>NC_136527.1:126924008-126974008 GCF_053919585.1 Euprymna scolopes | reverse complement strand
TCTGCTAATTTTCCTTGCGATATTCGTTTTCAGCATACCTAAACAAACTGATAGTTGCCCCCTTTCATATGCCGCCTGTTCAAACATGGTCATCAGTGATTTACATTTCAAAATACACGCATTAATAAAACTAGCTCAAAAACTCTCTGCTAATTTTCCTTGCGATATTCGTTTTCAGCATACCTGAACAAACTGAGGGTTGGCTCCTTTCATACGCCGCCTGGTTAAACTGTTCAAACATGGTCGCCAGTGATTTACATTTCCAAATACACGCATTAATAAAACTAGCTCCAAAACTATTTGTCTGTGCGAATTTTCCTTGCGATATTCGTTTTCAGCATACCTGAACAAACTGAGGGTTGGAACCTTTCATATGCCGCCTCTTCAAACATGGTCGCCAGTGATTTACATTTCCAAATACATGCATGTTTTCAGCATACCTGAACAAACTGAACGGTTCGAGTTTTCCGGGTACGATTTTTCCAGAGACGAGTTTTCCCGGGACAAGTTTTCCGGGCACTGGTATAAATGCTATGGGTTCATGAGAGCACATCCCATTAAAGTACTTGTAAACAGGGATGCAACACTGAGGCGATGGGACAGACGTTGGAGATTGACCTATAGCACGCACGGGGCCTATTAGATTAGATACTCTTTTTTTTTGTTGTTTTTGTGCTCAACGATAAAAACCGACTTCTTCATTTGTGTTTGCTTCTCATTTTCGCTTTTTCTCTCATAAGTGTTTCGCTAATGTGAAAAAGAAAACATGTTCGAACGTTTGCTGACATTTATTGGATGTGTTCCTACCAGTATTTTGCTTAATTTTCGAGTTTGGAGCGATTATCGAGTCTCACAAGATGTCTGTAAAATGTCAGACACTTCTTTATTGTTCTAACTTAAAACCGTGCGCTACTTTTGTTTGTGTTAAATAAACGTTTTAAAATAAGTTAAAACAACAAACATGTGATCTAGGTAGGTAGAAGAGTAACTTTTCTTGCCTTTGGTAACATTCATTTTCTTATATATTTATTTGTTCACTACTTTTTCGTTTTGTTCTCTTGAATGCGAAATATTCGCCGTGGAATTTCCACGGGTCACGATTATTTCGTTTTATTAATCTTAAGTTTCATAGAATAAAAAGTTCAGACACAACTTTGTCGAGCCATTTATTTAACTTCTGTTTGACCCCGGCACGTGCAGTGCACAGAACACGACCCTTACTCCCCTTCCCCCACTTTCTCTCTTCTTCAGCTTGGTGACAAGAAGCGATGCCTATGTGTGCGTGCGTGCGTGTATGTGTGTACGTGCGTGTGTGTGTGTGTGTGTGTGTGTGTGTGTGTGTGTGTGTGTGTGTGTGTTGTCGGTTTCACCAAAATTTAAAAAAATAAAAACTTTTTTCCCGACCGGCCGGATTAGGGTTGTGAGGTGTGGTTAGAGTTTATGAAAATAAATGTTAGCAATAAAAACTTTTTAAAACCAAGTTAGAAAAAAGAAAACAATTTACTTGCCCACGGAGCCCCCGATTCTTCTTCTTTTTTTAGGCGATGTAATAAACCATATTTTTGAGTAGGGTTGCCTCCTCTCTTCATTTTGGTTTGTATATTTTTCATGTTGCAAAAATGCTCCCGGGAGATCTTTTTTAGGATTCTATAGGTTTTCTTTTTTTTACACTTTTTATTATCTTCGAAAAATGTAAAACAAAATGTAAACAGGCAGTTTACGATTTGAAATGCATCATTAAAATGATAGTTCTTTCAACTTTATATTTTTATTTCGTCGTCTTCAAGTCCTATGTAAATAAGTTCTTGATGAGCCGTTCCTCTTAAATAATCCAATTTACCAAATTTAAACTTCTAACGATTACTATGATATTGTCCATTGACTACTGTACACACTTTAACCCTTATCCTCGAGTGGCCTCTGGGACTTGATAAGTAGTGATTCCTATATAAAATAAAAAAAAATATTTCACTACTTTGATGGTGAATCTATAGTCAGTCTGTGCTGATTTTCCTTGCGATATTCGTTTTCAGCATACCTGAACACACTGAGGGTTGGCCCCTTTCATATGCCGCCTGTTTAAACATGGTCGCCAGTGATTTACATTTCAAAATACACGCATTAATAAAACTAGCTCCAAAACTAGTAGTCTGTCTGTCTCTGCTAATTTTCCTTGCGATATTCGTTTTCAGCATACCTGAAAAACTGATGGTTGCCCCCGTTCATATATCACCTGTTCAAACATGCTCGCCAGTGATTTACATTTCCAAATACACGCATTAATAAAACTAGCTACAACAGTATTTGTCTGTGCTCATTTTCCCTGCGATATTCGTTTTCAGCATACCTGAAACAAAAAGAGGGTTTGCCCCTTTCATATGCCACCTGTTCAGACATGGTCGCCAGTGATTTACATTTCAAAACACACGTATTACTATATCGAAAACTATTCGTCTGTCTGTGCTAATTTTCCTTGCGATATTCGTTATTAGCATACCTGAACAAACTGAGGGTTGCCCCCTTTCATATGCCGCCTGTTCAAACATGGTCGCCAGTGATTTACATTTCAAAATACACGCATAATTAAAACTAGCTCCAAAACTAGTAGTCTGTCTGTCTCTGCTAATTTTCTTTGCGATATTCGTTTTCAGCATACCTGAAAAACTGATGGTTGCACCCGTTCATATGTCACCTGTTCAAACAGGGTCGCCAAGGATTTACATTTAAAAATACACGCATTAATAAAACTAGCTCCCAAAATAAACTCTGTCTGTGTTTGCTAATTTTCCTTGCGATATTCGTTTTCAGCATACCTGAACAAACTGATGGTTTGCCCCTTTCATATGCCGCCTGTTCAAACATGGTCGCCAATGATTTACATTTCAAAATATACGCATTACTATCTCGAAATATACGCATTAGTATCTCGAAAACTATTTGTCTGTGCCTTGCGATATTCGTTTTCAGCATACCCGAACGATTTTAAAATGGACAGTCCGAATGTTAACGAACCACACACACACAAAAAGACACACACACACACGTAAACTCAGTGAAAGTGTCTACTGTCGATAAGGTAGTTGTAAATTAGATTACTGGCTCTTATGAGTTTTAGTCTAACCATCCTTTACAACTGTGATACAGTAGAACAGTCCGTCTCTGGACAATTAGCAGTGTATCGCATAACTCAATGACAGTGTCGAATGTTGACTAGCTAGTTGTAAGTTAGGTTACTGGCTCTGATGAGTTACACTCTAACCACCCTTAATAACTGTGATACAGCGGAACAGTCCGTTTTTGGACAAGTGGCGGTGATCGCATAACTCATTGAAAGTGCCGAATGTCTATTAGCTAGTTGAAACTTAGATTACTGGCTTTAATGAGTTTCAGTCTAACCACACTTAATAACTTTGATACAGCGGAAGAGTCCGTCTGTTTCGCATAACTCATTGACAGTGTCGAGTGTCGATTAGCTAGTTGTAACTTCGTAGCCGAATGCCCCTTTAAGAAGAGACTTGAAGATAATAATTATTGTTATTTGTATTGTTATTCTTATCGTCCAGCCATGCACGTGCAGAAATCCATTTCCAACTCAACTGTGTTAAAAAAACTTACTTCAACAAGACAAGAACGCCGACACTCGACTTCGCACCGATACGCGAATGACGATTCATAGAAATTAAAGCTGTTGATTTTATGTATTGAATGTTACAACTTTGCCCCCACTCCTACACACACCCAGACACAGCGACGAACGAACTTGGCGACGCTTTCGATTGTAAATATAAGAGCGTTGTCGGCGGCGACAACCGGAAATGGCAAATCCTGTGTCAGTCAGATTTGTTTATTTCACGGCAATTTGAACTGCGAAATAATTCGTTTTAACTAAGGAGACCTGTGGAAATTCTAAGGTTAATCCTTCGGAGTTAAGACAACAAAGCGTAAAAGTTAAAAAAAAAACAAACAAATATATAATATATAAATGTTACCAAAAGGCAAGATAAGTTACTCTTCTACCTACCTGAACAAGTGTTTTAAGTTCTGCTGCGATATTCGTTTTCAGCATACCTGAACAAACTGAGGGTTGGCCCCTTTCATACGCCGCCTGTTCAAACTGTTCAAAAATGGTCGCCAGTGATTTACATTTCACAATACACGCATTAATAAAACTAGCTCCAAAACTATTTATCTCTGCTAATTTTCCTTGCGATGTTCGTTTTCAGCATACCTGAACAAACTGAGGGTTGGCCCCTTTCATACACCGCCTGGTTAAACTGTTAAACAGGGTCGCCAGTGATTTACATTTCAAAATACACGCATTAATAAAACTAGCTCCAACACTATTTGTCTCTGCTAATTTCCTTGCGATATTCGTTTTCAGCATACCTGAACAAACTGAGGGTTGGCCCCCCTCATATGCCGCCTTTTCAAACATGGTCGCCAGTGATTTACATTTCACAATACACGCATTAATACAACTAGCTCCAAAACTATTTATCTCTGCTAATTTTCCTTGCGATGTTCGTTTTCAGCATACCTGAACAAACTGAGGGTTGGCCCCTTTCATACACCGCCTGGTTAAACTGTTCAAACAGGGTCGCCAGTGATTTACATTTCAAAATACGCGCATTAATAAAACTAGCTCCAAAACTATTTGTCTCTGCTAATTTTCCTTGCGATATTCGTTTTCAGCATACATGAACAAACTGAGGGTTGGCCCCTTTCATTCACACCCTGCTCAAACATGGTCGCCAGTGATTTACATTTCCAAATACACGCATTAATATCTCGAAAACTATTCGTCTGTCTGTGCTAATTTCCCTTGCGATATTCGTTTTCAGCATACCTGAACAAACTGAGGGTTTGCCCCTTTCATATGCCGCCTGTTCAAACATGGTCGCCAGTGATTTACATTTCAAAATACACGCATTAATAAAACTAGCTCCAAGACTATTTTTCTCTGCTAATTTTCCTTGCGATATTCGTTTTTAGCATACCTGAACAAACTGACGGTTCGAGTTTTCCGGGTACGGTTTTTCCGGAGACGAGTTTTCCCGGGACAAGTTTTCCGGGCACTGGTATAAGTGCTATAGGTTCATGAGAGCACATCCCATTAAAGTACTTGTAAACAGGGATGCAACACTGAGGCGATGGGACAGACGTTGGAGATTGACCTATAGCACGCACGGGGCCTATTAGATTAGATACTCTTTTTTTAGTTGTTTTTGTGCTCAACGATAAAAACCGACTTCTTCATTTGTGTTTGCTTCTCATTTTCGCTTTTTCTCTGATAAGTGTTTCGCTAATGTGAAAAAGAAAACATGTTCGAACGTTTGCTGACATTTATTGGATGTGTTCCTACCAGTATTTTGCTTAATTTTCGAGTTTGGAGCGATTATCGAGTCTCACAAGATGTCTGTAAAATGTCAGACACTTCTTTATTGTTCTAACTTAAAACCGTGCGCTACTTTTGTTTGTGTTAAATAAACGTTTTAAAATAAGTTAAAACAACAAAAATGTGATCTAGGTAGGCAGAAGAGTAACTTATCTTGCCTTTGGTAACATTCATTTTCTTATATATTTATTTGTTCACTACTTTTTCGTTTTGTTCTTATTGAATGCGAAATATTCGCCATGAAATTTCCACGGGTCACGATTATTTCGTTTTATTAATCTTAAGTTTCATAGAATAAAAAGTTCAGACACAACTTTGTCGAGCGATTTATAATCGATTTCATTTAACTTCTGTTTGACCCCGGCACGTACGATCCTTTCTCTCCTTCCCCCACTCTCTCTCTCTCTTCTTTAGCTTGGTGACAAGTGATATGCTTATGTGTGCGTGCGTGTGTGTGTGTGTATGTGTGTACATGCGTGCGTATGTGTGTTGTCGTATTCACCAAAATTTAAAAAAATAAAAACGTTTTTCCCCGACCGGCCGGATTAGGGTTGTGAGGTGTGGTTAGAGTTCATGAAAATAAATGTTAGCAATAAAAACTTTTTAAAACCAAGTTAGAAAAAAGAAAACAATTTACTTGCCCACGGAGCCCCCGATTCTTCTTCTTTTTTTAGGCGATGTAATAAACCATATTTTTGAGCAGGGTTGCCTCCTCTCTTTATTTTGGTTTGTATATTTTTCATGTTGCAAAAATGCTCCCGGGAGATCTTTTTAGGATTCTAAAGGTTTGCTTTTTTTTACACTTTTTATTATCTTCGAAAAATGTAAAAAAAAAAATGTAAGCAGGCAGTTTACGGTTTGAAATGCATCGTTAAAATGATACTTTTCGCTAGTTCTTTCAACTTTATATTTTTATTTCGTCGTCTTCAAGTCCAATGTAAACAAGATCTTGATGAGCCGCCCCTTATAAATAATCCAATTTACCAAATGTACACTTCCAACGATTACTATGATATTGTCCATTGACTACTGTACACACTTTAAACCTTATCCTCGAGTGGCCTCTGGGGCTTGATAAGTAGTGATTCCTTTATAAAATAAAAAAATATTTCAATACTTTGATGGTGAGTCTATAGTCAGTCTGTGCTGATTTTCCTTGCGATATTCGTTTTCAGCATACCTGAACAAACTGAGGGTTGGCCCCTTTCATATGCCGCCTGTTAAAACTGTTCACACATGGTCGCCAGTGATTTACATTTCAAAATACACGCATTAATAAAACTAGCTCCAAAACTAGTAGTCGGTCATTCTCTGCTAATTTTCCTTGCGATATTCGTTTTCAGCATACCTGAACAACTTTATGGTTGGCCCCTTTCATATGCCGCCTGTTCTGACATGGTCGCCAGTGATTTACATTTCAAACTACACGCATAACTATCTCGAAAACTATTCGTCTGTCTGTGCTAATTTTCCTTGCGATATTCGTTTTCAGCATACCTAAACAAACTGATGGTTGCCCCCTTTCATATGCCGCCTGTTCAAACATGGTCATCAGTGATTTACATTTCAAAATAAACGCATTGATACAACTAGCTCCAAAACTATTTATCTCTGCTAATTTTCCTTGCGATATTCGTTTTCAGCATACCTGCACAAACTGAGGTTTGGCCCCTTTCATACACCGCCTGGTTAAACTGTTCAAACATGGTCGCCAGTGATTTACATTTCCAAATACATGCATTAATAAAACTAGCTCCAAAACTATTTATCTCTGCTAATTTTCCTTGCGATATTCGTTTTCAGCATACCTGCACAAACTGAGGTTTGGCCCCTTTCATACACCGCCTGGTTAAACTGTTCAAACATGGTCGCCAGTGATTTACATTTCCAAATACATGCATTAATAAAACTAGCTCCAAAACTATTTATCTCTGCTAATTTTCCTTGCGATATTCGTTTTCAGCATACCTGCACAAACTGAGGTTTGGCCCCTTTCATACACCGCCTGGTTAAACTGTTCAAACATGGTCGCCAGTGATTTACATTTCCAAATACATGCATTAATAAAACTAGCTCCAAAACTATTTATCTCTGCTAATTTTCCTTGCGATATTCGTTTTCAGCATACCTGCACAAACTGAGGTTTGGCCCCTTTCATACACCGCCTGGTTAAACTGTTCAAACATGGTCGCCAGTGATTTACATTTCCAAATACATGCATTAATAAAACTAGCTCCAAAACTATTTATCTCTGCTAATTTTCCTTGCGATATTCGTTTTCAGCATACCTGCACAAACTGAGGTTTGGCCCCTTTCATACACCGCCTGGTTAAACTGTTCAAACATGGTCGCCAGTGATTTACATTTCCAAATACATGCATTAATAAAACTAGCTCCAAAACTATTTATCTCTGCTAATTTTCCTTGCGATATTCGTTTTCAGCATACCTGCACAAACTGAGGTTTGGCCCCTTTCATACACCGCCTGGTTAAACTGTTCAAACATGGTCGCCAGTGATTTACATTTCCAAATACATGCATTAATAAAACTAGCTCCAAAACTCTTTATCTCTGCTAATTTTCCTTGCGATATTCGTTTTCAGCATACCTGCACAAACTGAGGTTTGGCCCCTTTCATACACCGCCTGGTTAAACTGTTCAAACATGGTCGCCAGTGATTTACATTTCAAAATACATGCATTAATAAAACTAGCTCCAAAACTATTTATCTCTGCTAATTTTCCTTGCGATATTCGTTTTCAGCATACCTGCACAAACTGAGGTTTGGCCCCTTTCATACACCGCCTGGTTAAACTGTTCAAACATGGTCACCAGTGATTTACATTTCCAAATACATGCATTAATAAAACTAGCTCCAAAACTATTTATCTCTGCTAATTTTCCTTGCGATATTCGTTTTCAGCATACCTGCACAAACTGAGGTTTGGCCCCTTTCATACACCGCCTGGTTAAACTGTTCAAACATGGTCGCCAGTGATTTACATTTCCAAATACATGCATTAATAAAACTAGCTCCAAAACTATTTATCTCTGCTAATTTTCCTTGCGATATTCGTTTTCAGCATACCTGCACAAACTGAGGTTTGGCCCCTTTCATACACCGCCTGGTTAAACTGTTCAAACATGGTCGCCAGTGATTTACATTTCCAAATACATGCATTAATAAAACTAGCTCCAAAACTATTTATCTCTGCTAATTTTCCTTGCGATATTCGTTTTCAGCATACCTAAACAAACTGATGGTTGCCCCCTTTCATATGCCGCCTGTTCAAACATGGTCATCAGTGATTTACATTTCAAAATACACGCATTAATAAAACTAGCTCCAAAACTCTCTGCTAATTTTCCTTGCCATATTCGTTTTCAGCATACCTGAACAAACTGAGGGTTGACTCCTTTCATACGCCGCCTGGTTAAACTGTTCAAACATGGTCGCCAGTGATTTACATTTCCAAATACACGCATTAATAAAACTAGCTCCAAAACTATTTGTCTGTGCTAATTTTCCTTGCGATATTCGTTTTCAGCATACATGAACAAACTGAGGGTTGGAACCTTTCATATGCCGCCTCTTCAAACATGGTCGCCAGTGATTTACATTTCGCAATACATGCATTAATAAAACTAGCTCCAAGACTATTTTTCTCTGCTAATTTTCCTTGCGATATTCGTTTTCAGCATACCTGAACAAACTGAACGGTTCGAGTTTTCCGGGTACGATTTTTCCAGAGACGAGTTTTCCCGGGACAAGTTTTCCGGGCACTGGTATAAGTGCTATGGGTTCATGAGAGCACATCCCATAAAAGTACTTGTAAACAGGGATGCAACACTGAGGCGATGGGACAGACGTTGGAGATTGACCTATAGCACGCTCGGGGCCTATTAGATTAGATACTCTTTTTTTTGTTGTTTTTGTGCTCAACGATAAAAACCGACTTCTTCATTTGTGTTTGCTTCTCATTTTCGCTTTTTCTCTCATAAGTGTTTCGCTAATGTGAAAAAGAAAACATGTTCGAACGTTTGCTGACATTTATTGGATGTGTTCCTACCAGTATTTTGCTTAATTTTCGAGTTTGGAGCGATTATCGAGTCTCACAAGATGTCTGTAAAATGTCAGACACTTCTTTATTGTTCTAACTTAAAACCGTGCGCTACTTTTGTTTGTGTTAAATAAACGTTTTAAAATAAGTTAAAACAACAAAAATGTGATCTAGGTAGGCAGAAGAGTAACTTATCTTGCCTTTGGTAACATTCATTTTCTTATATATTTATTTGTTCACTACTTTTTCGTTTTGTTCTCTTGAATGCGAAATATTCGCCATGAAATTTCCACGGGTCACGATTATTTCGTTTTATTAATCTTAAGTTTCATAGAATAAAAAGTTCAGACACAACTTTGTCGAGCGATTTATAATCGATTTCATTTAACTTCTGTTTGACCCCGGCACGCACGACCCTTTCTCTCCTTCCCCACTCTCTCTCTCTTCTTTAGCTTGGTGACAAGCGATATGCTTATGTGTGCGTGCGTGTGTGTGTGTGTGTATGTGTGTACATGCGTGCGTATGTGTGTTGTCGTATTCACCAAAATTTAAAAAAATAAAAACGTTTTTCCCCGGCCGGCCGGGTTAGGGTTGTGAGGTGTGGTTAGAGTTCATGAAAATAAATGTTAGCAATAAAAACTTTTTAAAACCAAGTTAGAAAAAAGAAAACAATTTACTTCCCCACGGAGCCCCCGATTCTTCTTCTTTTTTTAGGCGATGTAATAAACCATATTTTTGAGCAGGGTTGCCTCCTCTCTTTATTTTGGTTTGTATATTTTTCATGTTGCAAAAATGCTCCCGGGAGATCTTTTTAGGATTCTAAAGGTTTGCTTTTTTTTTTTACACTTTTTATTATCTTTGAAAAATGTAAAAAAAAAATGTAAACAGGCAGTTTACGATTTGAAATGCATCGTTAAAATGATACTTTTCGCTAGTTCTTTCAACTTTATATTTTTATTTCGTCGTCTTCAAGTCCAATGTAAACAAGTTCTTGATGAGCCGTTCCTCTTAAATAATCCAATTTACCAAATTTACACTTCTAACGATTACTATGATATTGTCCATTGACTACTGTATGTACACACTTTAACCCTTATCCTCGAGTGGCCTCTGGGGCTTGATAAGTAGTAATTCCTTTATAAAATAAAAAATATTTCAATACTTTGATGGTGAGTCTATAGTCAGTCTGTGCTGATTTTCCTTGCGATATTCGTTTTCAGCATACCTGAACAAACTGAGGGTTGGCCCCTTTCATAAGCCGCCTGTTAAAACTGTTCAAACATGGTCACTAGTGATTTACATTTCAAAATACACGCATTAATAAAACTAGCTCCAAAACTATTTGTGTCTGCTAATTTTCCTTGCGATATTCGTTTTCAGCATACATGAACAAACTGAGGGTTGGCACCTTTCATATGCCGCCTGTTCAAACATGGTCGCCAGTGATTTACATTTCACAATACACGCATTAATAAAACTAGCTCCAAAACTATTTATCTCTGCTAATTTTCCTTGCGATATTCGTTTTCAGCATACCTGAACAAACTGAGGGTTGGCCCCTTTCATACACCGCCTGGTTAAACTGTTCAAACAGGGTCGCCAGTGATTTACATTTCAAAATACACCCATTAATAAAACTAGCTCCAAAACTATTTGTCTCTGCTAATTTTCCTTGCGATATTCGTTTTCAGCATACATGAACAAACTGAGGGTTGGCCACTTTCATACACCGCCTGCTCAAACATGGTCGCCAGTGATTTACATTTCCAAATACACGCATTAATATCTCGAAAACTATTCGTCTGTCTGTGCTAATTTTCCTTGCGATATTCGTTTTCAGCATACCTGAACAAACTGAGGTTTTGCCCCTTTCATATGCCGCCTGTTCAAACATGGTCGCCAGTGATTTACATTTCAAAATACACGCATTAATAAAACTAGCTCCAAGACTATTTTTCTCTGCTAATTTTCCTTGCGATATTCGTTTTCAGCATACCTGAACAAACTGAACGGTTCGAGTTTTCCGGGTACGGTTTTTCCGGAGACGAGTTTTCCCGGGACAAGTTTTCCGGGCACTGGTATAAGTGCTATGGGTTCATGAGAGCACATCCCATTAAAGTACTTGTAAACAGGGATGCAACACCGAGGCGATGGGACAGACGTTGGAGATTGACCTATAGCACGCACGGGGCCTATTAGATTATATACTCTTTTTTTTGTTGTTTTTGTGCTCAACGCACTTCTGATGGTCCTTTTGGGCTAATTTTTCGATATTTCTCGTCCAGAGGGTCGGGTTTTAATATGATACCAAGTTTGTGAATTTTTGTTGCGTTTGTCAAAAGTTTTTACCAGACACACAAACATACATACATACATACATACATTTTCGCTTTTATATATATAGATAAATAGTATTTATAATTTTTTATTCGATAGATTGGCCTTTGTAAAGCCAAATTTGGCCTTTTTAATGCTGAACTGTTTTTTTTTTCTCATCTACCAATACCTACATCCCCTCTTGTTTGGACTTAGAAATTTTCAATTGAATACACGCTGAGATGCCTCTCATTCAGAAATCACTGGCGACCATGGTTGAACAGGCGACATATGAAAGGGGCGAACCCTCAGTTTGTTCAGGTATGCTGAAAACGAATATCGCAAGGAAAATTAGCAGAGACAAATAGTTTTGGAGCTAGTTTTATTAATACGTGTATTTTGAAATGTAAATCACTGGCGACCATGTTTGAACAGTTTAAACATGCGGCTTATGAAAGGGGCCATACCTCAGTTTGTTCAGGTATGCTGAAAACGAATATCGCAAGGAAAATTAGCAGAAACAGATAGTTTTGGAGCTAGTTTTATTAATACGTGTATTTTAAAATGTAAATCACTGGCGACCATGTTTGAACATTTTTAATATGCGGCTTATGAAAGGGGCCATACCTCAGTTTGTTCAGGTATGCTGAAAACGAATATTGCAAGGAAAATTAGCAGAGACAAATAGTTTTGGAGCTAGTTTTATTTTAAAAGCAATATGGCGGCCTCGATTGAATTTTGTTTCTGGTTTTATTTCAGCCTTTGGATCTAATAATGTGTTCTATATAAAAAATAAATAGTTTTTGTGAATGTTTGTCTGCCAAAAATTTTACGCCGCTAAACTACACATTTATTTGGACTCTTTGATATATAATTCTGTTTTATTTATTTATTTTTTTCTTTTTGTATTTTTAGGTACAAAATAAGATGACCAGACTTCATAAGAAAAAACCTCGGAGCGGAACGACTATGACCAAACATCAGATATTTTTTCAAATCTAACGAAATAAACTTTCTAAAGACTTCTTTTTAATAGCACGTCGAGGGAAATGAAGAAAAAATGGCTAAAAATAGCCAAAATTGGCGAAAGAGAAGTAGCTAAAAATAGCTAATAAAACCGGCTTTTTTTTTTTCTAAAGAAAAAAAATAAATGAGCCCAGATTTACACGAATTCAGAAAAATTATATTTTTAATCCACTAAAAGAAAAAGATTAATTAAAAATCCATCCATTTCTCTTGGCAAAAAAAAAAAAAAAAAAATACTGAAAACCTTATCAGGTTTGTATCGGTGCGTGTATGTGCAAATTTGCGTGCAATTTTTTTTTTTCGTATGTTTGTTTGTGTGCGGAAATTAGAAATAAAAAAATATTAATTAAAAAAAAGTATGTCTCTGACAAAAAAAAAAAAAAAAATTGGTTCTCCTGTATCAGATGTCTCCCTGATTCTGCTTATGCCTCTTCCGATTCACATGCCTCTATTCCGGATTTGTGGCAGCGGGCCGACATAGGTGTCTTTTTTTTTTTTTTTCTATCAAAGCGACCATAAACAATTTCTTTTTTAATATTTAATATATTTCGAACTGTTTTTTTTTTAATTATTGCATAATAAAGAACAATTGAATTAAAACAAAAATAAATTTTTATTTCGAATTGTTTTATCAAGTCAAAATGCTATTTGAAAAAGTTGTCAAAAAACAAATATATAATAAATAAATGTTATCAAAAGAAAGATAAGTTACTTTTCTACCTAACTGGATAATTTTTTAGCGTTTTTATTTACTGTAACATGTTTATTCAGCTCGAAAAACATGCAGTGTTTACAGATGTATTGGAAAATTAAAAATGGCGCTCGACTTTCTTGAGTAAGTTTGGGAAAATGAGTTTTAAAAAAATATATAAAAGAAACTCGCTCAATATATGTTACCGTGACATAGGCTGGGTTTTTAACAGTATTTTATATAATTTCTTATATTTAACTCATTTTCCCAAACTTACCTTGTTCAAGAGAGAGTCGGACGGCATTTTAAATTTTCCAATAAATCAGTAACCATTGTATTTTTTTCGAGCTGAATAAACATGTTACATTAAATAAAAAACACTAAAAAATTATCCAGTTAGGTAGAAAAGTAACTTATCTTGCCTTTGGTAACATTTATTTGTTATATATTTGTTTTTTTTTTCGGGGGGGGGGTGACAACTTTTTCCAATTTATGTGTATAGTAAGACAAACCACGTTTTTTATTTGAATAAAATGTTTAAAAATCTTTTCTAAATTTTAAAAGTTTTTTTTTATAGTAATAAAGTAAAAATATATATATAGTGTCGGCAAAAAGAATATATATATATATATATATATATATATATATATATATATATATATATATATATATAAAGGGGTTAGAACAATCTATATGTAGGTTACACACTTTTTGACGACACTTACGCTTGAATAAAATTTAAATGAGAAATTTGAACACTTTCAAGTGTCAGCACCAGAACAGCACATACATTTCTCCTTTCTTCTATTCCGAGGCATTACCTCCATCATGACACCAAAATTATTTGATTACATAATTCGAAATAATAAATTTTTTTTTTTTTAATCCAATTATTTTTATTCTGCGATCGTTTTAGTACATATATAAAAAAAAAAAAAGTCCACATAGGTCGGCCTGCTGCTTACGAATTCGGATTAGGAGCGCAAAAATAACACAGGCAACAGTAGAATCAGGGAGCCATCTGCTACAGGAGAACCAAAAGCTCATTGTAAAAAATTTAATTTTCAAAAAAAAAAAATTTAAAAAAAATTAAAAATACAAACTAGCAAATAAATATAAAATTGACGGCTCGTTAAGAGCGGTCGATTCGAAAAATCGAAATTTTTTGCACGGACGAAAACAATGCTGAAACGAAATCACACTTTAATTGGAGACTTTTTAAAAATATAAAAGTTTATAAAAAATATATGTGTATATATAAATAAATATATATATATATATACGTTTTTCCGCGGTCCCATACACTCTCATAAATATATATATATATATATGCGGGGGGTGTAAATACACATAAAAAAAAGACAGATGAAAACAAAAATTTTTTTTTTTTTACTTTTAATGGTTATCCTATTTCATGCATTCGCATAATAAAATAATATTTCATTCATTTGTTTTTCTTTTTTCTTTGTTAATTTTTTAATTTCTATTGTTTTTTTTTGTGTTTGCTGAGAGAGAGAGAGAGAGAGAGAGAGAGAGAGAGAGAGACAGACAGACAGACAGACAGACAGACAGACAGACAGACAGATTAACTTTATTACGACTATTGAAAATTTTGAAAAAACAAATGGTTTTCTCAAAATTTATATATATATTTAATCTTAAAAACTGTTTTTTTACCCATGGGTTTAACCTGTATCTATTTATCCAATAACAACTATATATATATATATATATATATATATATATATATATATATATATACATGTGTGTATATATATGTATTCACACATATATGTATCCATATATATATATATATGTATTAATATATATTATATATATATATATATGTGTATTAATATATATATATATATATTATATATATATATGTATTAATATATATATATATTATATATATATGTATTAATATATATATTATCTATATATCTATAAAAGTGAACGTGTCTGTCTGTCTGTGTGTCTGTCTGTCTGTGTACATTTCCCTACGCAATAACTCTGTCAATTTTTAGTCTATAGACTCGAAATTTGAAATACCGGGTACTGAGATTTGGGAAAATCGATGTGACGGGTGTCAGCCAGAAATTTGGCTGTTAAGGGGTGAAATTTCAACGATTTGACCTTTAAGAACTCTACCAAACTCCTCCGACAATTTTGGGTCTAGACACTTGAAATTTTAGATATAGGTTCCTTGAACCTGGATCTAACTTAATAAAGTGATTTGAGCCCGAAACTATAAATTTTAAGGGGTCATAATAGGGGTCAAAGTTTTAAAAAATTAACCATTTTTTTTTGTTTTTTTGCTTTTTTTGCACAGCATACACCTCCAAACACCCGAACAACGCCGGGCACCCCTGCTAGTATATATATATATATATATATATAATATATATATATGTATTAATATATATATAATATATATATGTATTAATATATATATGTATTGATATATATATATATGTATTAATATATATATATATGTATCAATATATATATATATATGTATTAATATATATATATGTATTAATATATATATATGTATTAATATATATATATAAATATATATATATTAATATATATATGAATATATATATATTAATATATATATATGAATATATATATATGAATATATATATATTAATATATATATATATATATATATATATATATATATATATATATGAATATATATATATATATACTAGCGGGGGTACCCGGCGTTGCCCGAGTGTTTGTTTCCGGGACGGGGGGGGGAGTTTTAAAAAATGTTATGGTAGGTTTTAAATAACTTCACATGAAAGAACTACGAAGCCAAACCGGTGTTCTTTTCTCAACTGTTCCTTGTGAACGATCCCCAAACGGTGTTAAGTGGTGGCAGGGGGGGGAGGGATTTATTAGAGAGAAAATATTTTACCACTTCCATTGATCTTAACCGATTTTGGCCGTGACTTCTCAGCAGAAAAAGTATAGAAATCTAAGATTATCGAGGAATTTGAGAAATAATAAGCCTATAACACACCTCAGATATTGTTCTGCCGTTTGTGCATATTATATTTGCATGAAATATCTTGATTTTTAATCCTATTAATGTCAAAATCAGACGGGAAAAAATGAGTTCATTTTATTTATATAGAGAAGATTAATATATATATATATATATATGAATATATATATATATTAATATATATATATATATATATATGAATATATATATTAATATATATATATATGATTATATATATATATATATATATTAATATATATATATATGAATATATATATATATTAATATATATATATATATATTAATATATATATATATGAATATATACATATTAATATATATATATATATATATGAATATATATATTAATATATATATATATATATATGAATATATATATATTAATATATATATATATGAATATATATATATGAATATATATATATTAATATATATATATATGAATATATATATATATATGAATATATATATATGAATATATATATATATATGAATATATATATATATTAATATATATATATATATGAATATATATATATTAATATATATATATATATATATGAATATATATATATTAATATATATATATATTAATATATATATATATATGAATATATATATATGAATATATATATATGAATATATATATATGAATATATATATATGAATATATATATATATGAATATATATATATATATGAATATATATATATGAATATATATATATGAATATATATATATATGAATATATATATATATATGAATATATATATATGAATATATATATATATGAATATATATATATGAATATATATATATATGAATATATATATATATGAATATATATATATGAATATATATATATATGAATATATATATATATGAATATATATATATGAATATATATATATGAATATATATATATGAATATATATATATGAATATATATATATATATATATATATATATGAATATATAACTACTTCATTTACTCACAGAAATTTAATATACGAAAGTATAGATTTATGCGTAAACTTTAAGTATTTACTTCCAAAGTGCTCAATACGTAGGTAGAGCTAGTTAGTAATTTATAAAATATATATGGTGCATAAGCCTGATGAATCCTACAGTGGATGAAACGCAGAATATTCAGTGTAGCTTAATCGCCATATATATTTTATAAATTACTATATGAATATATATATATATGAATATATATATATATATATATATGTATGTATTAATATATATATTAATATATATATATATGTATTAATATATATATATATATATATATTGACAGAGTTTCCCCACTCTTCATCTGTGCCTAAATCTAAATGTAGATTCCATGAGCAAAGCTTCTTTCTTAGAACTGCACACCTGTGGAACTCTGTTCCATTTACCTGCTTTCCAGCTGACTACAATATGGCCATCTTCAAGTCCAATGTAAACAAGTTCTTGATGAGTTGTTGCCCTTAAGTAATCCAATTTACCAAATTTACACTTCTAAAGATTGTCCTTTTGACTAATTTACACTCTTTAACCCTTATCCTCGAGTGGCTTCTGGGTCTTGATAAGTGGTGATTCCTTTTTACAAAATAAAAAACAATAAAGAAAAGGTCATACACATGTTTTTGTTAGTTTTTTGCTTTTAATATAGGGAAAATTCTGAACAAGGACAAAACACTTAAATTTTGCACCAGAAAGTTCCTAACGGGGTCACACTTCAAGCATAATCAAAAGCTTAAAATTCATTACCAACTTTATTTAGAAAACAATGTGATAGTCTTTTAATCGATTAAAAGACTATCGAAGAATCCACCGCGAAGCCAATCAGTTCCCAGTTTGGATTTCCGCCAAAGAATCATACAGCGCCTCGCTCAGTCTCGTATACAATCGGCCGATGTGGTCAAACATAGCCAGGTTGTTTGTAAGATAGGCAATTCCGAGATTGTTTTGTCGGTCGGCAATACCCATCTGACCACCGAAACCCGGATGTCCAAACATGGTGTTACCCTGAAAAAGAAATTTACATCATCTATATATATACAAGCGAAATAGGATTGAAACCGCTATCTTCAGACAATTCTCACCTGGAACCGTAGGGATTCAATGTCTCTATCCACTGCGCCACGGGCCCTGAAGAGCGATCAAGGTTGGATTATGTGGTCTTATAAACCCATGTTTATTCATTATCTGATCCTACCCAAAGCTGGCCAGAGACTTACTTGGCTAAAAACGTGGTGAGACGACAACTATGGAAGGCAGTGGTTGCGTTATTTAGAAAGCCATTCTTAATATTTAGAGGGGAGAGAATTTTTAAACTTATCTGTATTTTCACCTAACAATTTATTAATTCTTAATATAGAGAGGGAGGATAATATTTTTCCATTATGGAATAGGGACCGTGCCGAAATACAAATGTTATTATTTAGAAAGCCGTTCTTAATATTGGGAGAGTGATCCTTTTTTAAATCTTCTGTATTTACACCTAACAACTTATTAATTCTTAATATAAGGAGGGTGATAGTATTTTACTATTATGGAATAGGGACTGTTCTGAAATAAAAAAGTTATTTAGAAAGCCATTCTTAATATTGAGAGAGGAAAGAATTTTTTAACTCATCTGTATTTTCACCTAACAATTTATTAATTCTTAATATAGAGAGGGAGGATAGTATTTTGCTATTATGGAATAGGGACCGTGCCGAAATACAAATGTTATTATTTAGAAAGCCGTTCTTAATATTGGGAGGGTGATCATTTTTAATTCTTCTGTACTTTCACGTAAGAATTTAATAATTCTTAATAGAAGGCAATTTAATAATTCTTAATATAAGGAGGGGGGTAGTATTTTACTATTATGGAATAGAGACCGTTCTGAAATAAAAAACTTATTCAGAAAGCCATTCTTAATATTGGGAGGGGAGAGAGTTGTTTTTAACTCGTCTGTACTTTCACCTCTCTTAAATCTTCTATACTCACACCTAACAATTTAAGATAGTATTTTACTATTATAGAATTAATCAATTTCTGGAGGTTGTCCTATACATATGAAATGATGCTGACGAAAGTGATGAGGAGGAGAAGGACGAACGAAGGGGAAGTTTCCGATGAAGTCACAGAATGACAGGAAATCATTACGAAACTTACCTTCGGGGATTTAATCAACATGAGGCCGGGTCCGAAAGAATTATTAACGCCGATCACAAGATCCAAACCTTTCACGAGCGGCACCTCCATCGCATCCAATGTTGATTCCTTGAAGAGAGTTTTGTTCTCGTGGACACCTCCATTCGAAATGATTCCGTAGAGCTTAGCGATCCCACGTGCAGTGCCATAGCCGTTGAAACTTGACATAGGGGTCAGGCGTAATTTGTAGTCCATGCATGCATCGAAAGGTGCATCATTCTGAAAAGATAAACATAAAATTACAATTTTTGAATTTTTCACATATATATATATATATATATATATATATATATATATATTAAGTAATGTGATTTACAATTTAAAAATTAAAAAAAAAAAAAAATTTTTTAATTAAAAAATCAAATTTTAATTAAATTAAAAATCAGTTTCATAAGAAGGAACAACAACAAAGTCAATTATCTGTACGATCGTTTCGGAAATCCGTGCTTTTTATTTGTGGTATACATGAAGTCACGTAGAACAATTATACATAGTTTTTTTGGTAAGCACGGTCTCCTCATCAGCAAATTTAGGAGGATTTCTATTGAATTTACAAGACACCAAAAATAAACCTAGCATTAAAAGTAAGGCAGATGAATCTGAAAAATTGAAGTAAAAGGTTTGGATTTAAAATTTATAAGAAAATTAGTATAGGTTAGAGATAGAAATGAGTAGAAAAAATATATATTTTTTTGAATTTACATAATAAATTTGATTTAAAAATATATAGAGATAGTTACCTTTTAGTTTTTCTTTTTTTGAAATCAGGAACTGTATTTAAAGTAGTCATTTAGATGTTTGCTATAGCTTTTTATTTTATTGAATGATGAATTTTAAAAGGGCGACGCTCGTGCAGTAAATTGTTTCCGTTAGCGTATTTTGATTTAAAGACGCTACAGTTAATATCTATAGAGAGAGAATATTTATTTTGCAAGTTTTTAAGGGGAGATAATTGTCATGTGTTATTGGCTTTATTTATTATTTGATATATATATATATATATATATATATGCATCAACTTGCTCTCTCGAATTCACTATAGTACTAATGTCAATTTAAGGAGTCATCAGTTGTTTACCATGAAACACTGTGTCGGGGATTTAAAAACAAAACAGTATATTAAATCATGGCTCCCCAGCAGTGTTGATCAAACACCACCTCCCTTAATCAAAAAGAATTTTTATGAAAATTATGGACAGAAGATGGTAAGCAAAACATACTTTACTCACATATATATATATATATATATATATATATATATATATATATATATATATATTTAAGTAGATTGTAGTTTGCTTGAATATATATATATATATATAAACATGTTTATATAACAATAAACAAATATCTATATATATATATATATATTTGTTTATTGTTATATAAACATGTTTACATCCCGCTGCTACAAACAGCCATTTGTTTCAATCAAACAACAGATATCAAATGTTGAATGAATAATGGATTTTTTTTTATTAAGTAGGAACTCTTTAAAGGTTGGAGTTAAAAAAACCCTTAAAACACAGAACTTTAATTTTGTAAAGAGGGAGGGGCAATCTAAAGAAAACTAATAAAAAAAATATAATGGAGAGAGAATGATGAGGAGGAGAAAAAAGAAATAGAGAAAGAAAATAAATAGAGAAAAAAAATATGGCGAAGAAAAAGAAAAAAACGATATAAAGGGTTATTATAAAGAAAACAAGGGCTAGAAGAGAAAAGAAAGAATGATGAAATATAGTTAAAGAGAGAAAGAGTGAAAGTAAGAATTAATAGGAAGGGAAGATTAAAATGTTAAGAGAATAGAGAAAAAGAGATTTATTATCTGCGTGTCAACTAATTTATGGACAATTATACATTACAATGACGAGACGCGTTATTACAACAACACAAACAAAAAACACAATCTTAGCGTTAAAAGCGTACATGTCAAAAGTGACAGCGAATGTAAGCAACCAACATATTTACCATCCATATATATATATATAAGTCTACAATTAATTAAGCCCTTTATACTAAATGATATAAGTTTAAAGTTTTCACGTTTTCTTTTAAATAAATATATAAAAATAATGATAAAACAATATATTAAAATTATTAATAATAATAATAACAATAATAATAATAATAATAATAATAATAATAATAATAATAAAACAGAATGAAATTAATATTTATTATCTTTTTTATATAACATATTTAGCCATAAAAGGGGATTGAAGAAAGTAAATAAGACTAATGATTAGAAAGAATAATCTACTAATATTAATGTAGATAAAAAGAATACAATACATATATATATATATATATATATATATATATATATATATATAGGTGTAACTCTATACTTATATAATTAGAAAGAATAATCTACTAATATTTATGTAGATAAAAAGAATACAATACATATATATATATATATATACTAGCGGGGGTACCCGGCGTTGCCCGAGTGTTTGTTTCCGGGACGGGGGGGGGAGTTTTAAAAAATGTTATGGTAGGTAAGTAGGAAGGATCAAACCCGGAGTCATGAGTAAAAGTAGGAAAATAAAGTGTGAAAAAAAAAACAAAAAAAAAACATCTGCAACGTTAACAGTTCGGCCACCAAGAAAAGTCCATTCCAGTTGTTTAGAAAAAAAAAAAAAAAAACCGACTACAGTAGGTCGGCGCGAACGTGAAAATATAATGTGAATTGTCCAGCACACTAACCACTACGCCACAGAGCACTGCAGCTTAGTTTAGTGATTTTAAATAACTTCACATGAAAGAACTACGAAGCCAAACCGGTGTTCTCTTCTGAACTTTTCCTTGTGAACGATCCCCAAACGGTGTTAAGTGGTGGCAGGGGGAGGAGGAATTTATTAGAGAGAAAATATTTCACCACTTCCATTGATCTTAACCGATTTTGGCCGTGACTTCTCAGCAGAAAAAGTATAGAAATCTAAGATTATCGAGGAATTTGAGAAATAATAAGCCTATAACACACCTCAGATATTGTTCTGCCGTTTGTTCATATTATATTTGCATGAAATATCTTGATTTTTAATCCTATTAATGTCAAAATCAGACGGGAAAAAATGAGTTCATTTTATTTATATAGATATATATATATATATATATATATATATATATATGGAAAAATGCGCGCATGAAAAGTAATATTCTTAAGATTTTATTAAACCTGGAAAAGTAAAGGACAAGACATTCAACCTGGAAAAGTAAAGAACAAGATATTCTAGTAAAGTAAAAAATAAGAATTTTTTAGACTTAAAATATCGCAGCTAAAAATAAAATTTGAATATTGATAAATATTTTATTTATTATTTGCATATGTTGTTGTTTATTGTTGAGTTAGAAAGGGTGTCAGTCGCTGGATTGAACTTATTTCCCCCCTATTATTTGCATATATTTATGTAGTGAAAATTGTTTGAGTAAAATTAATTCATTAGTTAGTTAGTTAGTAGATGGAATTAATAATTTTATAATTTACATAAAAATGAATTAAATGATCCTAATTATGATATAATAAAATTATTAATGTTTATTTACACCCTTTCTAACAGATTCTAGGTGTTTCCTAGTGTTGTTGGTTTCGAGGTTAAGTAGGGTTGGTATTGTTCAGTGTGTTGTATTAGAGATAAGGGTGTTATGTCTGTGTGTGGTTGTATACACGCGCGCGCGTGTGTGTGTGTTTCAATGTGTCGGTTGTGATTTATGTGTGGGTGTGTATATGTGTATGTGTATGGGTGTGCATGCGAGTGTGCCTTGCATTTCATGTTTTTGTGTGTTGATATTAAGCTCTGTTCAGTTCAGGAATGAATCTGGTGATGAAATTTTTTTCCTGTGTAAGTAAATAAAAATAATAATAATAATAATTGTCTGTTTGGAAGATTGGCATTATTTTGAAGCTGTTTCCACTGCATGTGTGCACGTGTTTTGAAACATAGAGGTGTCTGTTATCTGCAATTTTGATGTTGCTCTTATGTAAGGCCACTCTATTGCTGAAATTTTTGGTGGCGCCTATGTAGGATTTGTTGCATGTTGTGCATCTTAGTGCATATACTACATTTCTGGAGGTGCAATTTAGATCCTTTTTTATTTTGAATGTTTGTGCTGGGATTTTGAATGTGTATGTGTTACCTTCTATTATTATGTCACATACTCCACATCGCGGTTTGTTGTATTTTGTAACTCCTTTTGTAGTATGTGGGACGAGTTTTGAGGAAGTTAGGATGTGTTTTAAGTTTTTGGGTTGGCGTTTGCTTTTTATTATTTTTGTTGTTTTAAGTATGTTGTTTAGTTTGTCGTTCTGATTGAGGAGGATAAGGTTTTTTGTTATCTGTGTGAATAGTTCTGGGTTATTTGTGTTGTGTATAGAGTTCTAAGCCCGCGGATATTAGTAAATGCAAGCCTCAAGGGAGGAGGCAGGTTGGTTTTCTTTGAGTTTTGTCCTGGTTGTTTTGTTACTTTTTTTTTCTTCTTCCTTGCCATGTTGTAACGTCTAGAAAGAAAAAATGATTAATGAAAAAAAAAAAAGGGAAGAGCAAGGTTAAGAAAAACTTACGACCAAATCAGCGACGGCCCGTTCGGCGATATGGTCGTATCCATTTCCACTGAAGATCCTATATTTTATGCTCTTCCAAAAGACTTTACTGACTAGATGATACTTCTGGTCCCATAGAGACTGCATATAAACGCTGGGCCTGATCCTATACTGTTCCGAAGTCGGTGTTCCTTGGAAGAAATCGATTCCTACAAGAAGTAAAAGGAGTTCCGTTTAATGGTAATCGATACCACACGTACGGATGAAATGGATTTTTGCATTTTTTTTTTTTTTTTATCGGAAGAGGGGGGTTGATTTTATAAATAATTATTTTTTTGTATGCTCTATTCACGACTAGCAAGGAGACCCGATGTTGTTTGTGATTGTATTCCCCACTTCCAATACTTGTATCGGAATTGGTGAACTAAGATATTGTCAACTAAATTGCTTGTTCTATTATGTGTGTGTGTGTATATATATATATATATATATATATATATATATATATATATATATATATATAGAGAGAGAGAGAGAGAGAGAGAGAATAAATGACAAATAGGTTATATTCCAAAATTTATGATGTTGACCATCTTATAATTTACTCTTTTAATTCAGTTGACTTATACAATTCTTGACATATATATATATATATATATATATATATATATATATATGATATGAAAAGAAAGCCGCCATCTTTCCAGCGTCATTGGCAACAGACTTGATGTATGTGTTTCATTTCAGTTAAGGAGTAAAGGTAAAGCCCAGAAGCTTGTCAAAACATGGGACTTCTCCTAGGTGAGAGCCATCCATTTCAATTGATGCCAGATGGGTATCAGAGTGTTGATGATGTAAGGATAGGAGTTTGGTTTTGGATGCATTAAAGGTAACTAGCCACATCTTCCCCCACTGAACCACGCACTTGAGATCAGAGGAGAGAGAATCAGAGAGAACTTTGTCATTTACAGCCTTTGATATGTTGCCGTAGATGGTCGTGTCATCAGCATAGATGTCAACGAATGATTTAAGTATCTGTTTAGGGATGTCATTGATGTAGATCAGGAAGAGAGTTGGTTTTCTGTACTATTTGAAAGCCGATTTTGCAAAAATTTTAGAAATATTCTTACATTACCAAATGGTTCTCAGAAACATTGCTACTGGAGCATGAGGACTAAAGGACAAAAAATAATAATTAAGCAAAAATTTTAGCCATATTGTTACATTACCAAACGGTTCAGTGATTTCTTCCCTCAAGATTTGGTCCACAGTTCGATTCTTCGGATCAGCTTCCATTAGAAGAACATCAACGTAAAGACCCCATGTCAGCATGTGGTATCCGAAGGCAGTCCCTATGAAATAAAGAAAAAAAAGAAGTCACCATTATCAAGGCCCGGAGGCCACTCAAGGATACAGATTAAAGAGTGTACAGTAGTACATTGGACAATATCATAGGAATCGTTAGTGGTAGAAATTCGGTAAATGGGATAAGTTAAGGGGAACCGTTCATCAAGAATTTGTTTAAGTTGAACTTGAAGATGACCATGTTGTAGTCAGTTGGAAAGTAGGAAAACGGAACAAAGTTCCACAGGCTTGCAGTTTTAAGAAAGAAGCTTTGTTCATGTTTATTTAAATTTTAAACTCTCACCATTTTACCAATAATTCACAATTAATCTCAAACCCAAAAATTGTTGCTAATAATTTACTATTAATATAACACCAAAATAATATTTGCTACTAATTTACTATTAATTCACTATTAATATCAAACATAAAAACTATTTGCTACTAATTTACTATTTAATCATTATTAATATCAACCATAACAAATATTTGCTACTAATTTACTATTTAATCATTATTAATATCAAACATAAAAAATATTTGCTACTAATTCACTATTTAATCACTATTAATATCAAACATAAAAAATATTTGCTACTAATTTACTATTTAATCATTATTAATATCAAACATAAAAAATATTTGCTACTAATTTTCTATTTAATCACTATTAATATCAAACATAAAAAATATTTGCTACTAATTCACTATTTAATCATTATTAATATCAAACATAAAAAATATTTGCTACTAATTTACTATTTAATCATTATTAATATCAAACATAAAAAATATTTGCTACTAATTCACTATTTAATCATTATTAATATCAAACATAAAAAATATTTGCTACTAATTTACTATTTAATCATTATTAATATCAAACATAAAAAATATTTGCTACTAATTTACTATTTAATCATTATTAATATCAAACATAAAAAATATTTGCTACTAATTCACTATTTAATCACTATTAATATCAAACATAAAAAATATTTGCTACTAATTTACTATTTAATCATTATTAATATCAAACATAAAAAGTATTTGCTACTAATTTACTATTTAATCATTATTAATATCAAACAAAAAAATATTTGCTACTACTTTACTATTTAATCATTATTAATATCAAACATAAAAAATATTTGCTACTAATTTACTATTTAATCACTATTAATATCAAACAAAAAAATATTTGCTACTAATTTACTAGTTAATCACTATTAATATCAAACAAAAAAATATTTGCTACTACTTTACTATTTAATCATTATTAATATCAAACAAAAAATATTTGCTACTAATTTACTATTTAATCATTATTAATATCAAACATAAAAAATATTTGCTACTACTTTACTATTTAATCACTATTAATATCAAACAAAAAAATATTTGCTACTAATTTACTATTTAATCATTATTAATATCAAACAAAAAAAATATTTGCTACTACTTTACTATTTAATCACTATTAATATCAAACATAAAAAATATTTGCTACTAATTTACTATTTAATCATTATTAATATCAAACATAAAAAATATTTGCTACTACTTTACTATTTAATCACTATTAATATCAAACATAAAAAATATTTGCTACTACTTTACTATTTAATCATTATTAATATCAAACATAAAAAGTATTTGCTACTAATTTACTATTTAATCATTATTAATATAACATAAAAAATATTTGCTACTAATTTACTATTTAATCATTATTAATATAACATAAAAAATATTTGCTATTAATTTACTATTTAATCACTATTAATATCAAACATACACATTATTTGCTACTAATTTACTATTTAATCATTATTAATATCAAACATAAAAAATATTTGCTACTAATTTACTATTTAATCACTATTAATATCAAACATAAAAAATATTTGCTACTAATTTACTATTTAATCACTATTGATATCAAACATAAAAATATTTGCTACTAATTTACTATTTAATCATTATTAAAATCAAACCAAAACATATTTGCTACTAATTTTCTATTTAATCACTATAATTATCAAACATAACAAATATTTGCTACTAATTTCCTATTAAATCATTATTAATCTCAAACCCCAAAAATATTGCTACTAATTTACTATTAAATCACTATTAATATCAAACGCAAAAAATATTTGCTACTAATTTACTATTTAATCATTATTAATATCAAACATAAAAAATATTTGCTACTAATTTACTATTTAATCACTATTAATATCAAACATTAAAAATATTTGCTACTAATTTACTATTTAATAACTATTAATATCAAACATAAAAATATTTGCTACTAATTTCCTATTTAATCACTATTAACATCAAACATAAAAAATATTTGCTACTAATTTCCTATTTAATCATTATTAATATACAAACATAAAAAATATTTGCTACTAATTTACTATTTAATCATTATTAATATACAAACATAAAAAATATTTGCTACTAATTTCCAATTTAATCACTATTAATATCAAACATAAAAAATATTTGCAACTAATTTACTATTTAATCACTATTAATATCAAACATAAAAAATATTTGCTACTAATTTCCTATTTAATCATTATTAATATCAAACATAAAAAATATTTGCTACTAATTTCCTATTTAATCATTATTAATATCAAACATCAAAAATATTTGCTACTAATTTACTATTTAATCCGTATTAATATCAAACATAAAAAATATTTGCTACTAATTTACTATTTAATCATTATTAATATCAAACATCAAAAATATTTGCTACTAATTTACTATTTAATCATTATTAATATGAAACAAAAAAATATTTGCTACTAATTTACTATTAAATCATTATTAATATCAAACATAAAAAATATTTTCTACTAATTTACTATTTAATCAATATTAATATAAAACATAAAAAATGTAGGTATAGATAGGGTGGAATACTATAGACCAAGCCTTCTCAACGTGTATTCAATTGAAAAAATTCTAAGTCCAAACAAGAGGGGATGTAGGTATAGATAGGTTAGAATCCTATAGACCAAGCCTTCTCAACGTGTATTCAATTGAAAAAATTCTAAGTCCAAACAAGAGGGGATGTAGGTATAGATAGGTTAGAATCCTATAGACCAAGCCTTCTCAACGTGTATTCAATTGAAAAAATTCTAAGTCAAAACAAGAGGGGATGTAGGTATTGATAGGTTAGAATCCTATAGACCAAGCCTTCTCAGATTGTATTCAATTGAAAAAATTCTAAGTCCAAACAAGAGGGGATGTAGGTATAGATAGGTTAGAATCCTATAGACCAAGCCTTCTCAACGTGTATTCAATTGAAAAAATTCTAAGTCCAAACAAGAGGGGATGTAGGTATAGATAGGTTAGAATCCTATAGACCAAGCCTTCTCAACGTGTATTCAATTGAAAAAATTCTAAGTCCAAACAAGAGGGGATGTAGGTATAGATAGGTTAGAATCCTATAGACCAAGCCTTCTCAGATTGTATTCAATTGAAAAAATTCTAAGTCCAAACAAGAGGGGATGTAGGTATAGATAGGTTAGAATCCTATAGACCAAGCCTTCTCAACGTGTATTCAATTGAAAAAATTCTAAGTCCAAACAAGAGGGATGTAGGTATAGATAGGTTAGAATCCTATAGACCAAGCCTTCTCAGATTGTATTCAATTGAAAAAATTCTAAGTCCAAACAAGAGGGGATGTAGGTATAGATAGGTTAGAATCCTATAGACCAAGCCTTCTCAACGTGTATTCAATTGAAAAAATTCTAAGTCCAAACAAGAGGGGATGTAGGTATAGATAGGTTAAAATCCTATAGACCAAGCCTTCTCAGATTGTATTCAATTGAAAAAATTCTAAGTCCAAACAAGAGGGGATGTAGGTATAGATAGGTTAGAATCCTATAGACCAAGCCTTCTCAGATTGTATTCAATTGAAAAATTCTAAGTCCAAACAAGAGGGGATGTAGGTATAGATAGGTTAGAATCCTATAGACCAAGCCTTCTCAGATTGTATTCAATTAAAAAAATTCTAAGTCCAAACAAGAGGGGATGTAGGTATAGATAGGTTAGAATCCTATAGACCAAGCCTTCTCAACGTGTATTCAATTGAAAAAATTCTAAGTCCAAACAAGAGGGGATGTAGGTATAGATAGGTTAGAATCCTATAGACCAAGCCTTCTCAACGTGTATTCAATTGAAAAAATTCTAAGTCCAAACAAGAGGGGATGTAGGTATAGATAGGTTAGAATCCTATAGACCAAGCCTTCTCAATGTGTATTCAATTGAAAAAATTCTAAGTCCAAACAAGAGGGGATGTAGGTATAGATAGGTTAGAATCCTATAGACCAAGCCTTCTCAGATTGTATTCAATTGAAAAAATTCTAAGTCCAAACAAGAGGGGATGTAGGTATAGAAAGGTTAGAATCCTATAGACCAAGCCTTCTCAACGTGTATTCAATTGAAAAAATTCTAAGTCCAAACAAGAGGGGATGTAGGTATAGATAGGTTAGAATCCTATAGACCAAGCCTTCTCAGATTGTATTCAATTTAAAAAATTCTAAGTCCAAACAAGAGGGGATGTAGGTATAGATAGGTTGGAATACTATAGACCAAGCCTTCTCAACGTGTATTCAATTGAAAAAATTCTAAGTCCAAACAAGAGGGGATGTAGGTATAGATAGGTTAGAATCCTATAGACCAAGCCTTCTAAGATTGTATTCAATTGAAAAAATTCTAAGTCCAAACAAGAGGGGATGTAGGTATAGATAGGTTTGAATCCTATAGACCAAGCCTTCTCAGATTGTATTCAATTGAAAAAATTCTAAGTCCAAACAAGAGGGGATGTAGGTATAGATAGGTTAGAATCCTATAGACCAAGCCTTCTCAACGTGTATTCAATTGAAAAAATTCTAAGTCCAAACAAGAGGGGATGTAGGTATTGATAGGTTAGAATCCTATAGACCAAGCCTTCTCAGATTGTATTCAATTGAAAAAATTCTAAGTCCAAACAAGAGGGGATGTAGGTATAGATAGGTTAGAATCCTATAGACCAAGCCTTCTCAACGTGTATTCAATTGAAAAAATTCTAAGTCCAAACAAGAGGGGATGTAGGTATAGATAGGTTAGAATCCTATAGACCAAGCCTTCTCAACGTGTATTCAATTGAAAAAATTCTAAGTCCAAACAAGAGGGGATGTAGGTATAGATAGGTTAGAATCCTATAGACCAAGCCTTCTCAACGTGTATTCAATTGAAAAAATTCTAAGTCCAAACAAGAGGGGATGTAGGTATAGATAGGTTAGAATCCTATAGACCAAGCCTTCTCAACGTGTATTCAATTGAAAAAATTCTAAGTCCAAACAAGAGGGGATGTAGGTATAGATAGGTAAGAATCCTATAGACCAAGCCTTCTCAACGTGTATTCAATTGAAAAAATTCTAAGTCCAAACAAGAGGGGATGTAGGTATAGATAGGTTGGAATCCTATAGACCAAGCCTTCTCAACGTGTATTCAATTGAAAAAATTCTAAGTCCAAACAAGAGGGGATGTAGGTATAGATAGGTTAGAATCCTATAGACCAAGCCTTCTCAACGTGTATTCAATTGAAAAAATTCTAAGTCCAAACAAGAGGGGATGTAGGTATAGATAGGTTAGAATCCTATAGACCAAGCCTTCTCAACGTGTATTCAATTGAAAAAATTCTAAGTCCAAACAAGAGGGGATGTAGGTATAGATAGGTTAGAATCCTATAGACCAAGCCTTCTCAGATTGTATTCAATTGAAAAAATTCTAAGTCCAAACAAGAGGGGATGTAGGTATAGATAGGTTAGAATCCTATAGACCAAGCCTTCTCAACGTGTATTCAATTGAAAAAATTCTAAGTCCAAACAAGAGGGGATGTAGGTATAGATAGGTTAAAATCCTATAGACCAAGCCTTCTCAGATTGTATTCAATTGAAAAAATTCTAAGTCCAAACAAGAGGGGATGTAGGTATAGATAGGTTAGAATCCTATAGACCAAGCCTTCTCAGATTGTATTCAATTGAAAAATTCTAAGTCCAAACAAGAGGGGATGTAGGTATAGATAGGTTAGAATCCTATAGACCAAGCCTTCTCAGATTGTATTCAATTAAAAAAATTCTAAGTCCAAACAAGAGGGGATGTAGGTATAGATAGGTTAGAATCCTATAGACCAAGCCTTCTCAACGTGTATTCAATTGAAAAAATTCTAAGTCCAAACAAGAGGGGATGTAGGTATAGATAGGTTAGAATCCTATAGACCAAGCCTTCTCAACGTGTATTCAATTGAAAAAATTCTAAGTCCAAACAAGAGGGGATGTAGGTATAGATAGGTTAGAATCCTATAGACCAAGCCTTCTCAATGTGTATTCAATTGAAAAAATTCTAAGTCCAAACAAGAGGGGATGTAGGTATAGATAGGTTAGAATCCTATAGACCAAGCCTTCTCAGATTGTATTCAATTGAAAAAATTCTAAGTCCAAACAAGAGGGGATGTAGGTATAGAAAGGTTAGAATCCTATAGACCAAGCCTTCTCAACGTGTATTCAATTGAAAAAATTCTAAGTCCAAACAAGAGGGGATGTAGGTATAGATAGGTTAGAATCCTATAGACCAAGCCTTCTCAGATTGTATTCAATTTAAAAAATTCTAAGTCCAAACAAGAGGGGATGTAGGTATAGATAGGTTGGAATACTATAGACCAAGCCTTCTCAACGTGTATTCAATTGAAAAAATTCTAAGTCCAAACAAGAGGGGATGTAGGTATAGATAGGTTTGAATCCTATAGACCAAGCCTTCTCAGATTGTATTCAATTGAAAAAATTCTAAGTCCAAACAAGAGGGGATGTAGGTATAGATAGGTTAGAATCCTATAGACCAAGCCTTCTCAACGTGTATTCAATTGAAAAAATTCTAAGTCCAAACAAGAGGGGATGTAGGTATTGATAGGTTAGAATCCTATAGACCAAGCCTTCTCAGATTGTATTCAATTGAAAAAATTCTAAGTCCAAACAAGAGGGGATGTAGGTATAGATAGGTTAGAATCCTATAGACCAAGCCTTCTCAACGTGTATTCAATTGAAAAAATTCTAAGTCCAAACAAGAGGGGATGTAGGTATAGATAGGTTAGAATCCTATAGACCAAGCCTTCTCAACGTGTATTCAATTGAAAAAATTCTAAGTCCAAACAAGAGGGGATGTAGGTATAGATAGGTTAGAATCCTATAGACCAAGCCTTCTCAACGTGTATTCAATTGAAAAAATTCTAAGTCCAAACAAGAGGGGATGTAGGTATAGATAGGTAAGAATCCTATAGACCAAGCCTTCTCAACGTGTATTCAATTGAAAAAATTCTAAGTCCAAACAAGAGGGGATGTAGGTATAGATAGGTTGGAATCCTATAGACCAAGCCTTCTCAACGTGTATTCAATTGAAAAAATTCTAAGTCCAAACAAGAGGGGATGTAGGTATAGATAGGTTAGAATCCTATAGACCAAGCCTTCTCAACGTGTATTCAATTGAAAAAATTCTAAGTCCAAACAAGAGGGGATGTAGGTATAGATAGGTTAGAATCCTATAGACCAAGCCTTCTCAACGTGTATTCAATTGAAAAAATTCTAAGTCCAAACAAGAGGGGATGTAGGTATAGATAGGTTAGAATCCTATAGACCAAGCCTTCTCAACGTGTATTCAATTGAAAAAATTCTAAGTCCAAACAAGAGGGGATGTAGGTATAGATAGGTTAGAATCCTATAGACCAAGCCTTCTCAACGTGTATTCAATTGAAAAAATTCTAAGTCCAAACAAGAGGGGATGTAGGTATAGATAGGTTAGAATCCTATAGACCAAGCCTTCTCAACGTGTATTCAATTGAAAAAATTCTAAGTCCAAACAAGAGGGGATGTAGGTATAGATAGGTTAGAATCCTATAGACCAAGCCTTCTCAGATTGTATTCAATTGAAAAAATTCTAAGTCCAAACAAGAGGGGATGTAGGTATAGATAGGTTGGAATACTATAGACCAAGCCTTCTCAACGTGTATTCAATTGAAAAAATTCTAAGTCCAAACAAGAGGGGATGTAGGTATAGATAGGTTAGAATCCTATAGACCAAGCCTTCTCAGATTGTATTCAATTGAAAAAATTCTAAGTCCAAACAAGAGGGGATGTAGGTATAGATAGGTTAGAATCCTATAGACCAAGCCTTCTCAACGTGTATTCAATTGAAAAAATTCTAAGTCCAAACAAGAGGGGATGTAGGTATAGATAGGTTAGAATCCTATAGACCAAGCCTTCTCAACGTGTATTCAATTGAAAAAATTCTAAGTCCAAACAAGAGGGGATGTAGGTATAGATAGGTTAAAATCCTATAGACCAAGCCTTCTCAGATTGTATTCAATTGAAAAAATTCTAAGTCCAAACAAGAGGGGATGTAGGTATAGATAGGTTAGAATCCTATAGACCAAGCCTTCTCAGATTGTATTCAATTGAAAAATTCTAAGTCCAAACAAGAGAGGATGTAGGTATAGATAGGTTAGAATCCTATAGACCAAGCCTTCTCAGATTGTATTCAATTAAAAAAATTCTAAGTCCAAACAAGAGGGGATGTAGGTATAGATAGGTTAGAATCCTATAGACCAAGCCTTCTCAACGTGTATTCAATTGAAAAAATTCTAAGTCCAAACAAGAGGGGATGTAGGTATAGATAGGTTAGAATCCTATAGACCAAGCCTTCTCAACGTGTATTCAATTGAAAAAATTCTAAGTCCAAACAAGAGGGGATGTAGGTATAGATAGGTTAGAATCCTATAGACCAAGCCTTCTCAATGTGTATTCAATTGAAAAAATTCTAAGTCCAAACAAGAGGGGATGTAGGTATAGATAGGTTAGAATCCTATAGACCAAGCCTTCTCAGATTGTATTCAATTGAAAAAATTCTAAGTCCAAACAAGAGGGGATGTAGGTATAGATAGGTTAGAATCCTATAGACCAAGCCTTCTCAACGTGTATTCAATTGAAAAAATTCTAAGTCCAAACAAGAGGGGATGTAGGTATAGATAGGTTAGAATCCTATAGACCAAGCCTTCTCAGATTGTATTCAATTTAAAAAATTCTAAGTCCAAACAAGAGGGGATGTAGGTATAGATAGGTTGGAATACTATAGACCAAGCCTTCTCAACGTGTATTCAATTGAAAAAATTCTAAGTCCAAACAAGAGGGGATGTAGGTATAGATAGGTTTGAATCCTATAGACCAAGCCTTCTCAGATTGTATTCAATTGAAAAAATTCTAAGTCCAAACAAGAGGGGATGTAGGTATAGATAGGTTAGAATCCTATAGACCAAGCCTTCTCAACGTGTATTCAATTGAAAAAATTCTAAGTCCAAACAAGAGGGGATGTAGGTATTGATAGGTTAGAATCCTATAGACCAAGCCTTCTCAGATTGTATTCAATTGAAAAAATTCTAAGTCCAAACAAGAGGGGATGTATGTATAGATAGGTTAGAATCCTATAGACCAAGCCTTCTCAACGTGTATTCAATTGAAAAAATTCTAAGTCCAAACAAGAGGGGATGTAGGTATAGATAGGTTAGAATCCTATAGACCAAGCCTTCTCAACGTGTATTCAATTAAATAAATTCTAAGTCCAAACAAGAGGGGATGTAGGTATAGATAGGTTAGAATCCTATAGACCAAGCCTTCTCAACGTGTATTCAATTGAAAAAATTCTAAGTCCAAACAAGAGGGGATGTAGGTATAGATAGGTTAGAATCCTATAGACCAAGCCTTCTCAACGTGTATTCAATTGAAAAAATTCTAAGTCCAAACAAGAGGGGATGTAGGTATAGATAGGTAAGAATCCTATAGACCAAGCCTTCTCAACGTGTATTCAATTGAAAAAATTCTAAGTCCAAACAAGAGGGGATGTAGGTATAGATAGGTTGGAATCCTATAGACCAAGCCTTCTCAACGTGTATTCAATTGAAAAAATTCTAAGTCCAAACAAGAGGGGATGTAGGTATAGATAGGTTAGAATCCTATAGACCAAGCCTTCTCAACGTGTATTCAATTGAAAAAATTCTAAGTCCAAACAAGAGGGGATGTAGGTATAGATAGGTTAGAATCCTATAGACCAAGCCTTCTCAGATTGTATTCAATTGAAAAAATTCTAAGTCCAAACAAGAGGGGATGTAGGTATAGATAGGTTAGAATCCTATAGACCAAGCCTTCTCAACGTGTATTCAATTGAAAAAATTCTAAGTCCAAACAAGAGGGGATGTAGGTATAGATAGGTTAGAATCCTATAGACCAAGCCTTCTCAACGTGTATTCAATTGAAAAAATTCTAAGTCCAAACAAGAGGGGATGTAGGTATAGATAGGTTAGAATCCTATAGACCAAGCCTTCTCAACGTGTATTCAATTGAAAAAATTCTAAGTCCAAACAAGAGGGGATGTAGGTATAGATAGGTTAGAATCCTATAGACCAAGCCTTCTCAACGTGTATTCAATTGAAAAAATTCTAAGTCCAAACAAGAGGGGATGTAGGTATTGATAGGTTAGAATCCTATAGACCAAGCCTTCTCAACGTGTATTCAATTGAAAAAATTCTAAGTCCAAACAAGAGGGGATGTAGGTATAGATAGGTTAGAATCCTATAGACCAAGCCTTCTCAGATTGTATTCAATTGAAAAAATTCTAAGTCCAAACAAGAGGGGATGTAGGTATAGATAGGTTAGAATCCTATAGACCAAGCCTTCTCAACGTGTATTCAATTGAAAAAATTCTAAGTCCAAACAAGAGGGGATGTAGGTATAGATAGGTTAGAATCCTATAGACCAAGCCTTCTCAACGTGTATTCAATTGAAAAAATTCTAAGTCCAAACAAGAGGGGATGTAGGTATAGATAGGTAAGAATCCTATAGACCAAGCCTTCTCAACGTGTATTCAATTGAAAAAATTCTAAGTCCAAACAAGAGGGGATGTAGGTATAGATAGGTTAGAATCCTATAGACCAAGCCTTCTCAACGTGTATTCAATTGAAAAAATTCTAAGTCCAAACAAGAGGGGATGTAGGTATAGATAGGTTAGAATCCTATAGACCAAGCCTTCTCAACGTGTATTCAATTGAAAAAATTCTAAGTCCAAACAAGAGGGGATGTAGGTATAGATAGGTAAGAATCCTATAGACCAAGCCTTCTCAACGTGTATTCAATTGAAAAAATTCTAAGTCCAAACAAGAGGGGATGTAGGTATAGATAGGTTAGAATCCTATAGACCAAGCCTTCTCAACGTGTATTCAATTGAAAAAATTCTAAGTCCAAACAAGAGGGGATGTAGGTATAGATAGGTTAGAATCCTATAGACCAAGCCTTCTCAACGTGTATTCAATTGAAAAAATTCTAAGTCCAAACAAGAGGGGATGTAGGTATAGATAGGTTAGAATCCTATAGACCAAGCCTTCTCAGATTGTATTCAATTTAAAAAATTCTAAGTCCAAACAAGAGGGGATGTAGGTATAGATAGGTTGGAATACTATAGACCAAGCCTTCTCAACGTGTATTCAATTGAAAAAATTCTAAGTCCAAACAAGAGGGGATGTAGGTATAGATAGGTTAGAATCCTATAGACCAAGCCTTCTCAACGTGTATTCAATTGAAAAAATTCTAAGTCCAAACAAGAGGGGATGTAGGTATAGATAGGTTTGAATCCTATAGACCAAGCCTTCTCAGATTGTATTCAATTGAAAAAATTCTAAGTCCAAACAAGAGGGGATGTAGGTATAGATAGGTTAGAATCCTATAGACCAAGCCTTCTCAACGTGTATTCAATTAAAAAAATTCTAAGTCCAAACAAGAGGGGATGTAGGTATTGATAGGTTAGAATCCTATAGACCAAGCCTTCTCAGATTGTATTCAATTGAAAAAATTCTAAGTCCAAACAAGAGGGGATGTAGGTATAGATAGGTTAGAATCCTATAGACCAAGCCTTCTCAACGTGTATTCAATTGAAAAAATTCTAAGTCCAAACAAGAGGGGATGTAGGTATAGATAGGTTAGAATCCTATAGACCAAGCCTTCTCAACGTGTATTCAATTGAAAAAATTCTAAGTCCAAACAAGAGGGGATGTAGGTATAGATAGGTTAGAATCCTATAGACCAAGCCTTCTCAACGTGTATTCAATTGAAAAAATTCTAAGTCCAAACAAGAGGGGATGTAGGTATAGATAGGTAAGAATCCTATAGACCAAGCCTTCTCAACGTGTATTCAATTGAAAAAATTCTAAGTCCAAACAAGAGGGGATGTAGGTATAGATAGGTTGGAATCCTATAGACCAAGCCTTCTCAACGTGTATTCAATTGAAAAAATTCTAAGTCCAAACAAGAGGGGATGTAGGTATAGATAGGTTAGAATCCTATAGACCAAGCCTTCTCAACGTGTATTCAATTGAAAAAATTCTAAGTCCAAACAAGAGGGGATGTAGGTATAGATAGGTTAGAATCCTATAGACCAAGCCTTCTCAACGTGTATTCAATTGAAAAAATTCTAAGTCCAAACAAGAGGGGATGTAGGTATAGATAGGTTAGAATCCTATAGACCAAGCCTTCTCAACGTGTATTCAATTGAAAAAATTCTAAGTCCAAACAAGAGGGGATGTAGGTATAGATAGGTAAGAATCCTATAGACCAAGCCTTCTCAACGTGTATTCAATTGAAAAAATTCTAAGTCCAAACAAGAGGGGATGTAGGTATAGATAGGTTAGAATCCTATAGACCAAGCCTTCTCAACGTGTATTCAATTGAAAAAATTCTAAGTCCAAACAAGAGGGGATGTAGGTATAGATAGGTTAGAATCCTATAGACCAAGCCTTCTCAGATTGTATTCAATTGAAAAAATTCTAAGTCCAAACAAGAGGGGATGTAGGTATAGATAGGTTGGAATACTATAGACCAAGCCTTCTCAACGTGTATTCAATTGAAAAAATTCTAAGTCCAAACAAGAGGGGATGTAGGTATAGATAGGTTAGAATCCTATAGACCAAGCCTTCTCAGATTGTATTCAATTGAAAAAATTCTAAGTCCAAACAAGAGGGGATGTAGGTATAGATAGGTTAGAATCCTATAGACCAAGCCTTCTCAACGTGTATTCAATTGAAAAAATTCTAAGTCCAAACAAGAGGGGATGTAGGTATAGATAGGTTAGAATCCTATAGACCAAGCCTTCTCAACGTGTATTCAATTGAAAAAATTCTAAGTCCAAACAAGAGGGGATGTAGGTATAGATAGGTTAAAATCCTATAGACCAAGCCTTCTCAGATTGTATTCAATTGAAAAAATTCTAAGTCCAAACAAGAGGGGATGTAGGTATAGATAGGTTAGAATCCTATAGACCAAGCCTTCTCAGATTGTATTCAATTGAAAAATTCTAAGTCCAAACAAGAGGGGATGTAGGTATAGATAGGTTAGAATCCTATAGACCAAGCCTTCTCAGATTGTATTCAATTAAAAAAATTCTAAGTCCAAACAAGAGGGGATGTAGGTATAGATAGGTTAGAATCCTATAGACCAAGCCTTCTCAACGTGTATTCAATTGAAAAAATTCTAAGTCCAAACAAGAGGGGATGTAGGTATAGATAGGTTAGAATCCTATAGACCAAGCCTTCTCAACGTGTATTCAATTGAAAAAATTCTAAGTCCAAACAAGAGGGGATGTAGGTATAGATAGGTTAGAATCCTATAGACCAAGCCTTCTCAATGTGTATTCAATTGAAAAAATTCTAAGTCCAAACAAGAGGGGATGTAGGTATAGATAGGTTAGAATCCTATAGACCAAGCCTTCTCAGATTGTATTCAATTGAAAAAATTCTAAGTCCAAACAAGAGGGGATGTAGGTATAGATAGGTTAGAATCCTATAGACCAAGCCTTCTCAACGTGTATTCAATTGAAAAAATTCTAAGTCCAAACAAGAGGGGATGTAGGTATAGATAGGTTAGAATCCTATAGACCAAGCCTTCTCAGATTGTATTCAATTTAAAAAATTCTAAGTCCAAACAAGAGGGGATGTAGGTATAGATAGGTTGGAATACTATAGACCAAGCCTTCTCAACGTGTATTCAATTGAAAAAATTCTAAGTCCAAACAAGAGGGGATGTAGGTATAGATAGGTTAGAATCCTATAGACCAAGCCTTCTCAGATTGTATTCAATTGAAAAAATTCTAAGTCCAAACAAGAGGGGATGTAGGTATAGATAGGTTTGAATCCTATAGACCAAGCCTTCTCAGATTGTATTCAATTGAAAAAATTCTAAGTCCAAACAAGAGGGGATGTAGGTATAGATAGGTTAGAATCCTATAGACCAAGCCTTCTCAACGTGTATTCAATTGAAAAAATTCTAAGTCCAAACAAGAGGGGATGTAGGTATTGATAGGTTAGAATCCTATAGACCAAGCCTTCTCAGATTGTATTCAATTGAAAAAATTCTAAGTCCAAACAAGAGGGGATGTATGTATAGATAGGTTAGAATCCTATAGACCAAGCCTTCTCAACGTGTATTCAATTGAAAAAATTCTAAGTCCAAACAAGAGGGGATGTAGGTATAGATAGGTTAGAATCCTATAGACCAAGCCTTCTCAACGTGTATTCAATTAAATAAATTCTAAGTCCAAACAAGAGGGGATGTAGGTATAGATAGGTTAGAATCCTATAGACCAAGCCTTCTCAACGTGTATTCAATTGAAAAAATTCTAAGTCCAAACAAGAGGGGATGTAGGTATAGATAGGTTAGAATCCTATAGACCAAGCCTTCTCAACGTGTATTCAATTGAAAAAATTCTAAGTCCAAACAAGAGGGGATGTAGGTATAGATAGGTAAGAATCCTATAGACCAAGCCTTCTCAACGTGTATTCAATTGAAAAAATTCTAAGTCCAAACAAGAGGGGATGTAGGTATAGATAGGTTGGAATCCTATAGACCAAGCCTTCTCAACGTGTATTCAATTGAAAAAATTCTAAGTCCAAACAAGAGGGGATGTAGGTATAGATAGGTTAGAATCCTATAGACCAAGCCTTCTCAACGTGTATTCAATTGAAAAAATTCTAAGTCCAAACAAGAGGGGATGTAGGTATAGATAGGTTAGAATCCTATAGACCAAGCCTTCTCAGATTGTATTCAATTGAAAAAATTCTAAGTCCAAACAAGAGGGGATGTAGGTATAGATAGGTTAGAATCCTATAGACCAAGCCTTCTCAACGTGTATTCAATTGAAAAAATTCTAAGTCCAAACAAGAGGGGATGTAGGTATAGATAGGTTAGAATCCTATAGACCAAGCCTTCTCAACGTGTATTCAATTGAAAAAATTCTAAGTCCAAACAAGAGGGGATGTAGGTATAGATAGGTTAGAATCCTATAGACCAAGCCTTCTCAACGTGTATTCAATTGAAAAAATTCTAAGTCCAAACAAGAGGGGATGTAGGTATAGATAGGTTAGAATCCTATAGACCAAGCCTTCTCAACGTGTATTCAATTGAAAAAATTCTAAGTCCAAACAAGAGGGGATGTAGGTATTGATAGGTTAGAATCCTATAGACCAAGCCTTCTCAACGTGTATTCAATTGAAAAAATTCTAAGTCCAAACAAGAGGGGATGTAGGTATAGATAGGTTAGAATCCTATAGACCAAGCCTTCTCAGATTGTATTCAATTGAAAAAATTCTAAGTCCAAACAAGAGGGGATGTAGGTATAGATAGGTTAGAATCCTATAGACCAAGCCTTCTCAACGTGTATTCAATTGAAAAAATTCTAAGTCCAAACAAGAGGGGATGTAGGTATAGATAGGTTAGAATCCTATAGACCAAGCCTTCTCAACGTGTATTCAATTGAAAAAATTCTAAGTCCAAACAAGAGGGGATGTAGGTATAGATAGGTAAGAATCCTATAGACCAAGCCTTCTCAACGTGTATTCAATTGAAAAAATTCTAAGTCCAAACAAGAGGGGATGTAGGTATAGATAGGTTAGAATCCTATAGACCAAGCCTTCTCAACGTGTATTCAATTGAAAAAATTCTAAGTCCAAACAAGAGGGGATGTAGGTATAGATAGGTTAGAATCCTATAGACCAAGCCTTCTCAACGTGTATTCAATTGAAAAAATTCTAAGTCCAAACAAGAGGGGATGTAGGTATAGATAGGTAAGAATCCTATAGACCAAGCCTTCTCAACGTGTATTCAATTGAAAAAATTCTAAGTCCAAACAAGAGGGGATGTAGGTATAGATAGGTTAGAATCCTATAGACCAAGCCTTCTCAACGTGTATTCAATTGAAAAAATTCTAAGTCCAAACAAGAGGGGATGTAGGTATAGATAGGTTAGAATCCTATAGACCAAGCCTTCTCAGATTGTATTCAATTGAAAAAATTCTAAGTCCAAACAAGAGGGGATGTAGGTATAGATAGGTTAGAATCCTATAGACCAAGCCTTCTCAACGTGTATTCAATTGAAAAAATTCTAAGTCCAAACAAGAGGGGATGTAGGTATAGATAGGTTAGAATCCTATAGACCAAGCCTTCTCAACGTGTATTCAATTGAAAAAATTCTAAGTCCAAACAAGAGGGGATGTAGGTATAGATAGGTAAGAATCCTATAGACCAAGCCTTCTCAACGTGTATTCAATTGAAAAAATTCTAAGTCCAAACAAGAGGGGATGTAGGTATAGATAGGTTAGAATCCTATAGACCAAGCCTTCTCAACGTGTATTCAATTGAAAAAATTCTAAGTCCAAACAAGAGGGGATGTAGGTATAGATAGGTTAGAATCCTATAGACCAAGCCTTCTCAACGTGTATTCAATTGAAAAAATTCTAAGTCCAAACAAGAGGGGATGTAGGTATAGATAGGTAAGAATCCTATAGACCAAGCCTTCTCAACGTGTATTCAATTGAAAAAATTCTAAGTCCAAACAAGAGGGGATGTAGGTATAGATAGGTTAGAATCCTATAGACCAAGCCTTCTCAACGTGTATTCAATTGAAAAAATTCTAAGTCCAAACAAGAGGGGATGTAGGTATAGATAGGTTAGAATCCTATAGATCAAGCCTTCTCAACGTGTATTCAATTGAAAAAATTCTAAGTCCAAACAAGAGGGGATGTAGGTATAGATAGGTAAGAATCCTATAGACCAAGCCTTCTCAACGTGTATTCAATTGAAAAAATTCTAAGTCCAAACAAGAGGGGATGTAGGTATAGATAGGTTAGAATCCTATAGACCAAGCCTTCTCAACGTGTATTCAATTGAAAAAATTCTAAGTCCAAACAAGAGGGGATGTAGGTATAGATAGGTTAGAATCCTATAGACCAAGCCTTCTCAACGTGTATTCAATTGAAAAAATTCTAAGTCCAAACAAGAGGGGATGTAGGTATAGATAGGTAAGAATCCTATAGACCAAGCCTTCTCAACGTGTATTCAATTGAAAAAATTCTAAGTCCAAACAAGAGGGGATGTAGGTATAGATAGGTTAGAATCCTATAGACCAAGCCTTCTCAACGTGTATTCAATTGAAAAAATTCTAAGTCCAAACAAGAGGGGATGTAGGTATAGATAGGTTGGAATCCTATAGACCAAGCCTTCTCAACGTGTATTCAATTGAAAAAATTCTAAGTCCAAACAAGAGGGGATGTAGGTATAGATAGGTTAGAATCCTATAGACCAAGCCTTCTCAACGTGTATTCAATTGAAAAAATTCTAAGTCCAAACAAGAGGGGATGTAGGTATAGATAGGTTAGAATCCTATAGACCAAGCCTTCTCAACGTGTATTCAATTGAAAAAATTCTAAGTCCAAACAAGAGGGGATGTAGGTATAGATAGGTTAGAATCCTATAGACCAAGCCTTCTCAGATTGTATTCAATTGAAAAAATTCTAAGTCCAAACAAGAGGGGATGTAGGTATAGAAAGGTTAGAATCCTATAGACCAAGCCTTCTCAACGTGTATTCAATTGAAAAAATTCTAAGTCCAAACAAGAGGGGATGTAGGTATAGATAGGTTAGAATCCTATAGACCAAGCCTTCTCAGATTGTATTCAATTGAAAAAATTCTAAGTCCAAACAAGAGGGGATGTAGGTATAGATAGGTTTGAATCCTATAGACCAAGCCTTCTCAGATTGTATTCAATTGAAAAAATTCTAAGTCCAAACAAGAGGGGATGTAGGTATAGATAGGTTAGAATCCTATAGACCAAGCCTTCTCAACGTGTATTCAATTGAAAAAATTCTAAGTCCAAACAAGAGGGGATGTAGGTATTGATAGGTTAGAATCCTATAGACCAAGCCTTCTCAGATTGTATTCAATTGAAAAAATTCTAAGTCCAAACAAGAGGGGATGTAGGTATAGATAGGTTAGAATCCTATAGACCAAGCCTTCTCAACGTGTATTCAATTGAAAAAATTCTAAGTCCAAACAAGAGGGGATGTAGGTATAGATAGGTTAGAATCCTATAGACCAAGCCTTCTCAACGTGTATTCAATTGAAAAAATTCTAAGTCCAAACAAGAGGGGATGTAGGTATAGATAGGTTAGAATCCTATAGACCAAGCCTTCTCAGATTGTATTCAATTGAAAAAATTCTAAGTCCAAACAAGAGGGGATGTAGGTATAAATAGGTGACAATCTTATAGACCAACGTGTATTCAATTGAAAAATTTTTAAGTCCAAACAGGGGTGGACGTAGGTATAGGTAGATGAGGAGCTACTAGACCAACACATGTCAAGTAGTATTCAATTGAAATCTCTAAGTTCAAAACAGTGTAAGTAAGTGTCTGGAAGTGCCCGATCGACGCCTACTGCCATGTTGGGTGCATGTAGGGGTAGCAAAATGCCTTCTAATCTGCTAGGCACATCGGGACTTAGTTTTTTTCTGTCCTTTCTCTGCACCGTGTAGGTTTGCGTCTGGATGTGCCTCATCGACGCCTACTGTTACCTGGGATAGCAAGACGGGGAATAGGGATAAAGAATAAGAAAAGGGAGATAGACAGATCTAGATAAATACAGAGGTATAAAGAGAGACAGGCAAGGGAGATACATTTCATGATTCAACTTATATGCTAATAGGAAATAGTTTGTATATCAGGAACACAAGCATTGTTTTTACTGGTTAATTTTACATCAGAATACACTTGTAGATTTTATGTAGCTTTTTTTCTATAGGGAACATGCAAATAGCACACATAACATCTAGACATATAAATATATACATAAAACAATTATAGTTATGAGATATATCTGAACTAATCCAAAAAGACAATAATGATGAATATCATCACTTACCTTGGAAAGTTATCCAGGCTGTATGCCTACTCACATTCCATCAAACACCAGGAAAGCATGAGCCATTGCTTGGTTGATTTTTTTTATTTTTTTTATTTTTATTTTTTTCATACACATTTGTAATTGTGTTTTGCTTTATCAAGTATTTTTGTAGTTAATCTGTGGTGTTGGGAGAGGTGTTAACATGAATCAATTTTGCTTAACATTTTTTATTATGTATATTTTTTTCAGTTTACAGAGTCATTGCAGTACCAAGTCTGACGCTGTAATTGCTTGAAAAGTATTGCATTGGGAAGGATTCTTTTTTCTTTCTTTTTTTTTTTTTTTTGAGGTGTGCAGGAATTTCAGTAGGGGAAGTTTCTACTGATTTCAGATTCCAAGACAGCAAAGTTGTATTTTATTGTTTGTGCATTCTTTTATCAAGTTTTTACAGATGTTTTTGTGTTATGAAAGTGAAAATGAATGAGTTGCAAAGACATTTACATTTTTGCATTCTTTTTTTAATTCTTCACCTTTTTTGTTTTAATGTCCCAAGAGTGAACCAAGACGGATGAGTCTTATTCAGCAGAGTGGAAAAAACACGTTACCTTTGGTTGTCCTCAATGGATTTGTCCATAGTATAATGTGTCCAAGTTATTGCCCTAATAAAGTGAGAACCATACCCCAAAACTAATGCAGAACTCTACTTACGTATTGCACAGCTACAAGAGTTAACTTGTCTAGGATAAGTGCCATATAAGTTTGCACAAGTCACTATATAGCTCTATTTATTAACTCATATGAACTTAAATTGCTGAACATGTCTCAAAAATTTTCTACAGAGCTCTACTTAGAAATGAGCACTCTCAAAGACAATTTATCTAACATAATTTTGAAATATGTTTTATAAAGTTACCATAGAGCTCTCAAATATATTAGGCACTCAAATAAGAAACTTGTTTTAAATACTTGTCATATATATATATATATATATATATATATATATATATATATATATATATTAAACACTTACAGTATATCTATACTTACATATTGACATTTAGGTTTTCAAAACATACTGCAGAGCTCTTCATGTTTTCTGAATTTTATTCTTTCGTCTACTAATGTATTGAGCACTCTTAAGTATATTCGTGTAGCTGAATTGCCATACGTTTTTTGAAAGTCTATATTTAGCTCTACTAACGTATTGAACTCTGTCAAAATAAATTTATGCAGTTGAAATGCCATATCTGTTTCTCAAATGTTTTATTTAGCTCTACTAATATATTGAGCACTCTGGAAGTAGATTTGTCTAAAATAATTGCCAAAATGTTTCCAACTCTTACTACAAAGCTCTATAAATGCATTGAACACTCTTAAAGTAAAATCGTCTTGTATAATTAAACAAAGCAATTTTTAAATTTACTACACAGCTATATAAAACTATGGAGCACATGCAAGAATCATTGGTAAATATATAAATCACATAATTATTAGAAGTTATTTTTTTAATTGAAATACATATATATTATATAATCTATATGTATATATATTCAAGGGAGACAATTTGTATATAGATCACATAATTATTAGAAGTTTTTTTTTATTGAAATAAATAAATATATATATATATGTATATATATATATATATATTCAAGGGATACAATTTGATATAGATCATATAATAATTAGAAGTTATTTTTATTAATTGAAGTAAATATATATATATATATATATATTTATTTATTTCAATTCAATCAATGAGACATAGAACAATAAAGTCATGTTATTTAGATTTTTACTTAATAATAACACTTTAAAATAGTGCTCAAAACTAGACAGAGCTGATATTATAAAACGTTTATTTTATTACAGGATAAGTAAACATTAAGATTTAACCAGAGTTATATAAGAGTGCTCAATAAGACATAGAGCAATAAAGACATTTTATTTAGATTTTTATTTAATAATTACACTTTAAATAGTGCTAAAAAAAGGGAGACAATTTGTATATAGATCATATAATTATCAGAAGTTATTTTTTTATTGAAATAAGTAAATATATGTATATATATATATATATATATATATATTACAGGGGGACAATTTGTAATTTTTATTAGACCTTATTTTTTTTATTGAAATAAATATATATATATATATATATATATATATATATATATTCAAGGGAGACAATTTTAATATAGATCACATAATTATTAGAAGTTATTTTTTGTAATAAATATATATATATATATATATATATATATATATATATATATATAAATATATATATTTAATATATATATATATAATCTATATATGTTCAAGGGAGACAATTGTTATATAGATGACATAATTATTAGAAGTTATTCTTTTTATTGAAATATATATATATATGTATATATATGTATATATATATATATATATATATATTGACATTTTAGATTTTTCATTGAGAATCATAACATTTAGAATAAAATTATTAAAATTTATATTACATTATGTCATATTCACGCAAGAATACCAAAAAAATTGTGGTTATCTAAATTGACGTATACATTTTTTTTAACTTATTACCTTGCTCTACTGATGTATTGAGCACTCTACATATAAGTCCTGTCATTTGAATTTCTGTGTATATATTTTAAATATTAACAGTTAGCTCTAAGTCTTACCATCAAATTGCCATACATATTTCCAAAAATTTAACAACTATCTCTACTAATTCATTAATCATTGTATATATTTATCTTTCTGTCTCTCATTATTTATCTATCTATCTATCTATAGAATTGAATATGTCTGTCTGTGTGTACATTTCTGTCAATTTTAGTCTACATATTCCAAATTTTGATAAAAAGGGTACTGAGATTTTGGAAAATCTATGTGATTGGTACTTGGACAGAAATTTGGCGATTGAGGGGTCAAACTTCAATGATTTGGCCTTTGAGAACCCTACAAATCTCCTCCGACAATTATGGGTCTAAACACTTGAAATTTTACATATAGTTTCCTTGGACATGGATCTAACTTAATATCTCATTTGGAGCCCAAAACAATAAATTTTAAGGGTTCATAATAGGGGTCAAGTTTTAAAAAATTAACCGTTTCTTTGCTTTCTTTTTTGTTGGGGAGGGGGGCAGCATACACCGCTAAACACCGGGGCTACGCCAGTAACCCATGCTAGTATAATATATATATATATATATATATATATATATATATATATATATATATAAATGTATTTATTTCAATTTAAAAAAATAATTCTAATAATTATCTGATCTATATACAAATTGTCTCCCTTGAATATATATATTTATTTATTTATTTAAATTAAAAAAAATAACTTCTAATAATTATGTGATCTTTATACAAATTGTCTCCCTTGAATATATATATATATAATCAAGGAAGACTATGTGAATATAGATAACAATTATTAGAAGTTATTTTTTTAATTGAAATAAATAAATAAATATATATATATATATATATATATATATTTGAATTAAAAAATAACTTCAAATAATTATATGATATATATACAAATTGTCTCCCTTGAATATATATATATATTTCAATTAAAAAAATAACTTCTAATTATTATGTGATCTATATACCAATGGTCTCCCTTGAATATGTATATATATATATATATATATTCAAGGGAGGCAATTTGTATATAGATTACATAATTATTAGAATTTATTTTTTTTATGCTTAATTGAACTTTAATGCTTAGTTTTTCCATCAATTGTTTGACTTGGGTAATTTTTTTTAATGTATATTTGAAAAAAATCTATGCGCTAGTTGAGATAAGAAATAAAGAAAATTCTTACCTGTTACTTCCCAGGTGTTATCTCCACTTTTTCTCTTTTCTGCTTCTTGCTGAAACTCATGGCAATTTCATGTTTGTTTGTGTTCTTTGTTACATATATATAATTTTTACTGTGATGATTTTTTTCCTTTTAATAATTTAAAAACTTCTTTTTTTTAATAATTTAAAAACTTTTTTTTTTTAATGATATATTTAACTTTCTGGTTATGATCAAACACCCATGTACTACTTTTTTTTTGTAGTTGCATAAGTTAGCTGATGAGAAGAAATACAAGCAGAACTGCATTCATTTAAATAAAGCTAATAGTTTAGAATTTGATTTTACCCAGATGTGCATGTACACAAAGAAAGAAACACTTACTTGAGGACTTCTGTAACTACAGGAAACATGTGGCAGCTAGGATAGGTGATGCTGCTGGATTCAGTTGTTTTTTCCAATGCACATAATTCTCACAATAGCTGATAGTAGAATTCCATCATGATCAAGAGGAGTACCTGAAATTACAAAGATATACACACAGAAGGAAAGAAAAAGAATACTTACTCTACTTCTATGACAATGATTGCTGTCAAGACTTCGAGATGCTAATGTTGGAAGAAACAGATAGACATACATCATACGCAGTTTGATTGTACCCAGATGTGCTTGAACGCAAAGAAAGAAATACTGGATTCAAAGTGCACAAGACATGTGGCAGACAGGAACGGTGATGCTGCTAGGTTTCATTGCTTGTTCCAATCTATAAAAAAGAGATGATATTTATAGTGTTGATAATCTACTGCTGTGTGAAAGCTGGAACAATGGAAACAGTTAAATTAAATTATCAAATCACAAAGACTGAAATCGAAATAAAAAGAAGAAAGGGTGATACTATACTCATCTTCCTGTCGGTGCAGACCACTTGCTGGTGACTGTTCGTTCGCCATTAAACTGGAAAGTAAAATAAAAAAAAGAAAAAAAAAGAGGTTCCACCGGAGAAAGCTCTCGTCTGGGCAGCGAGGTGATGAACTCCCGAAAGGAGGGGCACTATATAAAAACAAGCTTTGCTGCGAACATCTCCTAAAAAGCGGTTTCTACTCAGAATAACAGGCGGAGCAGAAAACAGAGGTGTTCTCTCTACCCAACAGGATTCGTAAAGAGACCACTAGTTTGTGTTCATAAGACGGCGATGATCGCTCACAAAACTGGCATTCCTACTATCATATCGGAGGACCGTCATAT
>NC_136527.1:126884008-126919008 GCF_053919585.1 Euprymna scolopes | reverse complement strand
AATAATCCTAATAATTTTTTTTTCTATATTTATATTTCGATTGATTTATGAGTCGACACTCACGGGTTAAATCAAGTCTAGGATGCGAGTTAATGCGACGAATAAATCGACAGTTGATGTTGAATATTATGAGAAAATCACGATCATGTCATAGTCAATTCGAAAGCGATTTTGAAGCCTTTAAACTGTCATTAATTTATTTCTGGCTTGATGGGCCATCTATTTTACTTTACATTTCAAAATACACGCATTAATATCTCGAAAACGATTTGTCTGTCTGTCTGTGCTAATTTTCCTTGCGATATTCGTTTTCAGCATATCTGAACAAACTGAGGGTTGGCCCCTTTCATACGCCGCATGTTTAAACATGGTCGCCAGTGATTTGCATTTCAAAATACACGCATTAATAAAACTAGCTCCAAAACTATTTGTCTCTGCTAATTTTCCTTGCGATATTCGTTTTCAGCATACCTGAACAAACTGAGGGTTGGCCCCTTTAATACACCCCCTGGTTAAACTGTTCAAACATGGTCGCCAGTGATTTACATTTCAAAATACATGCATTAATAAAACTAGCTCCAAAACTATTTATCTCTGCTAATTTTCCTTGCGATATTCGTTTTCAGCATACCTAAACAAACTGATAGTTGCCCCCTTTCATATGCCGCCTGTTCAAACATGGTCATCAGTGATTTACATTTCAAAATACACGCATTAATAAAACTAGCTCAAAAACTCTCTGCTAATTTTCCTTGCGATATTCGTTTTCAGCATACCTGAACAAACTGAGGGTTGGCTCCTTTCATACGCCGCCTGGTTAAACTGTTCAAACATGGTCGCCAGTGATTTACATTTCCAAATACACGCATTAATAAAACTAGCTCCAAAACTATTTGTCTGTGCGAATTTTCCTTGCGATATTCGTTTTCAGCATACCTGAACAAACTGAGGGTTGGAACCTTTCATATGCCGCCTCTTCAAACATGGTCGCCAGTGATTTACATTTCCAAATACATGCATGTTTTCAGCATACCTGAACAAACTGAACGGTTCGAGTTTTCCGGGTACGATTTTTCCAGAGACGAGTTTTCCCGGGACAAGTTTTCCGGGCACTGGTATAAATGCTATGGGTTCATGAGAGCACATCCCATTAAAGTACTTGTAAACAGGGATGCAACACTGAGGCGATGGGACAGACGTTGGAGATTGACCTATAGCACGCACGGGGCCTATTAGATTAGATACTCTTTTTTTTTGTTGTTTTTGTGCTCAACGATAAAAACCGACTTCTTCATTTGTGTTTGCTTCTCATTTTCGCTTTTTCTCTCATAAGTGTTTCGCTAATGTGAAAAAGAAAACATGTTCGAACGTTTGCTGACATTTATTGGATGTGTTCCTACCAGTATTTTGCTTAATTTTCGAGTTTGGAGCGATTATCGAGTCTCACAAGATGTCTGTAAAATGTCAGACACTTCTTTATTGTTCTAACTTAAAACCGTGCGCTACTTTTGTTTGTGTTAAATAAACGTTTTAAAATAAGTTAAAACAACAAACATGTGATCTAGGTAGGTAGAAGAGTAACTTTTCTTGCCTTTGGTAACATTCATTTTCTTATATATTTATTTGTTCACTACTTTTTCGTTTTGTTCTCTTGAATGCGAAATATTCGCCGTGGAATTTCCACGGGTCACGATTATTTCGTTTTATTAATCTTAAGTTTCATAGAATAAAAAGTTCAGACACAACTTTGTCGAGCCATTTATTTAACTTCTGTTTGACCCCGGCACGTGCAGTGCACAGAACACGACCCTTACTCCCCTTCCCCCACTTTCTCTCTTCTTCAGCTTGGTGACAAGAAGCGATGCCTATGTGTGCGTGCGTGCGTGTATGTGTGTACGTGCGTGTGTGTGTGTGTGTGTGTGTGTGTGTGTGTGTGTGTGTGTGTGTGTGTTGTCGGTTTCACCAAAATTTAAAAAAATAAAAACTTTTTTCCCGACCGGCCGGATTAGGGTTGTGAGGTGTGGTTAGAGTTTATGAAAATAAATGTTAGCAATAAAAACTTTTTAAAACCAAGTTAGAAAAAAGAAAACAATTTACTTGCCCACGGAGCCCCCGATTCTTCTTCTTTTTTTAGGCGATGTAATAAACCATATTTTTGAGTAGGGTTGCCTCCTCTCTTCATTTTGGTTTGTATATTTTTCATGTTGCAAAAATGCTCCCGGGAGATCTTTTTTAGGATTCTATAGGTTTTCTTTTTTTTACACTTTTTATTATCTTCGAAAAATGTAAAACAAAATGTAAACAGGCAGTTTACGATTTGAAATGCATCATTAAAATGATAGTTCTTTCAACTTTATATTTTTATTTCGTCGTCTTCAAGTCCTATGTAAATAAGTTCTTGATGAGCCGTTCCTCTTAAATAATCCAATTTACCAAATTTAAACTTCTAACGATTACTATGATATTGTCCATTGACTACTGTACACACTTTAACCCTTATCCTCGAGTGGCCTCTGGGACTTGATAAGTAGTGATTCCTATATAAAATAAAAAAAAATATTTCACTACTTTGATGGTGAATCTATAGTCAGTCTGTGCTGATTTTCCTTGCGATATTCGTTTTCAGCATACCTGAACACACTGAGGGTTGGCCCCTTTCATATGCCGCCTGTTTAAACATGGTCGCCAGTGATTTACATTTCAAAATACACGCATTAATAAAACTAGCTCCAAAACTAGTAGTCTGTCTGTCTCTGCTAATTTTCCTTGCGATATTCGTTTTCAGCATACCTGAAAAACTGATGGTTGCCCCCGTTCATATATCACCTGTTCAAACATGCTCGCCAGTGATTTACATTTCCAAATACACGCATTAATAAAACTAGCTACAACAGTATTTGTCTGTGCTCATTTTCCCTGCGATATTCGTTTTCAGCATACCTGAAACAAAAAGAGGGTTTGCCCCTTTCATATGCCACCTGTTCAGACATGGTCGCCAGTGATTTACATTTCAAAACACACGTATTACTATATCGAAAACTATTCGTCTGTCTGTGCTAATTTTCCTTGCGATATTCGTTATTAGCATACCTGAACAAACTGAGGGTTGCCCCCTTTCATATGCCGCCTGTTCAAACATGGTCGCCAGTGATTTACATTTCAAAATACACGCATAATTAAAACTAGCTCCAAAACTAGTAGTCTGTCTGTCTCTGCTAATTTTCTTTGCGATATTCGTTTTCAGCATACCTGAAAAACTGATGGTTGCACCCGTTCATATGTCACCTGTTCAAACAGGGTCGCCAAGGATTTACATTTAAAAATACACGCATTAATAAAACTAGCTCCCAAAATAAACTCTGTCTGTGTTTGCTAATTTTCCTTGCGATATTCGTTTTCAGCATACCTGAACAAACTGATGGTTTGCCCCTTTCATATGCCGCCTGTTCAAACATGGTCGCCAATGATTTACATTTCAAAATATACGCATTACTATCTCGAAATATACGCATTAGTATCTCGAAAACTATTTGTCTGTGCCTTGCGATATTCGTTTTCAGCATACCCGAACGATTTTAAAATGGACAGTCCGAATGTTAACGAACCACACACACACAAAAAGACACACACACACACGTAAACTCAGTGAAAGTGTCTACTGTCGATAAGGTAGTTGTAAATTAGATTACTGGCTCTTATGAGTTTTAGTCTAACCATCCTTTACAACTGTGATACAGTAGAACAGTCCGTCTCTGGACAATTAGCAGTGTATCGCATAACTCAATGACAGTGTCGAATGTTGACTAGCTAGTTGTAAGTTAGGTTACTGGCTCTGATGAGTTACACTCTAACCACCCTTAATAACTGTGATACAGCGGAACAGTCCGTTTTTGGACAAGTGGCGGTGATCGCATAACTCATTGAAAGTGCCGAATGTCTATTAGCTAGTTGAAACTTAGATTACTGGCTTTAATGAGTTTCAGTCTAACCACACTTAATAACTTTGATACAGCGGAAGAGTCCGTCTGTTTCGCATAACTCATTGACAGTGTCGAGTGTCGATTAGCTAGTTGTAACTTCGTAGCCGAATGCCCCTTTAAGAAGAGACTTGAAGATAATAATTATTGTTATTTGTATTGTTATTCTTATCGTCCAGCCATGCACGTGCAGAAATCCATTTCCAACTCAACTGTGTTAAAAAAACTTACTTCAACAAGACAAGAACGCCGACACTCGACTTCGCACCGATACGCGAATGACGATTCATAGAAATTAAAGCTGTTGATTTTATGTATTGAATGTTACAACTTTGCCCCCACTCCTACACACACCCAGACACAGCGACGAACGAACTTGGCGACGCTTTCGATTGTAAATATAAGAGCGTTGTCGGCGGCGACAACCGGAAATGGCAAATCCTGTGTCAGTCAGATTTGTTTATTTCACGGCAATTTGAACTGCGAAATAATTCGTTTTAACTAAGGAGACCTGTGGAAATTCTAAGGTTAATCCTTCGGAGTTAAGACAACAAAGCGTAAAAGTTAAAAAAAAAACAAACAAATATATAATATATAAATGTTACCAAAAGGCAAGATAAGTTACTCTTCTACCTACCTGAACAAGTGTTTTAAGTTCTGCTGCGATATTCGTTTTCAGCATACCTGAACAAACTGAGGGTTGGCCCCTTTCATACGCCGCCTGTTCAAACTGTTCAAAAATGGTCGCCAGTGATTTACATTTCACAATACACGCATTAATAAAACTAGCTCCAAAACTATTTATCTCTGCTAATTTTCCTTGCGATGTTCGTTTTCAGCATACCTGAACAAACTGAGGGTTGGCCCCTTTCATACACCGCCTGGTTAAACTGTTAAACAGGGTCGCCAGTGATTTACATTTCAAAATACACGCATTAATAAAACTAGCTCCAACACTATTTGTCTCTGCTAATTTCCTTGCGATATTCGTTTTCAGCATACCTGAACAAACTGAGGGTTGGCCCCCCTCATATGCCGCCTTTTCAAACATGGTCGCCAGTGATTTACATTTCACAATACACGCATTAATACAACTAGCTCCAAAACTATTTATCTCTGCTAATTTTCCTTGCGATGTTCGTTTTCAGCATACCTGAACAAACTGAGGGTTGGCCCCTTTCATACACCGCCTGGTTAAACTGTTCAAACAGGGTCGCCAGTGATTTACATTTCAAAATACGCGCATTAATAAAACTAGCTCCAAAACTATTTGTCTCTGCTAATTTTCCTTGCGATATTCGTTTTCAGCATACATGAACAAACTGAGGGTTGGCCCCTTTCATTCACACCCTGCTCAAACATGGTCGCCAGTGATTTACATTTCCAAATACACGCATTAATATCTCGAAAACTATTCGTCTGTCTGTGCTAATTTCCCTTGCGATATTCGTTTTCAGCATACCTGAACAAACTGAGGGTTTGCCCCTTTCATATGCCGCCTGTTCAAACATGGTCGCCAGTGATTTACATTTCAAAATACACGCATTAATAAAACTAGCTCCAAGACTATTTTTCTCTGCTAATTTTCCTTGCGATATTCGTTTTTAGCATACCTGAACAAACTGACGGTTCGAGTTTTCCGGGTACGGTTTTTCCGGAGACGAGTTTTCCCGGGACAAGTTTTCCGGGCACTGGTATAAGTGCTATGGGTTCATGAGAGCACATCCCATTAAAGTACTTGTAAACAGGGATGCAACACTGAGGCGATGGGACAGACGTTGGAGATTGACCTATAGCACGCACGGGGCCTATTAGATTAGATACTCTTTTTTTAGTTGTTTTTGTGCTCAACGATAAAAACCGACTTCTTCATTTGTGTTTGCTTCTCATTTTCGCTTTTTCTCTGATAAGTGTTTCGCTAATGTGAAAAAGAAAACATGTTCGAACGTTTGCTGACATTTATTGGATGTGTTCCTACCAGTATTTTGCTTAATTTTCGAGTTTGGAGCGATTATCGAGTCTCACAAGATGTCTGTAAAATGTCAGACACTTCTTTATTGTTCTAACTTAAAACCGTGCGCTACTTTTGTTTGTGTTAAATAAACGTTTTAAAATAAGTTAAAACAACAAAAATGTGATCTAGGTAGGCAGAAGAGTAACTTATCTTGCCTTTGGTAACATTCATTTTCTTATATATTTATTTGTTCACTACTTTTTCGTTTTGTTCTTATTGAATGCGAAATATTCGCCATGAAATTTCCACGGGTCACGATTATTTCGTTTTATTAATCTTAAGTTTCATAGAATAAAAAGTTCAGACACAACTTTGTCGAGCGATTTATAATCGATTTCATTTAACTTCTGTTTGACCCCGGCACGTACGATCCTTTCTCTCCTTCCCCCACTCTCTCTCTCTCTTCTTTAGCTTGGTGACAAGTGATATGCTTATGTGTGCGTGCGTGTGTGTGTGTGTATGTGTGTACATGCGTGCGTATGTGTGTTGTCGTATTCACCAAAATTTAAAAAAATAAAAACGTTTTTCCCCGACCGGCCGGATTAGGGTTGTGAGGTGTGGTTAGAGTTCATGAAAATAAATGTTAGCAATAAAAACTTTTTAAAACCAAGTTAGAAAAAAGAAAACAATTTACTTGCCCACGGAGCCCCCGATTCTTCTTCTTTTTTTAGGCGATGTAATAAACCATATTTTTGAGCAGGGTTGCCTCCTCTCTTTATTTTGGTTTGTATATTTTTCATGTTGCAAAAATGCTCCCGGGAGATCTTTTTAGGATTCTAAAGGTTTGCTTTTTTTTACACTTTTTATTATCTTCGAAAAATGTAAAAAAAAAAATGTAAGCAGGCAGTTTACGGTTTGAAATGCATCGTTAAAATGATACTTTTCGCTAGTTCTTTCAACTTTATATTTTTATTTCGTCGTCTTCAAGTCCAATGTAAACAAGATCTTGATGAGCCGCCCCTTATAAATAATCCAATTTACCAAATGTACACTTCCAACGATTACTATGATATTGTCCATTGACTACTGTACACACTTTAAACCTTATCCTCGAGTGGCCTCTGGGGCTTGATAAGTAGTGATTCCTTTATAAAATAAAAAAATATTTCAATACTTTGATGGTGAGTCTATAGTCAGTCTGTGCTGATTTTCCTTGCGATATTCGTTTTCAGCATACCTGAACAAACTGAGGGTTGGCCCCTTTCATATGCCGCCTGTTAAAACTGTTCACACATGGTCGCCAGTGATTTACATTTCAAAATACACGCATTAATAAAACTAGCTCCAAAACTAGTAGTCGGTCATTCTCTGCTAATTTTCCTTGCGATATTCGTTTTCAGCATACCTGAACAACTTTATGGTTGGCCCCTTTCATATGCCGCCTGTTCTGACATGGTCGCCAGTGATTTACATTTCAAACTACACGCATAACTATCTCGAAAACTATTCGTCTGTCTGTGCTAATTTTCCTTGCGATATTCGTTTTCAGCATACCTAAACAAACTGATGGTTGCCCCCTTTCATATGCCGCCTGTTCAAACATGGTCATCAGTGATTTACATTTCAAAATAAACGCATTGATACAACTAGCTCCAAAACTATTTATCTCTGCTAATTTTCCTTGCGATATTCGTTTTCAGCATACCTGCACAAACTGAGGTTTGGCCCCTTTCATACACCGCCTGGTTAAACTGTTCAAACATGGTCGCCAGTGATTTACATTTCCAAATACATGCATTAATAAAACTAGCTCCAAAACTATTTATCTCTGCTAATTTTCCTTGCGATATTCGTTTTCAGCATACCTGCACAAACTGAGGTTTGGCCCCTTTCATACACCGCCTGGTTAAACTGTTCAAACATGGTCGCCAGTGATTTACATTTCCAAATACATGCATTAATAAAACTAGCTCCAAAACTATTTATCTCTGCTAATTTTCCTTGCGATATTCGTTTTCAGCATACCTGCACAAACTGAGGTTTGGCCCCTTTCATACACCGCCTGGTTAAACTGTTCAAACATGGTCGCCAGTGATTTACATTTCCAAATACATGCATTAATAAAACTAGCTCCAAAACTATTTATCTCTGCTAATTTTCCTTGCGATATTCGTTTTCAGCATACCTGCACAAACTGAGGTTTGGCCCCTTTCATACACCGCCTGGTTAAACTGTTCAAACATGGTCGCCAGTGATTTACATTTCCAAATACATGCATTAATAAAACTAGCTCCAAAACTATTTATCTCTGCTAATTTTCCTTGCGATATTCGTTTTCAGCATACCTGCACAAACTGAGGTTTGGCCCCTTTCATACACCGCCTGGTTAAACTGTTCAAACATGGTCGCCAGTGATTTACATTTCCAAATACATGCATTAATAAAACTAGCTCCAAAACTATTTATCTCTGCTAATTTTCCTTGCGATATTCGTTTTCAGCATACCTGCACAAACTGAGGTTTGGCCCCTTTCATACACCGCCTGGTTAAACTGTTCAAACATGGTCGCCAGTGATTTACATTTCCAAATACATGCATTAATAAAACTAGCTCCAAAACTCTTTATCTCTGCTAATTTTCCTTGCGATATTCGTTTTCAGCATACCTGCACAAACTGAGGTTTGGCCCCTTTCATACACCGCCTGGTTAAACTGTTCAAACATGGTCGCCAGTGATTTACATTTCAAAATACATGCATTAATAAAACTAGCTCCAAAACTATTTATCTCTGCTAATTTTCCTTGCGATATTCGTTTTCAGCATACCTGCACAAACTGAGGTTTGGCCCCTTTCATACACCGCCTGGTTAAACTGTTCAAACATGGTCACCAGTGATTTACATTTCCAAATACATGCATTAATAAAACTAGCTCCAAAACTATTTATCTCTGCTAATTTTCCTTGCGATATTCGTTTTCAGCATACCTGCACAAACTGAGGTTTGGCCCCTTTCATACACCGCCTGGTTAAACTGTTCAAACATGGTCGCCAGTGATTTACATTTCCAAATACATGCATTAATAAAACTAGCTCCAAAACTATTTATCTCTGCTAATTTTCCTTGCGATATTCGTTTTCAGCATACCTGCACAAACTGAGGTTTGGCCCCTTTCATACACCGCCTGGTTAAACTGTTCAAACATGGTCGCCAGTGATTTACATTTCCAAATACATGCATTAATAAAACTAGCTCCAAAACTATTTATCTCTGCTAATTTTCCTTGCGATATTCGTTTTCAGCATACCTAAACAAACTGATGGTTGCCCCCTTTCATATGCCGCCTGTTCAAACATGGTCATCAGTGATTTACATTTCAAAATACACGCATTAATAAAACTAGCTCCAAAACTCTCTGCTAATTTTCCTTGCCATATTCGTTTTCAGCATACCTGAACAAACTGAGGGTTGACTCCTTTCATACGCCGCCTGGTTAAACTGTTCAAACATGGTCGCCAGTGATTTACATTTCCAAATACACGCATTAATAAAACTAGCTCCAAAACTATTTGTCTGTGCTAATTTTCCTTGCGATATTCGTTTTCAGCATACATGAACAAACTGAGGGTTGGAACCTTTCATATGCCGCCTCTTCAAACATGGTCGCCAGTGATTTACATTTCGCAATACATGCATTAATAAAACTAGCTCCAAGACTATTTTTCTCTGCTAATTTTCCTTGCGATATTCGTTTTCAGCATACCTGAACAAACTGAACGGTTCGAGTTTTCCGGGTACGATTTTTCCAGAGACGAGTTTTCCCGGGACAAGTTTTCCGGGCACTGGTATAAGTGCTATGGGTTCATGAGAGCACATCCCATAAAAGTACTTGTAAACAGGGATGCAACACTGAGGCGATGGGACAGACGTTGGAGATTGACCTATAGCACGCTCGGGGCCTATTAGATTAGATACTCTTTTTTTTGTTGTTTTTGTGCTCAACGATAAAAACCGACTTCTTCATTTGTGTTTGCTTCTCATTTTCGCTTTTTCTCTCATAAGTGTTTCGCTAATGTGAAAAAGAAAACATGTTCGAACGTTTGCTGACATTTATTGGATGTGTTCCTACCAGTATTTTGCTTAATTTTCGAGTTTGGAGCGATTATCGAGTCTCACAAGATGTCTGTAAAATGTCAGACACTTCTTTATTGTTCTAACTTAAAACCGTGCGCTACTTTTGTTTGTGTTAAATAAACGTTTTAAAATAAGTTAAAACAACAAAAATGTGATCTAGGTAGGCAGAAGAGTAACTTATCTTGCCTTTGGTAACATTCATTTTCTTATATATTTATTTGTTCACTACTTTTTCGTTTTGTTCTCTTGAATGCGAAATATTCGCCATGAAATTTCCACGGGTCACGATTATTTCGTTTTATTAATCTTAAGTTTCATAGAATAAAAAGTTCAGACACAACTTTGTCGAGCGATTTATAATCGATTTCATTTAACTTCTGTTTGACCCCGGCACGCACGACCCTTTCTCTCCTTCCCCACTCTCTCTCTCTTCTTTAGCTTGGTGACAAGCGATATGCTTATGTGTGCGTGCGTGTGTGTGTGTGTGTATGTGTGTACATGCGTGCGTATGTGTGTTGTCGTATTCACCAAAATTTAAAAAAATAAAAACGTTTTTCCCCGGCCGGCCGGGTTAGGGTTGTGAGGTGTGGTTAGAGTTCATGAAAATAAATGTTAGCAATAAAAACTTTTTAAAACCAAGTTAGAAAAAAGAAAACAATTTACTTCCCCACGGAGCCCCCGATTCTTCTTCTTTTTTTAGGCGATGTAATAAACCATATTTTTGAGCAGGGTTGCCTCCTCTCTTTATTTTGGTTTGTATATTTTTCATGTTGCAAAAATGCTCCCGGGAGATCTTTTTAGGATTCTAAAGGTTTGCTTTTTTTTTTTACACTTTTTATTATCTTTGAAAAATGTAAAAAAAAAATGTAAACAGGCAGTTTACGATTTGAAATGCATCGTTAAAATGATACTTTTCGCTAGTTCTTTCAACTTTATATTTTTATTTCGTCGTCTTCAAGTCCAATGTAAACAAGTTCTTGATGAGCCGTTCCTCTTAAATAATCCAATTTACCAAATTTACACTTCTAACGATTACTATGATATTGTCCATTGACTACTGTATGTACACACTTTAACCCTTATCCTCGAGTGGCCTCTGGGGCTTGATAAGTAGTAATTCCTTTATAAAATAAAAAATATTTCAATACTTTGATGGTGAGTCTATAGTCAGTCTGTGCTGATTTTCCTTGCGATATTCGTTTTCAGCATACCTGAACAAACTGAGGGTTGGCCCCTTTCATAAGCCGCCTGTTAAAACTGTTCAAACATGGTCACTAGTGATTTACATTTCAAAATACACGCATTAATAAAACTAGCTCCAAAACTATTTGTGTCTGCTAATTTTCCTTGCGATATTCGTTTTCAGCATACATGAACAAACTGAGGGTTGGCACCTTTCATATGCCGCCTGTTCAAACATGGTCGCCAGTGATTTACATTTCACAATACACGCATTAATAAAACTAGCTCCAAAACTATTTATCTCTGCTAATTTTCCTTGCGATATTCGTTTTCAGCATACCTGAACAAACTGAGGGTTGGCCCCTTTCATACACCGCCTGGTTAAACTGTTCAAACAGGGTCGCCAGTGATTTACATTTCAAAATACACCCATTAATAAAACTAGCTCCAAAACTATTTGTCTCTGCTAATTTTCCTTGCGATATTCGTTTTCAGCATACATGAACAAACTGAGGGTTGGCCACTTTCATACACCGCCTGCTCAAACATGGTCGCCAGTGATTTACATTTCCAAATACACGCATTAATATCTCGAAAACTATTCGTCTGTCTGTGCTAATTTTCCTTGCGATATTCGTTTTCAGCATACCTGAACAAACTGAGGTTTTGCCCCTTTCATATGCCGCCTGTTCAAACATGGTCGCCAGTGATTTACATTTCAAAATACACGCATTAATAAAACTAGCTCCAAGACTATTTTTCTCTGCTAATTTTCCTTGCGATATTCGTTTTCAGCATACCTGAACAAACTGAACGGTTCGAGTTTTCCGGGTACGGTTTTTCCGGAGACGAGTTTTCCCGGGACAAGTTTTCCGGGCACTGGTATAAGTGCTATGGGTTCATGAGAGCACATCCCATTAAAGTACTTGTAAACAGGGATGCAACACCGAGGCGATGGGACAGACGTTGGAGATTGACCTATAGCACGCACGGGGCCTATTAGATTATATACTCTTTTTTTTGTTGTTTTTGTGCTCAACGCACTTCTGATGGTCCTTTTGGGCTAATTTTTCGATATTTCTCGTCCAGAGGGTCGGGTTTTAATATGATACCAAGTTTGTGAATTTTTGTTGCGTTTGTCAAAAGTTTTTACCAGACACACAAACATACATACATACATACATACATTTTCGCTTTTATATATATAGATAAATAGTATTTATAATTTTTTATTCGATAGATTGGCCTTTGTAAAGCCAAATTTGGCCTTTTTAATGCTGAACTGTTTTTTTTTTCTCATCTACCAATACCTACATCCCCTCTTGTTTGGACTTAGAAATTTTCAATTGAATACACGCTGAGATGCCTCTCATTCAGAAATCACTGGCGACCATGGTTGAACAGGCGACATATGAAAGGGGCGAACCCTCAGTTTGTTCAGGTATGCTGAAAACGAATATCGCAAGGAAAATTAGCAGAGACAAATAGTTTTGGAGCTAGTTTTATTAATACGTGTATTTTGAAATGTAAATCACTGGCGACCATGTTTGAACAGTTTAAACATGCGGCTTATGAAAGGGGCCATACCTCAGTTTGTTCAGGTATGCTGAAAACGAATATCGCAAGGAAAATTAGCAGAAACAGATAGTTTTGGAGCTAGTTTTATTAATACGTGTATTTTAAAATGTAAATCACTGGCGACCATGTTTGAACATTTTTAATATGCGGCTTATGAAAGGGGCCATACCTCAGTTTGTTCAGGTATGCTGAAAACGAATATTGCAAGGAAAATTAGCAGAGACAAATAGTTTTGGAGCTAGTTTTATTTTAAAAGCAATATGGCGGCCTCGATTGAATTTTGTTTCTGGTTTTATTTCAGCCTTTGGATCTAATAATGTGTTCTATATAAAAAATAAATAGTTTTTGTGAATGTTTGTCTGCCAAAAATTTTACGCCGCTAAACTACACATTTATTTGGACTCTTTGATATATAATTCTGTTTTATTTATTTATTTTTTTCTTTTTGTATTTTTAGGTACAAAATAAGATGACCAGACTTCATAAGAAAAAACCTCGGAGCGGAACGACTATGACCAAACATCAGATATTTTTTCAAATCTAACGAAATAAACTTTCTAAAGACTTCTTTTTAATAGCACGTCGAGGGAAATGAAGAAAAAATGGCTAAAAATAGCCAAAATTGGCGAAAGAGAAGTAGCTAAAAATAGCTAATAAAACCGGCTTTTTTTTTTTCTAAAGAAAAAAAATAAATGAGCCCAGATTTACACGAATTCAGAAAAATTATATTTTTAATCCACTAAAAGAAAAAGATTAATTAAAAATCCATCCATTTCTCTTGGCAAAAAAAAAAAAAAAAAAATACTGAAAACCTTATCAGGTTTGTATCGGTGCGTGTATGTGCAAATTTGCGTGCAATTTTTTTTTTTCGTATGTTTGTTTGTGTGCGGAAATTAGAAATAAAAAAATATTAATTAAAAAAAAGTATGTCTCTGACAAAAAAAAAAAAAAAAATTGGTTCTCCTGTATCAGATGTCTCCCTGATTCTGCTTATGCCTCTTCCGATTCACATGCCTCTATTCCGGATTTGTGGCAGCGGGCCGACATAGGTGTCTTTTTTTTTTTTTTTCTATCAAAGCGACCATAAACAATTTCTTTTTTAATATTTAATATATTTCGAACTGTTTTTTTTTTAATTATTGCATAATAAAGAACAATTGAATTAAAACAAAAATAAATTTTTATTTCGAATTGTTTTATCAAGTCAAAATGCTATTTGAAAAAGTTGTCAAAAAACAAATATATAATAAATAAATGTTATCAAAAGAAAGATAAGTTACTTTTCTACCTAACTGGATAATTTTTTAGCGTTTTTATTTACTGTAACATGTTTATTCAGCTCGAAAAACATGCAGTGTTTACAGATGTATTGGAAAATTAAAAATGGCGCTCGACTTTCTTGAGTAAGTTTGGGAAAATGAGTTTTAAAAAAATATATAAAAGAAACTCGCTCAATATATGTTACCGTGACATAGGCTGGGTTTTTAACAGTATTTTATATAATTTCTTATATTTAACTCATTTTCCCAAACTTACCTTGTTCAAGAGAGAGTCGGACGGCATTTTAAATTTTCCAATAAATCAGTAACCATTGTATTTTTTTCGAGCTGAATAAACATGTTACATTAAATAAAAAACACTAAAAAATTATCCAGTTAGGTAGAAAAGTAACTTATCTTGCCTTTGGTAACATTTATTTGTTATATATTTGTTTTTTTTTTCGGGGGGGGGTGACAACTTTTTCCAATTTATGTGTATAGTAAGACAAACCACGTTTTTTATTTGAATAAAATGTTTAAAAATCTTTTCTAAATTTTAAAAGTTTTTTTTTATAGTAATAAAGTAAAAATATATATATAGTGTCGGCAAAAAGAATATATATATATATATATATATATATATATATATATATATATATATATATATATATAAAGGGGTTAGAACAATCTATATGTAGGTTACACACTTTTTGACGACACTTACGCTTGAATAAAATTTAAATGAGAAATTTGAACACTTTCAAGTGTCAGCACCAGAACAGCACATACATTTCTCCTTTCTTCTATTCCGAGGCATTACCTCCATCATGACACCAAAATTATTTGATTACATAATTCGAAATAATAAATTTTTTTTTTTTTAATCCAATTATTTTTATTCTGCGATCGTTTTAGTACATATATAAAAAAAAAAAAAGTCCACATAGGTCGGCCTGCTGCTTACGAATTCGGATTAGGAGCGCAAAAATAACACAGGCAACAGTAGAATCAGGGAGCCATCTGCTACAGGAGAACCAAAAGCTCATTGTAAAAAATTTAATTTTCAAAAAAAAAAAATTTAAAAAAAATTAAAAATACAAACTAGCAAATAAATATAAAATTGACGGCTCGTTAAGAGCGGTCGATTCGAAAAATCGAAATTTTTTGCACGGACGAAAACAATGCTGAAACGAAATCACACTTTAATTGGAGACTTTTTAAAAATATAAAAGTTTATAAAAAATATATGTGTATATATAAATAAATATATATATATATATACGTTTTTCCGCGGTCCCATACACTCTCATAAATATATATATATATATATGCGGGGGGTGTAAATACACATAAAAAAAAGACAGATGAAAACAAAAATTTTTTTTTTTTTACTTTTAATGGTTATCCTATTTCATGCATTCGCATAATAAAATAATATTTCATTCATTTGTTTTTCTTTTTTCTTTGTTAATTTTTTAATTTCTATTGTTTTTTTTTGTGTTTGCTGAGAGAGAGAGAGAGAGAGAGAGAGAGAGAGAGAGAGACAGACAGACAGACAGACAGACAGACAGACAGACAGACAGATTAACTTTATTACGACTATTGAAAATTTTGAAAAAACAAATGGTTTTCTCAAAATTTATATATATATTTAATCTTAAAAACTGTTTTTTTACCCATGGGTTTAACCTGTATCTATTTATCCAATAACAACTATATATATATATATATATATATATATATATATATATATATATATACATGTGTGTATATATATGTATTCACACATATATGTATCCATATATATATATATATGTATTAATATATATTATATATATATATATATGTGTATTAATATATATATATATATATTATATATATATATGTATTAATATATATATATATTATATATATATGTATTAATATATATATTATCTATATATCTATAAAAGTGAACGTGTCTGTCTGTCTGTGTGTCTGTCTGTCTGTGTACATTTCCCTACGCAATAACTCTGTCAATTTTTAGTCTATAGACTCGAAATTTGAAATACCGGGTACTGAGATTTGGGAAAATCGATGTGACGGGTGTCAGCCAGAAATTTGGCTGTTAAGGGGTGAAATTTCAACGATTTGACCTTTAAGAACTCTACCAAACTCCTCCGACAATTTTGGGTCTAGACACTTGAAATTTTAGATATAGGTTCCTTGAACCTGGATCTAACTTAATAAAGTGATTTGAGCCCGAAACTATAAATTTTAAGGGGTCATAATAGGGGTCAAAGTTTTAAAAAATTAACCATTTTTTTTTGTTTTTTTGCTTTTTTTGCACAGCATACACCTCCAAACACCCGAACAACGCCGGGCACCCCTGCTAGTATATATATATATATATATATATAATATATATATATGTATTAATATATATATAATATATATATGTATTAATATATATATGTATTGATATATATATATATGTATTAATATATATATATATGTATCAATATATATATATATATGTATTAATATATATATATGTATTAATATATATATATGTATTAATATATATATATAAATATATATATATTAATATATATATGAATATATATATATTAATATATATATATGAATATATATATATGAATATATATATATTAATATATATATATATATATATATATATATATATATATATATATGAATATATATATATATATACTAGCGGGGGTACCCGGCGTTGCCCGAGTGTTTGTTTCCGGGACGGGGGGGGGAGTTTTAAAAAATGTTATGGTAGGTTTTAAATAACTTCACATGAAAGAACTACGAAGCCAAACCGGTGTTCTTTTCTCAACTGTTCCTTGTGAACGATCCCCAAACGGTGTTAAGTGGTGGCAGATTTGGCCGTGACTTCTCAGCAGAAAAAGTATAGAAATCTAAGATTATCGAGGAATTTGAGAAATAATAAGCCTATAACACACCTCAGATATTGTTCTGCCGTTTGTGCATATTATATTTGCATGAAATATCTTGATTTTTAATCCTATTAATGTCAAAATCAGACGGGAAAAAATGAGTTCATTTTATTTATATAGAGAAGATTAATATATATATATATATATATGAATATATATATATATTAATATATATATATATATATATATGAATATATATATTAATATATATATATATGATTATATATATATATATATATATTAATATATATATATATGAATATATATATATATATTATATATATATATATATATTAATATATATATATATGAATATATACATATAAATATATATATATATATATATGAATATATATATTAATATATATATATATATATATGAATATATATATATTAATATATATATATATGAATATATATATATGAATATATATATATTAATATATATATATATGAATATATATATATATATGAATATATATATATGAATATATATATATATATGAATATATATATATATTAATATATATATATATATGAATATATATATATTAATATATATATATATATTAATAGATATATATATATTAATATATATATATTAATATATATATATATATATATGAATATATATATATGAATATATATATATGATTAATATATATATGATATATGAATATATGATATATGAATATATATATATGAATATATATATATGAATATATATATATGAATATATATATATATGAATGATATATATATATATGAAATATATATATATGAATATATATATATATGAATATATATATATGATATGAATATATATATATGAATATATATATATATGAATATATATATATGAATATATATATATATGAATATATATATATATGAATATATATATATGAATATATATATATATGAATATATATATATATGAATATATATATATGAATATATATATATGATATATATATATATGAATATATATATATGAATATATATATATATATATATATATATATGAATATATAACTACTTCATTTACTCACAGAAATTTAATATACGAAAGTATAGATTTATGCGTAAACTTTAAGTATTTACTTCCAAAGTGCTCAATACGTAGGTAGAGCTAGTTAGTAATTTATAAAATATATATGGTGCATAAGCCTGATGAATCCTACAGTGGATGAAACGCAGAATATTCAGTGTAGCTTAATCGCCATATATATTTTATAAATTACTATATGAATATATATATATATGAATATATATATATATATATATATGTATGTATTAATATATATATTAATATATATATATATGTATTAATATATATATATATATATATATTGACAGAGTTTCCCCACTCTTCATCTGTGCCTAAATCTAAATGTAGATTCCATGAGCAAAGCTTCTTTCTTAGAACTGCACACCTGTGGAACTCTGTTCCATTTACCTGCTTTCCAGCTGACTACAATATGGCCATCTTCAAGTCCAATGTAAACAAGTTCTTGATGAGTTGTTGCCCTTAAGTAATCCAATTTACCAAATTTACACTTCTAAAGATTGTCCTTTTGACTAATTTACACTCTTTAACCCTTATCCTCGAGTGGCTTCTGGGTCTTGATAAGTGGTGATTCCTTTTTACAAAATAAAAAACAATAAAGAAAAGGTCATACACATGTTTTTGTTAGTTTTTTGCTTTTAATATAGGGAAAATTCTGAACAAGGACAAAACACTTAAATTTTGCACCAGAAAGTTCCTAACGGGGTCACACTTCAAGCATAATCAAAAGCTTAAAATTCATTACCAACTTTATTTAGAAAACAATGTGATAGTCTTTTAATCGATTAAAAGACTATCGAAGAATCCACCGCGAAGCCAATCAGTTCCCAGTTTGGATTTCCGCCAAAGAATCATACAGCGCCTCGCTCAGTCTCGTATACAATCGGCCGATGTGGTCAAACATAGCCAGGTTGTTTGTAAGATAGGCAATTCCGAGATTGTTTTGTCGGTCGGCAATACCCATCTGACCACCGAAACCCGGATGTCCAAACATGGTGTTACCCTGAAAAAGAAATTTACATCATCTATATATATACAAGCGAAATAGGATTGAAACCGCTATCTTCAGACAATTCTCACCTGGAACCGTAGGGATTCAATGTCTCTATCCACTGCGCCACGGGCCCTGAAGAGCGATCAAGGTTGGATTATGTGGTCTTATAAACCCATGTTTATTCATTATCTGATCCTACCCAAAGCTGGCCAGAGACTTACTTGGCTAAAAACGTGGTGAGACGACAACTATGGAAGGCAGTGGTTGCGTTATTTAGAAAGCCATTCTTAATATTTAGAGGGGAGAGAATTTTTAAACTTATCTGTATTTTCACCTAACAATTTATTAATTCTTAATATAGAGAGGGAGGATAATATTTTTCCATTATGGAATAGGGACCGTGCCGAAATACAAATGTTATTATTTAGAAAGCCGTTCTTAATATTGGGAGAGTGATCCTTTTTTAAATCTTCTGTATTTACACCTAACAACTTATTAATTCTTAATATAAGGAGGGTGATAGTATTTTACTATTATGGAATAGGGACTGTTCTGAAATAAAAAAGTTATTTAGAAAGCCATTCTTAATATTGAGAGAGGAAAGAATTTTTTAACTCATCTGTATTTTCACCTAACAATTTATTAATTCTTAATATAGAGAGGGAGGATAGTATTTTGCTATTATGGAATAGGGACCGTGCCGAAATACAAATGTTATTATTTAGAAAGCCGTTCTTAATATTGGGAGGGTGATCATTTTTAATTCTTCTGTACTTTCACGTAAGAATTTAATAATTCTTAATAGAAGGCAATTTAATAATTCTTAATATAAGGAGGGGGGTAGTATTTTACTATTATGGAATAGAGACCGTTCTGAAATAAAAAAACTTATTCAGAAAGCCATTCTTAATATTGGGAGGGGAGAGAGTTGTTTTTAACTCGTCTGTACTTTCACCTCTCTTAAATCTTCTATACTCACACCTAACAATTTAAGATAGTATTTTACTATTATAGAATTAATCAATTTCTGGAGGTTGTCCTATACATATGAAATGATGCTGACGAAAGTGATGAGGAGGAGAAGGACGAACGAAGGGGAAGTTTCCGATGAAGTCACAGAATGACAGGAAATCATTACGAAACTTACCTTCGGGGATTTAATCAACATGAGGCCGGGTCCGAAAGAATTATTAACGCCGATCACAAGATCCAAACCTTTCACGAGCGGCACCTCCATCGCATCCAATGTTGATTCCTTGAAGAGAGTTTTGTTCTCGTGGACACCTCCATTCGAAATGATTCCGTAGAGCTTAGCGATCCCACGTGCAGTGCCATAGCCGTTGAAACTTGACATAGGGGTCAGGCGTAATTTGTAGTCCATGCATGCATCGAAAGGTGCATCATTCTGAAAAGATAAACATAAAATTACAATTTTTGAATTTTTCACTTATATATATATATATATATATATATATATATATATATTAAGTAATGTGATTTACAATTTAAAAATTTAAAAAAAAAAAAATTTTTTTAATTAAAAAATCAAATTTTAATTAAATTAAAAATCAGTTTCATAAGAAGGAACAACAACAAAGTCAATTATCTGTACGATCGTTTCGGAAATCCGTGCTTTTTATTTGTGGTATACATGAAGTCACGTAGAACAATTATACATAGTTTTTTTGGTAAGCACGGTCTCCTCATCAGCAAATTTAGGAGGATTTCTATTGAATTTACAAGACACCAAAAATAAACCTAGCATTAAAAGTAAGGCAGATGAATCTGAAAAATTGAAGTAAAAGGTTTGGATTTAAAATTTATAAGAAAATTAGTATAGGTTAGAGATAGAAATGAGTAGAAAAAATATATATTTTTTTGAATTTACATAATAAATTTGATTTAAAAATATATAGAGATAGTTACCTTTTAGTTTTTCTTTTTTTGAAATCAGGAACTGTATTTAAAGTAGTCATTTAGATGTTTGCTATAGCTTTTTATTTTATTGAATGATGAATTTTAAAAGGGCGACGCTCGTGCAGTAAATTGTTTCCGTTAGCGTATTTTGATTTAAAGACGCTACAGTTAATATCTATAGAGAGAGAATATTTATTTTGCAAGTTTTTAAGGGGAGATAATTGTCATGTGTTATTGGCTTTATTTATTATTTGATATATATATATATATATATATATATATGCATCAACTTGCTCTCTCGAATTCACTATAGTACTAATGTCAATTTAAGGAGTCATCAGTTGTTTACCATGAAACACTGTGTCGGGGATTTAAAAACAAAACAGTATATTAAATCATGGCTCCCCAGCAGTGTTGATCAAACACCACCTCCCTTAATCAAAAAGAATTATTATGAAAATTATGGACAGAAGAGAGTAAGCAAAACATACTTTACTCACATATATATATATATATATATATATATATATATATATATTTAAGTAGATTGTAGTTTGCTTGAATATATATATATATATAAACATGTTTATATAACAATAAACAAATATCTATATATATATATATATATATATATATATTTGTTTATTGTTATATAAACATGTTTACATCCCGCTGCTACAAACAGCCATTTGTTTCAATCAAACAACAGATATCAAATGTTGAATGAATAATGAATTTTTTTTTATTAAGTAGGAACTCTTTAAAGGTTGGAGTTAAAAAAACCCTTAAAACACAGAACTTTAATTTTGTAAAGAGGGAGGGGCAATCTAAAGAAAACTAATAAAAAAAATATAATGGAGAGAGAATGATGAGGAGGAGAAAAAGGAAATAGAGAAAGAAAATAAATAGAGAAAAAAAATATGGCGAAGAAAAAGAAAAAAACGATATAAAGGGTTATTATAAAGAAAACAAGGGCTAGAAGAGAAAAGAAAGAATGATGAAATATAGTTAAAGAGAGAAAGAGTGAAAGTAAGAATTAATAGGAAGGGAAGATTAAAATGTCAAGAGAATAGAGAAAAAGAGATTTATTATCTGCGTGTCAACTAATTTATGGACAATTATACATTACAATGACGAGACGCGTTATTACAACAACACAAACAAAAAACACAATCTTAGCGTTAAAAGCGTACATGTCAAAAGTGACAGCGAATATAAGCAACAAACATATTTATCATCTATATATATATATATAAGTCTACAATTAATTAAGCCCTTTATACTAAATGATATAAGTTTAAAGTTTTCACGTTTTCTTTTAAATAAATATATAAAAATAATGATAAAACAATATATTAAAATTATTAATAATAATAATAATAATAGAAATAATAAAAATAATAATAATAATAATAATAATAATAATAATAATAATAAAACAGAATGAAATTAATATTTATTATCTTTTTTATATAACATATTTAGCCATAAAAGGGGATTGAAGAAAGTAAATAAGACTAATGATTAGAAAGAATAATCTACTAATATTAATGTAGATAAAAAGAATACAATACATATATATATATATATATATATATATATATAAAGGTGTAACTCTATACTTATATAATTAGAAAGAATAATCTACTAATATTTATGTAGATAAAAAGAATACAATACATATATATATATATATATACTAGCGGGGGTACCCGGCGTTGCCCGAGTGTTTGTTTCCGGGACGGGGGGGAGTTTTAAAAAATGTTATGGTAGGTAAGTAGGAAGGATCAAACCCGGAGTCATGAGTAAAAGTAGGAAAATAAAGTGTGAAAAAAAAAACAAAAAAAAAACATCTGCAACGTTAACAGTTCGGCCACCAAGAAAAGTCCATTCCAGTTGTTTAGAAAAAAAAACAAAAAAAACCGACTACAGTAGGTCGGCGCGAACGTGAAAATATAATGTGAATTGTCCAGCACGCTAACCACTACGCCACAGAGCACTGCAGCTTAGTTTAGTGATTTTAAATAACTTCACATGAAAGAACTACGAAGCCAAACCGGTGTTCTCTTCTGAACTTTTCCTTGTGAACGATCCACAAACGGTGTTAAGTGGTGGCAGGGGGAGGAGGAATTTATTAGAGAGAAAATATTTCACCACTTCCATTGATCTTAACCGATTTTGGCCGTGACTTCTCAGCAGAAAAAGTATAGAAATCTAAGATTATCGAGGAATTTGAGAAATAATAAGCCTATAACACACCTCAGATATTGTTCTGCCGTTTGTTCATATTATATTTGCATGAAATATCTTGATTTTTAATCCTATTAATGTCAAAATCAGACGGGAAAAAATGAGTTCATTTTATTTATATAGATATATATATATATATATATATATGGAAAAATGCGCGCATGAAAAGTAATATTCTTAAGATTTTATTAAACCTGGAAAAGTAAAGGACAAGACATTCAACCTGGAAAAGTAAAGAACAAGATATTCTAGTAAAGTAAAAAATAAGAATTTTTTAGACTTAAAATATCGCAGCTAAAAATAAAATTTGAATATTGATAAATATTTTATTTATTATTTGCATATGTTGTTGTTTATTGTTGAGTTAGAAAGGGTGTCAGTCGCTGGATTGAACTTATTTCCCCCCCATATTTATGTAGTGAAAATTGTTTGAGTAAAATTAATTCATTAGTTAGTTAGTTAGTAGATGGAATTAATGATTTTATAATTTACATAAAAATGAATTAAATGATCCTAATTATGATATAATAAAATTATTAATGTTTATGTACACCCTTTCTAACAGATTCTAGGTGTTTCCTAGTGTTGTTGGTTTCGAGGTTAAGTAGGGTTGGTATTGTTCAGTGTGTTGTATTAGAGATAAGGGTGTTATGTCTGTGTGTGGTTGTATACACGTGCGCGTGTGTGTGTGTTTCAATGTGTCGGTTGTGATTTATGTGTGGGTGTGTATATGTGTATGTGTATGGGTGTGCATGCGAGTGTGCCTTGCATTTCATGTTTTTGTGTGTTGATATTAAGCTCTGTTCAGTTCAGGAATGAATCTGGTGATGAAGTTTTTTTCTTGTGTAAGTAAATAAAAATAATTGTCTGTTTGGAAGATTGGCATTATTTTGAAGCTGTTTCCACTGCATGTGTGTACGTGTTTTGAAACATAGAGGTGTCTGTTATCTGCAATTTTGATGTTGCTCTTATGTAAGGCCACTCTATTGCTGAAATTTTTGGTGGCGCCTATGTAGGATTTGTTGCATGTTGTGCATCTTAGTGCATATACTACATTTCTGGAGGTGCAATTTAGATCCTTTTTTATTTTGAATGTTTGTGCTGGGATTTTGAATGTGTATGTGTTACCTTCTATTATTATGTCACATACTCCACATCGCGGTTTGTTGTATTTTGTAACTCCTTTTGTAGTATGTGGGACGAGTTTTGAGGAAGTTAGGATGTGTTTTAAGTTTTTGGGTTGGCGTTTGCTTTTTATTATTTTTGTTGTTTTAAGTATGTTGTTTAGTTTGTCGTTCTGATTGAGGAGGATAAGGTTTTTTGTTATCTGTGTGAATAGTTCTGGGTTATTTGTGTTGTGTATAGAGTTCTAAGCCCGCGGATATTAGTAAATGCAAGCCTCAAGGGAGGAGGCAGGTTGGTTTTCTTTGAGTTTTGTCCTGGTTGTTTTCTTACTTTTTTTTTCTTCTTCCTTGCCATGTTGTAACGTCTAGAAAGAAAAAATGATTAATGAAAAAAAAAAAAGGGAAGAGCAAGGTTAAGAAAAACTTACGATCAAATCAGCGACGGCCCGTTCGGCGATATGGTCGTATCCATTTCCACTGAAGATCCTATATTTTATGCTCTTCCAAAAGACTTTACTGACTAGATGATACTTCTGGTCCCATAGAGACTGCATATAAACGCTGGGCCTGATCCTATACTGTTCCGAAGTCGGTGTTCCTTGGAAGAAATCGATTCCTACAAGAAGTAAAAGGAGTTCCGTTTAATGGTAATCGATACCACACGTACGGATGAAATGGATTTTTGCATTTTTTTTTTTTTTTTTATCGGAAGAGGGGGGTTGATTTTATAAATAATTATTTTTTTGTATGCTCTATTCACGACTAGCAAGGAGACCCGATGTTGTTTGTGATTGTATTCCCCACTTCCAATACTTGTATCGGAATTGGTGAACTAAGATATTGTCAACTAAATTGCTTGTTCTATTATGTGTGTGTGTGTATATATATATATATATATATATATATATATATATATATATATATATATATATATATATATATATATATATAGAGAGAGAGAGAGAGAGAGAGAGAGAGAATAAATGACAAATAGGTTATATTCCAAAATTTATGATGTTGACCATCTTATAATTTACTCTTTTAATTCAGTTGACTTATACAATTCTTGACATATATATATATATATATATATATGATATGAAAAGAAAGCCACCATCTTTCCAGCGTCATTAGCAACAGACTTGATGTATGTGTTTCATTTCAGTTAAGGAGTAAAGGTCAAGCCCAGAAGCTTGTCAAAACATGGGACTTCTCCTAGGTGAGAGCCATCCATTTCAATTGATGCCAGATGGGTATCAGAGTGTTGATGATGTAAGGATAGGAGTTTGGTTTTGGATGCATTAAAGGTAACTAGCCACATCTTCCCCCACTGAACCACGCACTTGAGATCAGAGGAGAGAGAATCAGAGAGAACTTTGTCATTTACAGCCTTTGATATGTTGCCGTAGATGGTCGTGTCATCAGCATAGATGTCAACGAATGATTTAAGTATCTGTTTAGGGATGTCATTGATGTAGATCAGGAAGAGAGTTGGTTTTCTGTACTATTTGAAAGCCGATTTTGCAAAAATTTTAGAAATATTGTCACATTACCAAATGGTTCTCAGAAACATTGCTACTGGAGCATGAGGACTAAAGGACAAAAAATAATAATTAAGCAAAAATTTTAGAAATATTGTTACATTACCAAACGGTTCAGTGATTTCTTCCCTCAAGATTTGGTCCACAGTTCGATTCTTCGGATCAGCTTTCATTAGAAGAACATCAACGTAAAGACCCCATGTCAGCATGTGGTATCCGAAGGCAGTCCCTATGAAATAAAGAAAAAAAAGAAGTCACCATTATCAAGGCCCGGAGGCCACTCAAGGATACAGATTAAAGAGTGTACAGTAGTACATTGGACAATATCATAGGAATCGTTAGAAATTCGGTAAATGGGATAAGTTAAGGGAAACCGTTCATCAAGAATTTGTTTAAGTTGAACTTGAAGATGACCATGTTGTAGTCAGTTGGAAAGTAGGAAAACGGAACAAAGTTCCACAGGCTTGCAGTTTTAAGAAAGAAGCTTTGTTCATGTTTATTTAAATTTTAAACTCTCACCATTTTACCAATAATTCACAATTAATCTCAAACCCAAAAATTGTTGCTAATAATTTACTATTAATATAACACCAAAATAATATTTGCTACTAATTTACTATTAATTCACTATTAATATCAAACATAAAAAATATTTGCTACTAATTTACTATTTAATAATTATTAATATCAACCATAAAAAATATTTGCTACTAATTTACTATTTAATCATTATTAATATCAAACATAAAAAATATTTGCTACTAATTTACTATTTAATCACTATTAATATCAAACATAAAAAATATTTGCTACTAATTTACTATTTAATCACTATTAATATCAAACATAAAAAATATTTGATACTAATTTCCTATTTAATCACTATTAATATCAAACGCTAAAAATATTTGCTACTAATTTACTATTTAATCATTATTAATATCAAACACAAAAAATATTTGCTACTAATTTACTATTTAATCATTATTAATATCAAATATAAAAAATATTTGCTACTAATTTACTATTTAATCATTATTAATATCAAACATAAAAAATATTTGCTACTAATTTACTATTTAATCATTATTAATATCAAACATAAAAAATATTTGCTACTAATTTATTATTTAATCATTATTAATATCAAACATAAAAAATATTTGCTACTAATTTACTATTTAATCATTATTAATATCAAACCCAAAAATATTTGCTACTAATTTCCTATTTAATCATTATTAATATAAAACATAAAAATATTTGCTACTAATTTACTATTTAATCATTATTAATATAACATAAAAAATATTTGCTACTAATTTACTATTTAATCATTATTAATATAACATAAAAAATATTTGCTATTAATTTACTATTTAATCACTATTAATATCAAACATACACATTATTTGCTACTAATTTACTATTTAATCATTATTAATATCAAACATAAAAAATATTTGCTACTAATTTACTATTTAATCACTATTAATATCAAACATAAAAATATTTGCTACTAATTTACTATTTAATCACTATTGATATCAAACATAAAAATATTTGCTACTAATTTACTATTTAATCATTATTAAAATCAAACCAAAACATATTTGCTACTAATTTCCTATTTAATCACTATAATTATCAAACATAAAAAATATTTGCTACTAATTTCCTATTAAATCATTATTAATCTCAAACCCCAAAAATATTGCTACTAATTTCCTATTTAATCACTATTAATATCAAACCCTAAAAATATTTGCTACTAATTTACTATTAAATCACTATTAATATCAAACGCAAAAAATATTTGCTATTAATTTACTATTTAATCACTATTAATATCATACATTAAAAATATTTGCTACTAATTTACTATTTAATAACTATTAATATCAAACATAAAAATATTTGCTACTAATTTCCTATTTAATCACTATTAACATCAAACATAAAAAATATTTGCTACTAATTTCCTATTTAATCATTATTAATATACAAACATAAAAAATATTTGCTACTAATTTACTATTTAATCATTATTAATATACAAACATAAAAAATATTTGCTACTAATTTCCTATTTAATCACTATTAATATCAAACATAAAAAATATTTGCAACTAATTTACTATTTAATCACTATTAATATCAAACATAAAAAATATTTGCTACTAATTTCCTATTTAATCATTATTAATATCAAACACAAAAATATTTGCTACTAATTTCCTATTTAATCATTATTAATATCAAACATAAAACATATTTGCTACTAATTTCCTATTTAATCATTATTAATATCAAACATAAAAAATATTTGCTACTAATTTCCTATTTAATCATTATTAATATACAAACATAAAAAATATTTGCTACTAATTTACTATTTAATCACTATTAATATCAAACATAAAAAATATTTGCTACTAATTTACTATTTAATCATTATTAATATCAAACATAAAAAATATTTGCTACTAATTTACTATTTAATCACTATTAATATCAAACATAAAAAATATTTGCTACTAATTTACTATTTAATCACTATTCATATAAAACATAAAAATATTTGCTACTAATTTACTATTTAATCACTATTGATATCAAACATAAAAAATATTTGCTACTAATTTACTATTTAATCACTATTGATATCAAACATAAAAAATATTTGCTACTAATTTACTATTTAATCACTATTAATATCAAACATAAAAATATTTGCTACTAATTTACTATTTAATCACTATTGATATCAAACATAAAAATATTTGCTACTAATTTACTATTTAATCATTATTAATATAACATAAAAAATATTTGCTACTAATTTACTATTTAATCACTATTAATATCAAACATAAACAATATTTGCTACTAATTTACTATTTAATCACTATTAATATCAAACATAAAAAATTATTGCTACTAATTTACTATTTAATCACTATTGATATCAAACATAAAAATATTTGCTACTAATTTACTATTTAATCACTATTGATATCAAACATAAAAATATTTGCTACTAATATACTATTTAATCACTATTGATATCAAACATAAAAATATTTGCTACTAATTTACTATTTAATCACTATTGATATCAAACATAAAAAATATTTGCTACTAATTTACTATTTAATCACTATTAATATCAAACATAAAAATATTTGTTACTAATTTACTATTTAATCACTATTGATATCAAACATAAAAATATGTGCTACTAATTTACTATTTAATCACTATTGATATCAAACATAAAAATATTTGCTACTAATTTACTATTTAATCATTATTAAAATCAAACCAAAACATATTTGCTACTAATTTCCTATTTAATCACTATTAATATCAAACATAAAAATATTTGCTACTAATTTCCTATTAAATCATTATTAATCTCAAACCCCAAAAATATTGCTACTAATTTCCTATTTAATCACTATTAATATCAAACCCTAAAAGTATTTGCTACTAATTTACTATTTAATCACTATTAATATCAAATGCTAAAAATATTTGCTACTAATTTACTATTTAATCACTATTAATATCATACACAAAAAAATATTTGCTACTAATTTACTATTTAATCACTATTGATATCAAACATAAAAATATTTGCTACTAATTTACTATTTAATCATTATTAAAATCAAACCAAAACATATTTGCTACTAATTTCCTATTTAATCACTATTAATATCAAACATAAAAAATATTTGCTACTAATTTCCTATTAAATCATTATTAATCTCAAACCCCAAAAATATTGCTACTAATTTCCTATTTAATCACTATTAATATCAAACATAAAAAATATTTGCTACTAATTTCCTATTTAATCATTATTAATATCAAACATAAAAATATTTGCTACTAATTTACTATTTAATCACTATTAATATCAAACATAAAAAATATTTGCTACTAATTTCCTATTTAATCATTATTAATATACAAACATAAAAAATATTTGCTACTAATTTACTATTTAATCACTAGTAATATACAAACATAAAAAATATTTGCTACTAATTTACTATTTAATCATTATTAATATCAAACATAAAAAATATTTGCTACTAACTTACTATTTAATCACAATTAATATCAAACCCAAAAATATTTGCTACTAATTTCCTATTTAATCATTATTAATATCAAACACAAAAAATATTTGCTACTAATTTACTATTTAATCATTATTAATATCAAACATAAAAAATATTTGCTACTAATTTATTATTTAATCATTATTAATATCAAACATAAAAAATATTTGCTACTAATTTACTATTTAATCATTATTAATATCAAACCCAAAAATATTTGCTACTAATTTCCTATTTAATCATTATTAATATAAAACATAAAAATATTTGCTACTAATTTACTATTTAATCATTATTAATATAACATAAAAAATATTTGCTACTAATTTACTATTTAATCATTATTAATATAACATAAAAAATATTTGCTATTAATTTACTATTTAATCACTATTAATATCAAACATACACATTATTTGCTACTAATTTACTATTTAATCATTATTAATATCAAACATAAAAAATATTTGCTACTAATTTACTATTTAATCACTATTAATATCAAACATAAAAATATTTGCTACTAATTTACTATTTAATCACTATTGATATCAAACATAAAAATATTTGCTACTAATTTACTATTTAATCATTATTAAAATCAAACCAAAACATATTTGCTACTAATTTCCTATTTAATCACTATAATTATCAAACATAAAAAATATTTGCTACTAATTTACTATTTAATCATTATTAATATCAAACCCCAAAAATATTGCTACTAATTTCCTATTTAATCACTATTAATATCAAACCCTAAAAATATTTGCTACTAATTTACTATTAAATCACTATTAATATCAAACGCAAAAAATATTTGCTATTAATTTACTATTTAATCACTATTAATATCATACATTAAAAATATTTGCTACTAATTTACTATTTAATAACTATTAATATCCAACATAAAAATATTTGCTACTAATTTCCTATTTAATCACTATTAACATCAAACATAAAAAATATTTGCTACTAATTTCCTATTTAATCATTATTAATATACAAACATAAAAAATATTTGCTACTAATTTACTATTTAATCATTATTAATATACAAACATAAAAAATATTTGCTACTAATTTCCTATTTAATCACTATTAATATCAAACATAAAAAATATTTGCTACTAATTTCCTATTTAATCACTATTAATATCAAACATAAAAAATATTTGCTACTAATTTCCTATTTAATCATTATTAATATCAAACACAAAAATATTTGCTACTAATTTCCTATTTAATCATTATTAATATCAAACATAAAACATATTTGCTACTAATTTCCTATTTAATCATTATTAATATCAAACATAAAAAATATTTGCTACTAATTTCCTATTTAATCATTATTAATATACAAACATAAAAAATATTTGCTACTAATTTACTATTTAATCACTATTAATATCAAACATAAAAAATATTTGCTACTAATTTACTATTTAATCATTATTAATATCAAACATAAAAAATATTTGCTACTAATTTACTATTTAATCACTATTAATATCAAACATAAAAAATATTTGCTACTAATTTACTATTTAATCACTATTCATATCAAACATAAAAATATTTGCTACTAATTTACTATTTAATCACTATTGATATCAAACATAAAAATATTTGCTACTAATTTACTATTTAATCACTATTGATATCAAACATAAAAAATATTTGCTACTAATTTACTATTTAATCACTATTAATATCAAACATAAAAATATTTGCTACTAATTTACTATTTAATCACTATTGATATCAAACATAAAAATATTTGCTACTAATTTACTATTTAATCATTATTAATATAACATAAAAAATATTTGCTACTAATTTACTATTTAATCACTATTAATATCAAACATAAACAATATTTGCTACTAATTTACTATTTAATCACTATTAATATCAAACATAAAAAATTATTGCTACTAATTTACTATTTAATCACTATTGATATCAAACATAAAAATATTTGCTACTAATTTACTATTTAATCACTATTGATATCAAACATAAAAATATTTGCTACTAATATACTATTTAATCACTATTGATATCAAACATAAAAATATTTGCTACTAATTTACTATTTAATCACTATTGATATCAAACATAAAAAATATTTGCTACTAATTTACTATTTAATCACTATTAATATCAAACATAAAAATATTTGTTACTAATTTACTATTTAATCACTATTGATATCAAACATAAAAATATGTGCTACTAATTTACTATTTAATCACTATTGATATCAAACATAAAAATATTTGCTACTAATTTACTATTTAATCATTATTAAAATCAAACCAAAACATATTTGCTACTAATTTCCTATTTAATCACTATTAATATCAAAGATAAAAAATATTTGCTACTAATTTCCTATTAAATCATTATTAATCTCAAACCCCAAAAATATTGCTACTAATTTCCTATTTAATCACTATTAATATCAAACCCTAAAAGTATTTGCTACTAATTTACTATTTAATCACTATTAATATCAAACATAAAAAATATTTGCTACTAATTTACTATTTAATCACTATTAATATCATACACAAAAAAATATTTGCTACTAATTTACTATTTAATCACTATTGATATCAAACATAAAAATATTTGCTACTAATTTACTATTTAATCATTATTAAAATCAAACCAAAACATATTTGCTACTAATTTCCTATTTAATCACTATTAATATCAAACATAAAAAATATTTGCTACTAATTTCCTATTAAATCATTATTAATCTCAAACCCCAAAAATATTGCTACTAATTTCCTATTTAATCACTATTAATATCAAACATAAAAAATATTTGCTACTAATTTCCTATTTAATCATTATTAATATCAAACATAAAAATATTTGCTACTAATTTACTATTTAATCACTATTAATATCAAACATAAAAAATATTTGCTACTAATTTCCTATTTAATCATTATTAATATACAAACATAAAAAATATTTGCTACTAATTTACTATTTAATCACTATTAATATACAAACATAAAAAATATTTGCTACTAATTTACTATTTAATCATTATTAATATCAAACATAAAAAATATTTGCTACTAATTTACTATTTAATCACAATTAATATCAAACCCAAAAATATTTGCTACTAATTTCCTATTTAATCATTATTAATATCAAACACAAAAAATATTTGCTACTAATTTACTATTTAATCATTATTAATATCAAACATAAAAAATATTTGCTACTAATTTCCTATTTCATCATTATTAATATCAAACATAAAAAATATTTGCTACTAATTTACTATTTAATCATTATTAATATCAAACATACAAAATATTTGCTACTAATTTCCTATTTAATCACTATTAATATCAAACATAAAAAATATTTGCTACTAATTTACTATTTAATCATTATTAATATCAAACCCAAAAATATTTGCTACTAATTTCCTATTTAATCATTATTAATATCAAACATAGAAATATTTGCTACTAATTTACTATTTAATCACTATTGATATCAAACATAAAAAATATTTGCTACTAATTTACTATTTAATCACTATTAATATCAAACATAAAAAATATTTGCTACTAATTTACTATTTAATCACTATTAATATCAAACATAAAAAATATTTGCTACTAATTTACTATTTAATTATTATTAATATAACATAAAAAATATTTGCTATTAATTTACTATTTAATCACTATTAATATCAAACATAAACAATATTTGCTACTAATTTACTATTTAATCACTATTAATATCAAACATAAAAAATATTTGCTACTAATTTACTATTTAATCATTATTAATATAACATAAAAAATATTTTCTATTAATTTACTATTTAATAACTATTAATATCAAACATAAACAATATTTGTTACTAATTTACTATTTAATCATTATTAATATCAAACATAAAAAATATTTGCTACTAATTTACTATTTAATCACTATTAATATCAAACATAAAAAATATTTGCTACTAATTTACTATTTAATCACTATTGATATCAAACATAAAAATATTTGCTACTAATTTACTATTTAATCATTATTAAAATCAAACCAAAACATATTTGCTACTAATTTCCTATTTAATCACTATAATTATCAAACATAAAAAATATTTGCTACTAATTTCCTATTAAATCATTATTAATCTCAAACCCCAAAAATATTGCTACTAATTTCCTATTTAATCACTATTAATATCAAACCCTAAAAATATTTGCTACTAAGTTACTATTTAATCACTATTAATATCAAACGCAAAAAATATTTGCTACTAATTTACTATTAAATCATGTGTAATCTCAAACCCAAAAAATATTTGCTACTAATTTACTATTAAATCATGTGTAATCTCAAAACAAAAAAATATTTGCTACTAATTTACTATGAAATCATGTATAATCTCAAACGCAAAAAATATTTGCTACTAATTTACTATGAAATCATGTGTAATCTCAAATCCAAAAAAAATATTTGCTACTAATTTCCAATTTAATCACTATAAATATCAAACCCGAAAAATATTTGCTACTAATTTACTATCAAATCATGTGTAATCTCAAACCCAAAAAATATTAATCTAAAAAACAGTGGCTAATAATGTACTATACATTCGGTATTAATCCCAAACCGAAAAAATATTTAGTACTAATTTACTATAAATTCACTATTTATCTAAATTATCTGTAATCTCAACCCCACCCCTAAAAAATATTTAATTCTAAATTACTATTAAATCACTATTAATATCAAACACAAGAAATATTTGCTACTAATTTACTATTAAATCATGTGTAATCTCAAACCCAAAACATATTTGCTACTAATTTCCTGTTTAATCACTATAAACATTAAACTCAAAAAAATATTTGCT
>NC_136527.1:126869008-126879008 GCF_053919585.1 Euprymna scolopes | reverse complement strand
ATGAAAAGAAAGTGGAACCTAAAGGGGATATCGATCATACCAGTTATCATAGGTGCCACAGGACTTATGAAGAAGAACCTGAAATCCTACCTAACTAATATTCCTGGTGAACCAAGTGCAAAAGAGATCCAGACAATTGCACTTAAGGGAACAGCGAGGATACTAAAAAGAGCTCTCGGTTGGTTTCTATAAAAAAGCAGGGCAATGTTGGCAGCTGGTTTGGCTGCCCCATATCCGGCATTACAATCTTCAAAGGAAGAAAAATAAAAAATAAAAAAAATATATCATATACAAATATATACATATATATCATACACAAATATATACATATATATCATACACAAATATATACATATATATCATATACAAATATATCATATACTAATATATACATATATATCATATACTAATATATACATATATATCATATACTAATATATACATATTATATACAAATATATACATATATATTATATACAAATATATACGTATATATTATATACAAATATATATTATATACAAATATATATATATTGTATATATATATTCTGTATATATATATTATATATATTATCTATTATACATATATTATATATATTATATATGTGTATGTGTGTATATATATATGTATATATATCTGTATGTGTCTATGAGTTTTATTAGAAAAATACTGTTAGATTTATAATTTTACTCTATTTTATTTCTATATATCAAATTTCGAGTCTGTAGACTTAAAATCGACAGAGTTATTGTGTAGGGAAATGTACACAAATATACAAATACACACACGCACACACTTATATATATAATAGATAGATATGTATATATTCATATATATATATTTCTGTAGAAATATATTTTCTTATTATATATCTAAAAAGTTCAATGTAATTACAGAGCAATATAGAGAATTAATGACATATATATATGAAATGCTAGTATATATATATATATATATATAAATACATATATATATGAAATGCTAGTATATATATATATATATAAATACATATATATATGAAATGCTAGTATATATATATATATATATATATATATATATATATATATATATATATTAATTTTATTTATACAAACATTAATGGCTACATATGTGCATACATGTTTCTGTAATCACCCACGTTGGGGGATTATAAATTTACCTCGCGAATTATTAAAATATTAAATAAAATAAATATATTTTTTTAACCCTTAGTGCGAATCTGTTCTGTTGATAAAACTGAACTTCCGGTTCGATTCATTTCACAGCCACGAATTGACGAAAGATTTCATTTTTTGTTTAGTAAGTAAAAAAAAAAAAAAAAAAAAAACATAATTCATTTGTTTATCTTCCAAATTTTTTAATTTACACATTTTTTCTTTATTATATAAGGCCAAATAAAATTTTGTCGCTTGCTTTTTGAGTTTTTTTTTGTTTTTCGATATAAGATTGGTTGATAAGGCACCGCCAAAAATGGCCGAAAAATCAAGTTGTTGTTTTTTTAAAACGAAATTACATTTATTAAAATCCATTGTTTCTGAGTAACTTTTTTTTCCAGAAAGATAAAACCCTGAATTTTATAATATAGAAAACAGAATAATGTAAAACTTTTTCTACTATTTTTAATTAAATTTTAAATGTTAAATTTTCCCAAAAAGTTAACAATTGACATTTTTTGTCTTGCACAAAAAACGTACATAAATATTTAAAAAAAAAAAAAGGTTTTTGAAATAATTCATTTATTTATTTGTTGTCTAACTAAGATTTAGGATGATTTTCTATGAGAATATGCAAAAATATTATAATATAAGTACCTGGATTTCAAATAATTCCACTTATTCATATACGCAACCAGTTACTTCGCGTTGATCTAGAGTCTAGATCAATAATTATTACGTTTGTGTTTACAAACTATGGAAGACCAAACAGGCCAAAAAAACCTTATTTTTCAGTGACGAAAATTTCAATGTATTATTAAGCTGAGGCTGGCCAGTACCAGATGGCTGACCATTTGTTTGAGTTTGGTTTTTAATGTGTATGTGTGTGTGTGTGGGGGGGGGCAGGCTCCCCAAAATGGCGGAGGGGCAATTTAAAGCAGAATAAAAAAAAATTATTTCAGCGCGTTTGGTCCACCGTAGTCGAAAGGTGGCAAACGTTTTCAAACGGGATCGAAAAAAAATGATGCTATTTTTAACACAAAGGGCACAACATTTATCGAATTTTTTTTTTGTATCGATTATTCAAAGCATGCCCTGTTTAATAATGGTCATGCATTATTCGGCTCGCTAAAAAAAAATAGTTAATTTATTTATCAAAAATTTTAAAATGGCTTTTTTCGTATAAATATTAAAAAAAATTTTTTTTTGTTTTGCTTAACTTAAATTAATTATTTTACTTAACATATTCACCGAATTTCACACTTCAAAACTCAAAAGCAGGATAATTAAACACAATTGAAGTTCTGATATTCAGACGTCAAAATAAGGTATGCAAACAATTTTTTTTTTTTTTAATCTATAATTCTGTCCCTTACAACAACACAATATGTTTTGTTCAGTTTCAGATGATTATTTTAAGCATATTTGTACCCCCTCAAAACAAGGGGGGGGGTTGCAAGCAAAAAAAAAAATATATATATAAAAATATCGTTTATGTAAAAAAAGTACACTGTTATAAAGTTCATTCTTCTCTTAATAATCGCTGAAAATTTCGTATTGATTGGATAATTACCTGATTTTTGGTAGATTTTTAAAAAGACGGTCCATCAAAAAGTACTTACCTGCCCCCCATGCAAAGAGTGGTCCGCGCTATTAATTAAAGTTTTATTATGTTTTTTTTATTCAATTGTAAGGTTAAAATACAGATTAGGTACAAAACACCCTTCCGTGTTAAGAATGGCTTTTTAAATAATAACGTTATTATTTCAACACGGATCACTCTCTGCATGAGTACTGTACTTTCACCTAACAATTTAATAAACAAAACATGGTACTTATGCAGAGAAAGTACCATAATAATAGAATAATAGAATAATAACGTTATTTAACATGGGGAGGGAGTTTTGCATCTATTCTAAAATATGAATGCTTTTTCTTTATTAAAGAAATTGGGTACTCGTGCACGTATTGATCCGTGCTGAAATAATAACGTTATTATTTAAAAAGCCATTCTTAACATGGGGAGAAGAGGGTGTTTTGTAAGTATTCTGGACTTTCACCTTACAATTTAATAAACAAAAATTAAACTTAAGCAGACAAGGAACAGTACTGAAGCATTAACATTATTTAGAAAGCCATTCTTAACATGGGGAGAGAGGATGTTTTCTAACTATTCTGTACTTTATTATTTAGAATACAATTGAATAAAAAAAAAACTTTAATTAAACTTGGAAATACGATTTAAAAAACAGTACGGATCGGTAAGTGCATTAGCACCATAAATTTGTCTAATTCTTAATTTCTTATGTTATTGGAAAAAAAAAAGGTAAATATGAGGAATTACTCCACCCTCGAAAATTCCTTTAAAATTACCACTCCTATAGGTTTTCGGGGTCGCTGAAAACGAAAATAACCTTTATAATTAAGGCAAACGAGTAGTTTCCAAGATATGAAGACATGTTACTTTAAAAAAGTGAAGGATCACTTTTCCATAATAATTTAACGTAAAATGATCACCCACTTTGTGGCCACGATTTTTGGGGTGGGGCTTTCTTTCTACCCTTGGAAAATCCTTTAAAATTACCTGCTTAAATTGGCAACTAGTTTTATTTTCTCTTAGACTGTTTAAATCTAATGTATATTTACTGCTGACTTTGAATTCTTGCTGTGAAAATCAATAACATTTACATACATTTAAGACAATTTAATACATTTAACTATGATTTACACAAAACTATGATCAACAGTTATAACTTTTCTCAACAAAAAAAAAGTTATCTGTAACAAACAACCATTCAACAAAGTCTGTCCAAAACAATTGTCCCTTTTTTTTCAAAAACAAAACAAATGAAACACACAAAAAGCCGAAAAGTTCAACTATGAACACAAAAATGCATTTGATAGAACACAAAAATGCACTTGATAGAGTTCAAAATAGACTTCGTAGCCTCGTAGGAGATGTCCTTTTCTCCTCCTTGCAACCTCTCACAGAAGAGATGTTGCGAGTTTGTCTCTGATGTATCGTTATTTTCATGGAAAGTGTTCAACTGAGCTTCAATCTATGGTCCCCCCTCGCCAAACTTTCACAAGAAACACTTGTCTAGCTGTAAACACTATCAATAATTTCCCCCACTCTTTATCTGTGCCTAAACCTAAACGTAGATTCCATGAACAAAGCTTCTTTCTTAGAACTGCACACCTGTGGAATTGTGTTCCGTTTTCCTGCTTTCCGGCTGACTACAATATGGTTGTCTTCAAGTCTAAAGTAAATAAGTTCTTGATGAGCCGTTCCATATAAGTTATTAAATTTACCAAATTTTCATTACTAATGATTACTATATTGACCAATTTCTACTGTACACTCTTTAACCCTTATCCTTGAGTGGCCTCTGGGCCTTGATAATGTGGTGATGCCTTTGTAAAAAAAAAAAAATTTCCAAACAGAATTTACACGCTGTTTCAGAGACTACATGCGACCTTTGAAAAATTCCAGTTTGATTGACAGATTAAATTCAACAATTCGTCCAAACGATTTCATATTGACAAAAATTTTCTAATTGACACTCCATACAAATTTCAAAACAATAATGGGTGACCCAAATCTCTGCATTTATGTGTGTGTGTTTTTTTAACAAACTAATTCATTTATCAATGAATTACGCATGGTGACTTGTTTTTACTATATTTCCATTCATTACTACAGATTTCTTTTACGGGATATCGGCCTTTTCTTTTTTTTTTTTAATATTTCTATGCTACATAAACAAAAAAATTAATTTCAATGAATTACGCATGGTGACTGGTGTTTACTATATTTCCATTCATTACTACGGATTTCTTTTACGGCATATCGGCCTTTTCTTTTTTTTTTTTAAATATTTCTTGTATCTTTTGTTCTCTGTGTGCGTGTGTGTTCATTTTTTTTTCTTCTATTTTTTTTTTTAATACTGCGTATGTGTGCATGTGCCCTTTTTTTTTAATTATTGTTTTATTTCGTTAGGAATTTCTTTTTTTTTCGCATTCTGTGATCGTTTTTTAACTCACCCTTGCATGAGTGGACTAGTCACGTACACCAAATGTGTATATTTATGTTATATAGGGGTTTCATTAAAAGATGTCTTATTATAAGTGATGTTGTATCTTTTTTTTCTTTTTAACCCACCCTTGCATGAGTGGACTAGTCACATACACCAAATTTGTATATTTATGTTATATAGGGGTTTCATTAAAAGATGTCTTATTATAAGTGATGTTGTATCTTTTTTTTCTTTTTAACCCACCCTTGCATGAGTGGACTAGTCACGTACACCAAATTTGTATATTTATGTTATATAGGGGTTTCATTAAAAGATGTCTTATTATAAGTGATGTTGTATCTTTTTTTTCTTTTTAACCCACCCTTGCATGAGTGGACTAGTCACGTACACCAAATTTGTATATTTATGTTATATAGGGGTTTCATTAAAAGATGTCTTATTATAAGTGATGTTGTATCTTTTTTTTCTTTTTAACCCACCCTTGCATGAGTGGACTAGTCACGTACACAAAATTTGTATATTTATGTTATATAGGGGTTTCATTAAAAGATGTCTTATTATAAGTGATGTTGTATCTTTTTTTTCTTTTTAACCCACCCTTGCATGAGTGGACTAGTCACGTGCACCAAATTTGTATATTTATGTTATATAGGGGTTTCATTAAAAGATGTTTTATTATAAGCGATGTTGTATCTTTTTTTTCTTTTTAACCCACCCTTGCATGAGTGGACTAGTCACGTACACCAAATTTGTATATTTATGTTATATAGGGGTTTCATTAAAAGATGTCTTATTATAAGTGATGTTGTATCTTTTTTTTCTTTTTAATCCTAACCCTTGCATGAGTGGACTAGTCACGTACACCAAATTTGTATATTTATGTTATATAGGGGTTTCATTAAAAGATGTCTTATTATAAGTGATGTTGTATCTTTTTTTTCTTCTTAACCCACCCTTGCATGAGTGGACTAGTCACGTACACCAAATTTGTATATTTATGTTATATAGGGGTTTCATTAAAAGATGTCTTATTATAAGTGATGTTGTATCTTTTTTTTCTTTTTAATCCTAACCCTTGCATGAGTGGACTAGTCACATACACCAAATTTGTATATTTATGTTATATAGGGGTTTCATTAAAAGATGTCTTATTATAAGTGATGTTGTATCTTTTTTTTCTTTTTAATCCTAACCCTTGCATGAGTGGACTAGTCACATACACCAAATTTGTATATTTATGTTATATAGGGGTTTCATTAAAAGATGTCTTATTATAAGTGATGTTGTATCTTTTTTTTCTTTTTAATCCTAACCCTTGCATGAGTGGACTAGTCACATACACCAAATTTGTATATTTATGTTATATAGGGGTTTCATTAAAAGATGTCTTATTATAAGTGATGTTGTATCTTTTTTTTCTTTTTAATCCTAACCCTTGCATGAGTGGACTAGTCACATACACCAAATTTGTATATTTATGTTATATAGGGGTTTCATTAAAAGATGTCTTATTATAAGTGATGTTGTATCTTTTTTTTCTTCTTAACCCACCCTTGCATGAGTGGACTAGTCACGTACACCAAATTTGTATATTTATGTTATATAGGGGTTTCATTAAAAGATGTCTTATTATAAGTGATGTTGTATCTTTTTTTTCTTTTTAACCCACCCTTGCATGAGTGGACTAGTCACATACACCAAATTTGTATATTTATGTTATATAGGGGTTTCATTAAAAGATGTCTTATTATAAGTGATGTTGTATCTTTTTTTTCTTTTAAACCCACCCTTTCATGAGTGGACTAGTCACGTACACCAAATTTGTATATTTATGTTATATAGGGGTTTCATTAAAAGATGTCTTATTATAAGTGATGTTGTATCTTTTTTTTCTTTTTAACCCACCCTTGCATGAGTGGACTAGTCACGTACACCAAATTTGTATATTTATGTTATATAGGGGTTTCATTAAAAGATGTCTTATTATAAGTGATGTTGTATCTTTTTTTTCTTTTTAACCCACCCTTGCATGAGTGGACTAGTCACGTACACCAAATTTGTATATTTATGTTATATAGGGGTTTCATTAAAAGATGTCTTATTATAAGTGATGTTGTATCTTTTTTTTCTTTTTAACCCACCCTTGCATGAGTGGACTAGTCACATACACCAAATTTGTATATTTATGTTATATAGGGGTTTCATTAAAAGATGTCTTTTCATAAGTGATGTTGTATCTTTTTTTTCTTTTTAACCCACCCTTACATGAGTGGACTAGTCACGTACACCAAATTTGTATATTTATGTTATATAGGGGTTTCATTAAAAGATGTCTTATTATAAGTGATGTTGTATCTTTTTTTTCTTTTTAACCCACCCTTGCATGAGTGGACTAGTCACATACACCAAATTTGTATATTTATGTTATATAGGGGTTTCATTAAAAGATGTCTTTTCATAAGTGATGTTGTATCTTTTTTTTCTTTTTAACCCACCCTTACATGAGTGGACTAGTCACGTACACCAAATTTGTATATTTATGTTATATAGGGGTTTCATTAAAAGATGTCTTATTATAAGTGATGTTGTATCTTTTTTTTCTTTTTAACCCACCCTTGCATGAGTGGACTAGTCACGTACACCAAATTTGTATATAAATGTTATATAGGGGTTTCATTAAAAGATGTCTTATTATAAGTGATGTTGTATCTTTTTTTTCTTTTTAACCCACCCTTACATGAGTGGACTAGTCACGTACACCAAATTTGTATATTTATGTTATATAGGGGTTTCATTAAAAGATGTCTTATTATAAGTGATGTTGTATCTTTTTTTTCTTTTTAACCCACCCTTGCATGAGTGGACTAGTCACATACACCAAATTTGTATATTTATGTTATATAGGGGTTTCATTAAAAGATGTCTTTTCATAAGTGATGTTGTATCTTTTTTTTCTTTTTAACCCACCCTTGCATGAGTGGACTAGTCACATACACCAAATTTGTATATTTATGTTATATAGGGGTTTCATTAAAAGATGTCTTATTATAAGTGATGTTGTATCTTTTTTTTCTTTTTAACCAACCCTTGCATGAGTGGACTAGTCACATACACCAAATTTGTATATTTATGTTATATAGGTGTTAAAAGATGTCTTATTATAAGTGATGTTGTATCTGTTTTTTCTTTTTAACCCACCCTTGCATGAGTGGACTAGTCACGTACACCAAATTTGTATATTTATGTTATATAGGGGTTTCATTAAAAGATGTCTTATTATAAGTGATGTTGTATCTTTTTTTTCTTTTTAACCCACCCTTGCATGAGTGGACTAGTCACGTACACCAAATTTGTATATTTATGTTATATAGGGGTTTCATTAAAAGATGTCTTATTATAAGTGATGTTGTATCTTTGAGAGAGCGATGTTGTTGTAAGAGAGTCTTATTAAGAGGGATGTTGAAAGACTCAGAGAGAGATTGTTTTAGAGCATGGTCGTTTTCAAGTCTAATGTAAACAAGTTCTTGTTCGGACGTGTCTTTGAAACCAAATTATATCAAATTTTGCTTTTTACTGACTACTATACTTTTTCTGACAAACAAATTGTTAGGTGAAAGTAGAGAATAGTAAAAAACATGTGGGTTTTAATCCTACCTTCGTAAAATCAAAACAAAAATCGATACAAGGAATTCCGCCTCCCTTTTCCTGCCATAAAACTTTGAAACTGCGAACGATTACTTGTGTCTTTGACTGAAATGTTAAATTTATTTAACAAAGTCTTAAATATCTATAATTTGTGTTTTTTTTATTCTATTTTCCGTGATATTTTTTATGGCTTTTCAGACGCAAATAAAAAGTAGATTTTCATTTTTTTAGGATTAAAACTATGGTGGTGTTACATATAGGGGTTTCATTAAAGAGTGTCTTAGAGTCTTATTAGAGTGTTTGTCTTGAGAGAGAGTCTTATTATATGGCTTGTTGTATCTTAAAGAGAGATGTGTTGTAAGAGTGCTAGAGAGGGATGTTGAAAGACTCAGAGAGAGAGAGATTGTTCATTTTATTGTAAGAGACTTAGAGAGATTGTTCGTTTATAACGATTCCTATATATTAAATGTTCATTCCTTAGATATGTTGAAGAAGGAGAAGGAGAGTGAGGAGATAGTGTTCACTGTTCAGACATTGTGTAGACATGAGATATAGATTCACATTGTCGATATGAGATGTCGAGATGTGTATGAAAAGACATTTTATAACACTGGACATATAAACATATAATAACAATTCAATTTACCTTTTTGTAGAATCATAAGACAAGACGACGTTTTATAAAACACATAATGGGTTTATTTCTTCACGACCGGCCGTGGTTTTCATCATCAAGAATTCAAAGCTTCACATTTTAGTTTCAAAGTGATCATCTCGCTTCCTAGACGTTCGAATTCCCAGATCCTCTCTGAGTTTCTCACTCACTGTCCCTAACTAACTAATTCTCACTTCCTATATTGAGAAATCCATGCATCCCGGCCACGTGAGCAAAATTCACGTGTTTCAACATGCGCGACTTTGCACGTTTTTCCGACATTATGATATCCCAATAACCTATTTTTTCTTTGATGTTTTCACAAAAGACTTCAACCTACATATCTAATTTATTTAACCCATATTTTATTATCCACATTCTTTCTAACAATTGAATAGTTTATTATTTATTTCATCAGAATTAACAATTTACCGGACATTCCATTTAAACCTATTGTTCTTTAAAACTTATGTCCAGGGTTCGATTTCTGCTTTCTCTCATTTTATTT
>NC_136527.1:126471508-126864008 GCF_053919585.1 Euprymna scolopes | reverse complement strand
GAGGGTTTGCTCCGTGCCTGGGTTCTAATCCAGATATTTCTGCGACCCCGCGTGGTTAGTTAATGTTACTGGGTTAGTTTGTAGAGGTTATATATCTGCTGAATAGTTAGTTTGTAGAGGTTATATATCTGCTAAATAGTTACACTCCTCAAAGTGAATTAGGGACATTGTTATTTCATTGTTACTGGATAAAGGGGTTGAGTAGAGCTCATGTAGTGTAAGCAACTATGATTGTAAGGAGGCTTGTTAGGGATAATGTGGTTTGAGGCTTTCCCTTATATATATATATATATTTTTTTTTTAATTCATGTTAGCTTGGGTCTAGGATAACATTTAAGTGTGAGTAGGTGTTAAGAATTGAACTACGAGTTGTGCCCAAACTATATTTTAGATGACAGCAGGGCATGAGATGCGAGTGCAATATAGTACGGATAAAACAGTAAGTTTTGAGTCATGTGTAATTTGGTAAATAGATATATGGGCTGGTTTTAGTAGGTGCGAATAAAGTTGAAGGTACAAAGTGAGTTTCTATTATTGAGAGAAGATGTTTTCAGCCTTCAAGTAAGAGTTATGGACATTTAGCATAGTAAGGAGCATTGGTTCAGTTTCGTATTAGCGTTGCAAAGCTATCTAAGAGGAGACAGTTGTGTAATGCAGTGCGGTGTGCTTTGCTTCCGAGTACATACTTTGGCTGTTAAATACCAACTGGAATAGGAATGAACTCCAATGCATGTCTAAAGGGTAGAATTGTATAGATGTTTAGTGATGACTAAGCAGTTAGCATGTGAGGGTTAGGGGCTGGAAGTTAAGGATTTCACTACAAACGCTGTGAAATGTAGGAGTTAAGTGGCGGTTTGGTGGGAAGGAGCAGATTGTTAGCCTTCAAGAGACAGGGGTTATTAATTTACAAGAAACAGATCTACATTAGGATTTAGAGTGGCAGGTAAGTTTTTTTTTTGTTTTTTTTTTTTTGCGCATGCAGGATTAGACAGGTAATCGTCTTGGAGGTAAGATGTATATTGGGATTTCGTAGCTAGCAGTTAGATGTTTTTTTCCAGTTACAAGAACTAGTTCATGGCGGATCGGAAATTCGTATTTTGTATTTATAGGCAGACATTAAGGTCACGCACAGAGTATAGCATCCACTCAGGAAGAATAGCCCCAGTATCACAGCCAAGATACTGCATATTTCAGTTACGAATAGTGAAAGTTAAAATTGGGCAGCACTTTTTTTTTTTTTTTGCACCTTACCATGGCTGTTAATATTAAGTATCGTACTTAAAGTTCTTCTGTCATCTAAATAAGCTAAATAGGGATTCCCCCTCCTCTCTACTACGCCGATGTGACATGGTAAAAAGAAAGAAAAATTGTCAGGAAATTGTTTTAAAATAAGTGAATATATATATATATATATATATATATTAAATTTCACAGCCAAACAACGTCGCAGCTCACAAGAGCCATGTCAGTCAACGAACCGGTCCAAGAATCGAGTTTCGCCCTCATTTGGGCTCATCAGTTAGACACATCCGAACTCAAGATTCGAAACACAAGCCTCTTGCATGCAAGGTAAGCACTCTACTAACTGAGCAAACGCCCTGCAAACAAGAATTTCAATTAACCCACACAGATCAATCAAACTGCGCCGATATCCGACTGTGAAATGAACCTACTTCGTCTCGACAAGGGACGCGGTCATCCAACCAGCCAATCCTATCATAAGTTACTATCATAAGCTATACCGTAACTGGAGATCATGTGAAGTAAACTTTTATGCCATACCCTATCACATACTATAAATAATTAAAATGCACTAGGAGATCTTACATTCAAAATAACTTCCTCTGTTTTATTTTCATTGTGCTAAGGGATCTTACATTCAAAATAACTTCCTCTGTCTTATTTTCATTGCGCTAAGGGATCTTACATTCAAAATAGCTTCCTCTGTCTTATTTTCATTGCGCTAAGGGATCTTACATTCAAAATAGCTTCCTCTGTCTTATTTTCATTGTGCTAAGGGATCTTACATTCAAAATAACTTCCTCTGTCTTATTTTCATTGTGCTAAGGGATCTTACATTCAAAATAACTTCCTCTGTCTTATTTTCATTGTGCTAAGGGATCTTACATTCAAAATAGCTTCCTCTGTCTTATTTTCATTGCGCTAAGGGATCTTACATTCAAAATAGCTTCCTCTGTCTTATTTTCATTGCGCTAAGGGATCTTACATTCAAAATAGCTTCCTCTGTCTTATTTTCATTGTGCTAAGGGATCTTACATTCAAAATAACTTCCTTTGTTTTATTTTCATTGTGCTAAGGGATCTTACATTCAAAATTCACTTAAGTTTACAAATTTACCGAACTTCCATTACTATATTGTCCTTTTGACTACTGTACACTCTTTAACCCTTATCCTTGAGTGGCCTCTCGGCTAACGCCTATGTAAAAAAAATAACTTCCTTTCCTCTGTCTTATTTTCATTGTGCTAAGGGATGTTACATTCAAAAAGCTTCCTCTGTCTTATTTTCATTGTGTTAAGGGATCTTATAATCAAAATAACTTATAATAATTATATAATCTTATGAGTATTGAAATTAAAAAAAAAACATACATTACTTGTATTCAAAGTAATTTCCTGTGTCTTACTTTCATTATGCTAATGGGTCTTACATTCAAAATTACTTGGTCTCTTATTTTCATTGTGCTAAGAGATCTTGCATTCAAAATAGCTTCCTCTCTTTCTTATTTTCATTGTGCTAAGGGATCTTACATTCAAAATACCTTCCTCTGTCTTATTTTCATTGTACTAAGAGATCTTTCATTCAAAATTAGCTTCCGTTATCTGATTTTCATTGTGCAAAATACCTTCCTCTGCCTTATTTTCATAGTGCTAAGGGATCTCACATTCAAAATAACTTCCTCTGTCTTAATTTCATTGTGCTAAGGGATCTTACGTTAAAAATAACTTATAATAATTATATAATTTTATTAAATTGAAAAAAAAAAACATACATTACCTGATGACTAAGAAGCATTTCGACGGTGATGTCCTCTTTTCCGTTCTGCGCAAATTCAGGCCAATAATGGCTGACAGGTTTTTTATAATCAAGATAACCCCTGAAATAATTAAAAACATATTAAAAATATAAAAATAAAAATGAAAGTATCCTGTATTTCTATAAGGCCACTATTCGCCCGTGTATTTTTTTTTTTACATGGGCAAAACCACTTATCAAGGCCCAGAGACCACTCGAGGATACGGGTTAAGAGTGTACAGTAGTCAATTGGACAATATAGTAACCGTTAGTAATGGAAATTTGGTAAATTTATTAACAAGAGGAACGGCTCAAGAACTTGTTTACATTGGACTTGAAGACATCCATATTGTAGTCAACTGGAAAACAGGAAAACGAAAGACAATTCCACAGGCGTGCAGTTCTAAGAAAGAAGCTTTGTTCATGGAATCTACGTTTAGATTTAGGCACAGATAAAGAGTGGGGGGGGGGAATTATTGATAGTGTTTTCTGCTAGACGAGTGTTTCTTGTGAAAGTTTGGCGAGGGGGTCCATAGATTGGAGCTTAGTCGAACACTTGCCATGAAAATAACGATAAAGCACAGACAAACTCGCAACATCTCTTCTGTGAAAAAGAGGTTGCAGGGAAGAGAAAAGGACATACCCTACAAGGCTATGAAGTCTATTTTGAACTCTATCAAGGCAAGACAAGTCCTTTCTAGTAGCTCCTGCCCAGATGTGGCAACAGTATTCCATCCTTGGACGTATCTGGATAGAGATTTGCATCAGGTCGATTTGCAACTTTTTTCAGAAAATCAACATGGCGGCACTGGTGATGATAGTTGGGATTTGATGTGATAAGAACAGATAAGAATTAGATTCCCATCTTGAACAGAAAATTAAGCATTTAATTTTTAAAATTGTGTAGAAAAATGTTGAAAAATCCTTCATTTCCATAGCATTTTTCACGGCACTGACTTTTAAATTTCACTATTTTTATAAAATATTCAATTAAAATTGATATATTTATATGAAATACATTGAAATAAAAATAAATACATGAATTATAATTTTAATTATAAATCACAACTAGCAAAATATCTCAACTTTTACTGCATTCATTAAACAAAAATAGTAAAATAAAAGCTAATTAGCAACTAAGTCTTTTAAATTTCACAATTCAAAAAGATATGTGGAGATGTATTACACAATATAACAACTTGATACAAGTTACAGAACCATGTATTTTAATTTTTTATTAGAGGCAATAATATGAACTTATAATAGAACTAAATTGTTCTGTATAATTTCCTTTTGAGGAAAATGAAGGTCTAATTTGCTGGCACGATGACTTTGTAATAATGTGTCTATGTCTTGCTTCCTGCCCATATACAACTTTTTTAGAAAAATCAATCAAATTTGACCAGTGTGTGGCCGCAAAATTGATAGTAGGGGTAGGCTATAGAAACAAAATTTTTCAAATAAATGCCAATAGTGGCTTATTACCTTCATTTATATGTAAATAGATGGGAACAAGTGATTTTGTTCAAAACGGGTCAAAATTGGAGGGTCACTGGCCCCAAATGTTATTTGACCGCGTCAACGCGTGAAAATGGCCCAAATTTCGCCCCCGAACACACTTAATCATTTATTGAAAGCCACAGGGTGCATTTTTTTACTATAAATGCATTTGTATAATTAAATCTAACATTCCCATTGGCTATCCCACAAGTATAGGGCTTTTTAGGGTATCTCAGAGTCCAAAATGGGTCAAAATTACCCCAAAATTTGCCAAAAATGGTCGGAAATCACGGATTTTCCAAAATGCACCTCCCAAGCCACACAGGGTCCAATTTTTGACCATAAATGGCTCTATATCATTAAATCTAACATTCTCACTGGCTATCCCACCTATATAGGGCTTTTCAAGGTATCTTAAGGGTCCAAAATGGGTCAAATTTACCCAAAAATTAGCCAAAAATGAACGAAAATCACGGATAATCCCCAAAATGCAGGTATTATATCTCATCAGGCTCCTATAAACACTCCTGTATGGCTTTTTATAGTTGGAAGACTGAAATAACCACCCTGTTATCTTATCCATTTGTATTTAGAGATCTTTGGGGGATGTAAAAAGGGTCAAAACAATCCAAAAATGACAAAATTACGCTTTACGGTACATAACATATGAATCATTAGTTCATTCATCAATGATACTTTTTAGAAACATCGTAACTTTACTACATCAACTTCTCAGAAAGTAATTAATTGTAAATTGAACATTGAATGTCAATAAAATGCTGTCCAAGAAGAGTCTGAATTCATATTGTTCTCATAGTTACCCCAAAATTGATGAAAATGGCCCTCGATTCACTGTTTCTCGATTTGTAACCAATATATTGAATAACTTGATAAAAGGTATGAGTAATTAGCAAAGGAATTATTTTGTTATTTCAAGACACAGCTTCACTTCACATTACTTTAAAATCATTCAACAGTAAAATATCAATATAATGCATTAAAGAGCTCGTCAATCACATCATTATTCTCTAGCACAAATACTGGTTTTCGTCTTGTCAAGTTTGTTTGAGGTATCATGCTCTGGCAATTGGTCACTTATATCCTCCACTTCAAATTGATCATCGTCCAAATCCAAACGATTGTGCAGTTCTTGCTCTGCCAGAAACCGTTCATGTTCCATATCGACGTGGAAAGTGTCAATGAGCCATTTGCGAGAGAGAGACTTTTGATCAACAAAGAATCTTCGTTCATGTACATCAAATTCATCAGGATTCACATCTTTTGAAAGTATATTGAGAAGGACATGGTGTTCTCGTTTCCATTTAATCATATTCACACGTCTGGAACCCTTTGCTTTGTAGACATCTTTGTCGTAAATTTTTAGCGATCGATCAAGTTTATGTTTTACCCCAGGTATTGTAACATAACGAACATTACTTCCAAAGGCTTTCTGCCACAATTGTAGTAATCGCAAGGAGAACTGGTGAATATGATTTTTCTGTGTCGTGGTACCATATTTGGCAGCATGATGTTGCACAGCTTGAACACATTCAGCCTCAGTTGGAAGAGAATCAAGCAGAAGATAAGTCCAATCGTCGTAATTATAATCTTCGTCAATCTGCCTTGCTATACCAGCCATGTTCATTGCATTTTACTAACTGAAAAAGAAAGCAAAGTTCAATCAAATTCACAATTAATGCAATGCAATGTTATCGTGTCTATTTAAAGATGCCATTGCATTGTTACAGAAAGAAAACATTTCCTTATTTGGTAATTTTCCATCTATAACTCAAATTAAGCCCCTTTTTGATAACCTATGTTGATTCTTAGGGACTTTTTGACTCTCTTTGGCTAAATCGGCCATATTTAGCCCCTTTTAAAGGTCCTTATACCCCTCATTAACAGTGCAAAAGTTAGGAGAGTGCCTGCTTCAAGCATTTCCCAACAGTTTCTGCCATGTAGAGGTGTCTTTGGGCCCATGGGAGGTGCATTTTGGAAAATCCGTGATTTCCGACCATTTTTGGCAAATTTTGGGGTAATTTTGACCCATTTTGGACTCTGAGATACCCTAAAAAGCCCTATACTTGTGGGATAGCCAATGGGAATGTTAGATTTAATGATACAAATGCATTTATAGTAAAAAAAATGCACCCTGTGGCTTTCAATAAATGATTAAGTGTGTTCGGGGGCAAAATTTGGGCCATTTTCACGCGTTGACGCGGTCAAATCACGTTTGGGGCCAGCGACCCTCCAATTTTGACCTGTTTTGAACAAAATCACTTGTTCCCATCTATTTACATATAAATGAAGGTAATAAGCCACTATTGGCATTTATTTGAAAAATTTTGTTTCTATAGCCTACCCCTATTGATAGCAGTGATCTTTTTCATTTTTTTCTTTTTTTTTTTTTAGTTGTTCACTATTTCTGGATAAAAACAACACAAAAAAAGCAAAACAATTATGTGAAAACACTTATTTTTTATATTTTTACGATGAAATATGAATAAAACTAACTATTGTTTGGGTAAATTAAGAAAACTAATAAAATTTAATGGATAAATATTTATTTACCTAATGGACAAAATCGTTTGAATGCCCTCTTCTCTTACATCCAATTCATCTGAGTTTATCATCGATATTATATTTTCCGGAAGTAGTGCAAAAGCACTATATTTTGAACTGCTTAAAACAGTAATTTGGATTTCAGTTAACTGTTTTGTTCTTTGAATCATATTAAAAAAATTTTTGTAGGTTTTGATCTCAAACCAACTAACTGCATACACTTGGATTATTGACCAAAATGTCTAATTTATCATCGTGTTTGAGGATAGACAACTCTAGTCCATAAACACATTAATCTTGTGGCTTATGTTAGCCATCTTCCTTGATTCAAGGGCTCAATTTTCTAAGTTATCTTCTCCAAAAGCAATGCCAACAGCATACTCAAAAAGTAGCCTCTGGTCTTCACACTTAAATTATTTGTTTCTTCTGCTGTCAGATAATGATGATCGGGAGGGACACTAATTTTTTAGAATTCTACTTGAGGCAAATCTTGATAATTATTCATACAAAGTTTCACCAAAGGACAAATTAATTTAAAAATTGCTGTAAATGGCAGTTTTTCTAGTGGAACCTGAAAATTGAAAAATTTGCATGTTCAATAATAGAGCCAGATTACATAATAAATACCAATATATTATTATATTTTCCACAAAAAAGGAACATTTTGCTCCCCATCTGGCATCAACTGAAATGAATGGCTCTCGTCTTCAGGAGGCCTCAAGTTTTGACAAGCTTCTGGGCTTGACCATTACTCCTGATCTTAAATGGAACACGTACATCAAATCTGTTGCCAAGGCTGCTGGAAAAATGGTGGGATCTTTCTATCGATCCGGTAGATATCTCACTGCTGATGCAATTCTCTATCTATATAAGAGCCAGGTACATCCAAGGATGGAATACTGTTGCCACATCTGGGCAGGAGCTGCTAGAAAGGACTTGTCCTGCCTTGATAGAGTTCAAAATAGACTTCGTAGCCTCGTAGGAGATGTCCTTTTCTCTTCCCTGCAACCTCTATCTCACAGAAGAGATGTTGCGAGTCTGTCTCTGATGTATCGTTATTTTCATGGAAAGTGTTCGACTGAGCTTCAATCTATGGTCCCCCCTCGCAAAACTTTCACAAGAAACACTCGTCTAGCTGTACACACTATTAATATCCCCCCCACTCTTTATCTGTGCCTAAACCTAAACGTAGATTCCATGAACAAAGCTTTTTTATTAGAACTGCACGCCTGTGGAATTGTATTCCGTTTTCCTGCTTTCCGGCTGACTACAATATGGTTGTCTTCAAGTCTAACGTAAATAAGTTCTTGATGAGCCGTTCCATATAAGTTATCAAATTTACCAAATTTTCATTACTAATGATTATTATATTGTCCAATTTCTACTGTACACTCTTTAACCCTTATCCTTGAGTGGCCTCTTGGCCTTAATAATGTGTTGATGCCTATGAAAAAAAAAAAAAAAAAGGAACACAATTGCAGGTGAATCTATAAAATTAATTTTACCTCCGTGTTAGAAGGACAAGTGTAAATTATGTGCCTTGTTTGTTTATTAAATTTTGCCTACCAAACTCCTCCTAGAGTTTTTGGTCTACAGACATGAAACTAAAAAAAATTTAATGCGAAAAGAAAAAAAAATGAGGGAGGGGGGTATAAATGTTTTAGCCAGTTTGTGATAAAAAAAAAAAATATATTTAATTCTTTTATTCGGTTAATATTAATATGGTTTAATGGTTTTTTTGTAAATATTTTTTTCTCATGAAAAAGTTTTTGAAAAGTTTTAAAAAAAAAAGATAAAATCAAAACCTGTTTTTATTTATTTTTTGGAAGTGTTGATATCGGCTCATTTTGATTCATAAAAATAATGCCATATTTTAAACAAGCAGAATGTGAAAATTTTCAATAATACGAAATGTATTAAAGGAAACAAGCTTAGTCTTGGCAGCATTGAATGATACCATCTATTTTTGTCCCCATTCCACTACTAAGATAAAAGAAGAGGAACCATTTAAAATTGGTGCAAATCATTTCTTCGTTCACCGGTCAAATTGTTTCTCATCTCTACAATTATATAATGCGACTTTGTCTGTGTGTGTGTGTGTGTGTTTGTCTCTGTGTGTGTTTGTGTGTGTCTGTTTGTGTGTGTGTGTGTGTGTGTGTTTGTTTGTGTGCGTATTTGTATGTGTTTGTGTGTTGGTGGGTGTGTGTGTGTTTGTGTGTGTTTGTTTGTGTGTGTGTGTTTGTGTGTGCGTTTGTGTGTGTTTGTTTGTGTGTTTGTGTTTGTGTGTGTTTGTATGTGTTTGTGTGTGTCTGTATATGTATGTGCATGTTTGTGTGTGTTTGTTTATGTGTTTGTGTGTGTGTGTGTGTGTTTGTGCATGTGTGTGTGTTTGTCTCTCTGTGTGTTTGTATGTGTTTTTGTGTGTGTGTGTTTGTCTGTGTGTGTGTGTTTGTCTGTGTGTGTTTGTCTGTGTGTTTGTATGTGTGTGTTTGTTTGTGTGTTTGTTTGTGTGTGTGTGTGTTTGTTTGTGTGTTTGCTTGTGTGTGTGTGTGTTTGTGTTTATGTGTGTTTATGTATATTTGTATGTGTTTGTGTGTTTGTCTCTGTGTGTGTTTGTGTGTGTGTTTATATTTGTGTGTGTGTTTGTATGTATTTGTGTGTATGTGTGTTTGTTTGTGTGTGTGTGTGTTTGTGTGTGTTTGTGTGTATGTGTTTGTGTGTGTGTTTGTATTTATGTGCATTTGTGTGTTTGTTTGTGTGTGTGTGTGTTTGTGTTTATGTGTATTTGTGTGTGTGTGTGTGTCTGTTTGTTCCTCATAGGTTCCCAAACGGCTGCGCTTATATTACAGACATTCATCCGATCCTAAAAAAAGTTTTTTTTTTTTTAAAGATATGAGAAAACAAATTTTACACAATAATTTTTACACGTCATAATTTTTACACGTCATAATTTTTACACGTCATAATTTTTACACGTCATAATTTTTATATGTCATAATTTTTACAATTTATAATTTTTATACGTCATAATTTTTACACGTCATAATTTACTCGAAATTTGATATACAGGGTACTGAGATTTGGGAAAATCGATGTGATCGGTTTGCGGCCAGAAATTTGGCGATTAAGGGATCAAAGTTCAACGATTTGACCTTTGAGAACTCTACCAAACTCCTCCGACAATTTTGGGTCTAAACACTTGAAATTTTAGATATAAGTTTCTTGGACATGGATCTAACTTAATAACTTTATTTGAGCCCAAAACAATAAATTTTAAGGGGTCATAATAGGGGTCAAATTGTAAAAAATTGACTGTTTCTTTTGTTTGTTTTTTTTTGCTCACCATACACCTCCAAACACCCGGGCAACGCCGGGCACCCATACTAGTCTACCTATAAAGGTGAACATGTCTGTCTGTCTGTCTGTGTGTCTGTGTACATTTTCCTACACAATAACTCCGTCAACTTTCAGTCTACAGCCCAAAACAATAAATATTAAGCGGTCAAAGTTTTTAAAATATTGACGGCTGCGGTCTCTACCAAATTACTGAGACAATTTCCTTTGTGTATCTTTAATTTTGGCAACTTTTACACACTATGTTTGCAATATTTCTTGGTCTCCATGTATTTATTTGGCTTTTTCATATATATTTCCTATTTATGAGGAGGTTTTTCAAACACGTATGCACAAAAAAACGTTCTTTCTTGAATTAGGTATTCATGGTCAGTCGAATTACCGAAGCTAAAAAGATTTACAGACATGAATGCTTAATAAACTCAAATAATTCACTGGTACATATATACACATTTTATTTGCTCGTTGACAAATAAATTAAGGGAAGCTATCAAAATCAAGAGGCGGGGCAAGATCAGTAAAGGTACCCTCCTCCTGCAGGACAACGCTCCGGTCCACAACTCGCATGTCACCAGATCAGAAGCACGGGCATGTGGTTATGAAATCCCTCCCCATCCTCCCTACTCTCCTGACCTTGAACCCTCTGACTTTCACCTCTTCCCAGCCATGATGTTGTTTTTGAAAGGAAAGCGTTTCCCAGATGATGCAGCCTTGATTTCTGAAGTCACATCATGGTTGGAAGACCAGCCTGGGGTGTTCTACAAAAACGGTCTCCAGAGCTGCATCAAACAATGGGAGAAATGCATAACTCTGGGTGGTTCCTATGTAGAGAAAGACTAATAACTGCACCAAGTTTCGTTGCTCTACTGCTATGGGAAATGGGTCAGGAGCATTACTTATTGCACGCCCCTCGTACATACACATTTTATTTGTTCATTGACAAACAATGAAAAGTCATACGATATCACAAATCCAGATACTCACTCAGAAGTGGGTGACGGTATCTCGTATCCTAGTGGGGAAAACGTTCACACGCCGGTAAACCCTTACATTTTTCTTTTAGGCCAAAAACGTCTCTGTCCCTTTTCTTCCTAAGGGGAACAACTCACCCGGTGTCTACCCACACCGATGCTCCTTACCCAAATTCCCCTACAGGGCTACCCGGCGTTACTCGGGACCGTATAAACAATGAAAAAACAAAAGCAGATATTGTACATATGTTTTATTCTTAGGGGAGAGGAATCTTTCATCTCTATGTATTATTTGTTTTATCTACCCTAGGACTGGTATTGTTCATGTTTTATCCCTAGCGTAGGTAATTTACAGCATGTATATGAAATTGTTTTACCTTAGGGAGAAGAGAACAGGTAATATACAACATAATGTGTCTATATTACATCCCTGGCAACGCCTAGAAACCAGCTAGAACATGTATTTCAGTCAATCTATATTACATCCTGGGCTATGCCGGGAAACCAGCTAATCTCTATTTAGTGACTTGACCACCAAAATACCTCCCTAAGTGTGTCCTTTCTTTTGAACTTATTAGATATAGGTATCTAGAAATGTGTGTGAAATTGTGTTGAATGCATTGTTCACTATGGTTTTCTTATTGTTCTACACAATATCAACTGTAGCGAAATAAAACAGTAAACTTAGTGTAGTGTTAGAATAAAGAGCAAAGGAAAAAATTAGAATCATATTCTGTAATTGCAAATCTAAATTTGCTAGCGTGTACCAGTATTTGCCAGGTTGTGGAAATTTGGAATTTATAACATATGTAGTGGCCTACAGTTTAAACATAAAAAAAAAACAATCCAATTTCGTTAACAGTTAGATCCCCCCCCCCGATTTTTAAAATTTAAATATTATTTATGCCATTTTTTTTATTGTTCTTTTTTTTTTTTCATCACGTTCGCTGTTTTTTTTTTTTTTTTTTTTTTTTTTTTTTTGGTTTTTGTTCCGATTTTTTTCCGAAGTTTCTTTGTTTGTTTTTTTACATGGGGGTTACCACTTATCAAGGCCTAAAGGCCACTCAAGGATAAGGGTTATTGCGTGTACAGAAATCAATGAGATAGTATTGTAGTAATCATTAGTATTTGGGGGGTTTGATAGAGTGTCTATAGGGGGCGGTTTGTCAGGAGTTTGTTTATGTTGGACTTGAAAACGACCAAGTTGTAGTCAGGTGAGAAACAGGCAAGCGGCAGAGAGTTCCACTGGCGTACAGTTCTAAGAAAGAAGCTCTGCTCATGGAATCTACGTTTGGATTTAGGCACAGATAAAGAGTGGGGAAAATTATTGACAGTAGTTTCAGCCAGATGGGCGTTTCTCGTGAAAGATTGGCGAGAGGGGACGAGGGATTGGAGCTCAGACGAGCACCTGCTATGGAAATAACGATAAAACAAAGACAGGCTCGCAACGTCTCTTCTGTGGGAGAGAGGCTACAGGGAAGAGAAAAGGGCATCCCTCACTAAACCATGAAGTCTATTTTGTACTTTGTTAAGGCAGGATAGGCTGTTTTTAGCAGCTCCTGCCCAGATGTGGCAGCAGTATTCCATCCTTGGACATACTTGGCTTAAAAAGGCTTATTACGTTCACTTATTCTTTAGTCCCCCCCCCCCACACACACACACCTCACCACACCCGGGCAATGCCGGGTACCCCCACTAGTATAAATATAAAAGGAAGTGTCTGTCTGCGTGCGAGTTCATTCCATTCAACGATTTTATTACATTACACAATAAGGTACTTTATGTGGCTGGCATTGTTCTTAGATCGTTTTTTGTATTGGAATGTCTTCGATAAGTATCAGTAATCGAAAAAAATCCAATGAAAGAAAGAGCAGTAGATTGGAGTGCGTAACATTTGTTAATCATCATTTAATCCCGGGCAACATCAGGTCCCCCCCCCCCCGCTATAATATTCAATAGGGGATTAATTCTATAAAAACACATACGCAATATGCATAGATTAAAATATCATGTTTAAACGTATTATACGACCGGGCAATGCTGGGCGTCCAGCTAGTTGGCTTATGATCAACTAACATACTTTCGTAACTTCCAGATAACTGATTAAGTTGAACATATATTTATTTACCACAAATCAGATGAGGTATTGTTTGAATCCTTTATCAGCATCTATAGTTATAGAATTAATCCCCTATTGAATATTATAGAGGGGAGACCTGATGTTGCCCGGGATTAAATGATGATTAACAAATGTTACGCACTCCAATCTACTGTTCTTTCTTTCATTGGATTTTTGTCGATTACTGATACTTATCAAAGACATTCCAATACAAAAACGATCTAAGAACACTGCCAGGCCCATAAAGTACCTTATTGTCACAATGAAGTCTTGTTAAGTTGTAAGAGTCGTCTAGAGGCGAGAGCAGGGTTTAGAGCCGGCTCGTCTGTTAAAACGTGGTTGTTCCATGACGCGAGGTATAGGCATGGCTTGTCTGATCGTAACGTTGTGGAGATGTCGCGTGATACGGCAACTATCGAATAACGATAGAAACACACAAATAAATACAGTTCACTTGTGAATAAAAAATCCCGTAGTGGCTGCGATTTTTCGGTCGGCCATGTGTTGCATCTTTTTCTCCGCACTCGAGATAACAAAAACTTCCGTTTCTCGCATCAGGGCAAGATCTCATCTTAGATCTTTCCATGATTCGATGTGCATGTTTTTTCGGAAGCGGCAACAAGGCAGATCAGTCCCTTCGTTTGAAAGTTATGTCCCTTATTTTTGTACCCCCCCTCCATTCTATTACAGACTAAAAATAAATAAAAATACTCACAATTCAACAAACTTTGCAACGAGTAAGGCAGTAATTCCTTTCGAAGAGGAGTAGGCCTGTGACATTGTTATCTCCCGCCAAGGGAGTAAGGCCTTTTTGTTGCCATAGCCTCCCCACAGATCGACGACCAACTCCCCTTTGTAATACACCGCAAATCCAGCTCCCGTCTCCGCTCCACTTTCAAAATTTTCCCTGGAAAAAGAAAAACAAAATGAAATAAAGCTGGAAACCTCAGTAATATTTTTTATCCTAAAAATGTTTTGTTTCAGGGCTCTACGTTGCGATTGAAACAGTCACATTAGCGAGTGATTTTTTTCAAAGTGTCGACTAGAAATAATGAAACGCCTATCTTTTGACGATTGCGTTTCTTTCACTGACAATCTTCCGAAGCTCGTTAAGTTGTGAAAAAGTACCCTATCAAATTTTTTTTTTTTTCAATAAAACAAGCCAAGTCAAATTATTTGAACAGTAAAAAGTTTAATAGAACAATATTCTCTTTTTTTTTTTTTTTTTTTAACGAAGGCTGTTTAAAAAAAAAATCTAAAGAAATTCGAATGCTTATACCTTCAAGTATCAACATAAAATTTGTTGTATATTTAGAATTGCACTTTATTTTTATTTATTTATTTTATACAGGACTCACCATTTATCAAGGCCTTGAAGCCACTCAAGGATAAGGGTATACATTAGTCAATGTGATTATAGCGTAGTAAACATAAGTAGTGGGAATTTTGTAAATTGGATTACTTAGGGGAATTTGTTTACATTGGACTTGAACTCAATCAGATTGTAGTCAGCTGAGAAGCAGGCAATCGGAAGAGAGTTCCACAGGCGCGCACTTCTAAGAAAGAAGCTTTGTTCATGGAATCTACATTTAGGTTTAGGCACAGATAAAGAGTGTGGGAAATTGTTGATAGTGGTTTTGGCTAGACAAGTGTTTTTCGTGAAAGTTTGGCGACGGAGGACCATAGATTGAAGCTCAGACGAGCACTTTCCATGAAAATAACGATAAAGCAAAGACAGGCTCGCACCATCTCTTTTGTGAGAAAGAGGTTGCAGGGAAGAGAAAAGGACATCTTCCACTAGACTATGAAGTCTATTCTGAACTCTGTCAAGGCAGGATAAGCTGCTTCTAGCAGTTCTTTTTTTTTTTTTTTTTTTTTTTTACACAGTGATCACCACTTATCAAGGCCCGGAAGCCACTCAGGGATAAGGGTTATTGCAAGTACATTACGTTAGTGTGGAGATTTGATGAAGTGTTTACTTAAGGGGGCGGGTCATTAGGAATTTGTTTACATTGGACTTGAAGACATCCAAGTTGTAGTCCGGTAGGAAGCAGGCAGACGGAACAGAGTTCCACAGGCGTGCTGTTCTAAGAAAGAAGCTTTGTTCATGGAATCCGCGTTTTGATTTAGGCACAGATATAGAGTGGGGGAAATTTTTCACAGTGGATTCAGCTAGACGGGTGTTTTTCGTGAAAGATTGGCGAGGGGGGACCAGAGATTGGAGTTCAGACGAGCTCCTGCCCAGATGTGGCAACAGTACCCCATCGTTGGCCGTACCTGGCTTTTATATAGGTAGAGAATTGCATCAGAAGTGAGATATCTACTGGGGGCGATAGAAAGATCTCACCATTTTTCCAGTGACCTTGGCAACGGATTTGATATATATGTGTTCCATTTCAGATTGGGTAAAGGTCAAGCCCAGGAGCTTGTCAAAACATGAAGCCTCCTCTAGACGAGAGCCATTCATTTTGGTCGTATCATCAGCATACAATGTGATTAAGATCAGAGGAGAGAGAATCGGAGAGAACTTGGTCGTTTACTGTCTTAGATGTGCTACCATAGATGGTAGTGTCGTCAGCTATTAAGGCAGGATAAGCTGCTTCTAGCATTTTTTTTTTTTTTTTTTTTTTTTTACACAGTGATCACCACTTATCAAGGCCCGGAAGCCACTCAGGGATAAGGGTTATTGCAAGTACATTACGTTAGTGTGGAGATTTGATGAAGTGTTTACTTAAGGGGGCGGTTCATTAGGAATTTGTTAACATTGGACTTGAAGACATCCAAGTTGTAGTCCGGTGGGAAGCAGGCAGACGGAACAGAGTTCCACAGGGGTGCAGTTCTAAGAAAGAAGCTTTGTTCATGGAATCCGCGTTTTGATTTAGGCACAGATATAGAGTGGGGGAAATTTTTCACAGTGGATTCAGCTAGACGGGTGTTTTTCGTGAAAGATTGGCGAGGAGGGACCAGAGATTGGAGTTCAGACGAGCTCCTGCCCAGATGTGGCAACAGTACCCCATCGTTGGCCGTACCTGGCTTTTATATAGGTAGAGAATTTTTCCAGTGACCTTGGCAACGGATTTGATATATGTGTTCCATTTCAGATCGGGTAACGGTCAAGCCCAGGAGCTAGTCAAAACATGAAGCCTCCTCAAAACGAGAGCCATTCATTTTAATTGATGCCAGATGGGCATCAGAGTGGTGATTGTGTAAGGGTAGAAGCTTGGTTTTAGATGTGTTAAAAGTAACCAGCCACCTCTTTCCCCATTGTACCATGCGCTCAAGATCAGAGGAGAGAGAATCAGAGAGACCTTGGTCATTTACAGTCTTTGATGTGTTACCATAGATGATCGTATCATCAGCATAGATGTCAATGAATGATCTAAGGATATGATTTGGAAGATCATTAATGTAGATCAGGAAGAAAGTTGGGCCAGGATGGATCCCAGCATTAATACAGAGCACTTCTGATTTCTGCCTGTCAATGACTGCTCTCTAGCTCCTACTCAGATATAGCAGCAGTACTCCATCCATGGACGTACCTGGCTCTTATATAGATAGAGAATTGCATCAATAGTGAGATATCTACTGGAGCGGTAGAAGGATCCCACCATTTTTCCAGTTTGCTTATGTAATGATGGTTTCAACTACCATGGAATTTCCACAAGTTCTGCTAGTTATTATTATTATTAGTAGTAGTAGTAGTAGTAGTTTTTTTTATTATTATAAGTATTTTGGTGTTAGTTATTTTTCCGTAAAAAAATTGTTTATTTACTTTTAAGGTACTTATGCACTTATGTTACCGTGCTGAAATGATGACATTATTTGGAAAGCCATTCTTAACATGCGGAAGGAAGGGTATTTTTTTTGGGGGGGGGGGGGGGTTACTATTCTGTATTTTCACCCAACAATTTAATAAAACTATTGTAAAACTTGAAAATATTATTTTGAAAAATAGCATGGTAACAGATTTATTGAATAAAAGTTAGAATTGTTCATACTGTTCCAATACAGATATTTTAACTGAAGAAATTATAACATTCTGAGATGAATTATTGTTATTATTAATTTTATTATTAATGTTACCAAAGGCAAGATAAATTACTTTTCTACCTTACTGGATAATTTTCCAGTATTTTTATTTCATGTCACATGTTTATTCAGTTCGAAAAACATACAGTGTTTACCGATGTATTGAAAATTTAAACATGGCGCCCAACTCTTTCTTTTACACGGTACGTTTGGGAAAAGGAGTTAAAAATAAAAAACTAGACAAAATACTGTTAGAAACTGGGTGAATACATGTTACCTTGACATAAGTGGATATATATTTGGTGGGTTTTAATGGCGCCTGACTCTCTCCTGAATATATGTCAGCCTATGTTATGGTAACATATATTGAGCGAGTTTCTAATAGTATTTTGTATAGTTGTTATTTTTAACTCCTTTTCCCAAATTTACCGTGTTAAAGAAAGAGTCGGGTGTCATTTTTAATTTTCCAATACATCGTAAACACTTTTCAAGCTGAATAAACATGTTACATTAAATAAAAACACTAAACACATATCCAGTTAGGTAGAAAAGTAACTTATTTTGCCTTTGATAACAATTATTTGTTATATATATATATATTTTTTTTTAATCTATGTGTACAGTAATACAAAACCCGCATTTCCAAATTTAATTAAAGTTTTACAATATCTGGGGTTTTTATTACTGCACACCTAAAAATGGCGCCCAACTCTCTCTTTCACATAGTAAGTTTGGGAAAAGGAGTTACAAATAAAAAACTAGACAAAATACTGTTAGAAACTCGCTCGATATATGTTACTGTGACATAGGCTGACATATATTCGGTGGGTTTTTACAGTATTTTGTCTAGTTTTTTAGTTTTAGCTCCTTTTCCCAAACTTGCCACATCACAGAGAGAGTCGGGCGCCATTAAAACCCACCGAATATATATCCACTTATGTCAAGGTAACATGTATTCACCCAGTTTCTAACAGTATTTTGTCTAGTTTTTTATTTATAACTCCTTTTCCCAAACGTACCGTGTAAAAGAGAGAGTTGGGCGCCATCTTTAAATTTTCAATACATCGGTAAACACTGAAATATGAATCTAAACTTGTATAAATTGTAAAAAGAAATTGCAAAAAATGTAAATATGAATTAGTTTTCGTTTTAGGGGAATATTTTTGTAAAGGGGAATATTATTGTGCGACACCGGTCTCACGTTTCTAGCAAAGCTAGTCTTTCACGATGCGAAAATGCGGCTAAAATTATTTGTTATATATTTTTTTCTTTTTATAACATTTTTCAATCTGTGTGTACAGTAATACAAACCCGTTTTTCTTGCGATTACTTTCAATTTTTTTTAGGGGGGGGGGCGCAAATAAAAAAAAAATTAAAACGGAACGAAATTTAAATTTCCGTTTCACTTTTACCACAATCCTAAAACAGAGCATTCTTCGCAAGTTTTACCGAATTAAATTTTTATTCGAAATAATGAAACATTTTTAATGCCTTACTTTTTCCTCATATCAACTACAAGCCCTATTTAGCGACATTACACTTCTTTTTCTTTTTTTTTTTGCAGAATTTGACCCGGATCCTCGGGATTTTCCGTCAATTATCGTCTGGGCATGACCGGCAATCACCGAGCGTTGTTCAAATGTCGACAACTTTTTTATTTGAATTTGATGGACTTTTATTTATTTCTTTATTTAATTTATGTGTTTTCCAATTAATATGTTTATGAATATAAACTTTTGAATAAATAATAATAATAATAATAATAATAATAATAATACTATGTTTATAAATATAAACTTTTTAATAAATAATAATAAAAGTTGTAAAAAAAAAACAAATATATAACAAATAAATGTTATCAAAGGCAAGATAAGTTACTTTTCTGCCAAACTGGATATATTTTTCGTGTTTTTATTCAATGTAACATGTTTATTCAGCTCGAAAAACATGCAGTGTTTACCGATGTGATGTATTCGAAAATTCAAGATGGCGCCCGACTCTCTCTTTAACACAGTAAGTTTGGGAAAAGGTGTTATAAATAATAAACTAGACAAAATACTGTTTAAAAAACACCGAATATATGTCAAACTATGTCATATATATATATATATATATATATATATATTGAGCGAATTTCTAACAGTATTGGAAGAAAGAGCGGGGCTCCAACTTATCGGAAAACTTGCTCGACTTTTTTGAACCTGGGGTCAGCGAATCCCGACGTGAGGACGGGCAGGGGCCGCGACCCCTTCCATTTTTTGTAGATGTACCCAATCAAGATGGCTACGACGACAGCAGTTACGGCACTTTTAAACCAATCCATTAGTTTTTTTCGTTTGTTTGTTTGGTAATGGTGGAAAAACAACTGAGACCTCAGACTGCCAAGGGAAAATAAACACAGTTGTTGCTCTTTGTTTCATGGGCCGCGCCTTTTTTTTATGTGACGTCACACAGACTGTAATGCGTACATTGATATATATATATATATATATATATATATATATATATATATATATATATATATATATATATATATATATATATATATTAGCATATATATATATATATATATTAGCATATATATATATATATATATATATTATATATATATTAGCATATATATATATATTAGCATATATATATATATATATATATATATATATATTAGCATATATATATACTAGCATATATAGATATATGCATATATCCAGTATATATATATATATATATATATATATATACTGGCTATATGCATATATCTATATATGCTAGTATATATATATGCTAATATATATATATATATATATATATATATATATATATATATACTGGCTATATGCATATATCTATATATGCTAGTATATATATATGCTAATATATATATATATATATATATATATATATATATATATATATATATATATATACTGGATATATGCATATATCTATATATGCTAGTATATATATATGCTAATATATATATATATATATATATATATATATGCTAATATATATATATATGCTAATATATATATAATATATATATATATATATATATATGCTAATATATATATATATATATATGCTAATATATATATATGCTAATATATATATATATATATATATATATATATATATATATATATATATATATATATATATATATATATATATTAGCATATATATATATATATATATTAGCATATATATATATATATATATATATATTATATATATATTAGCATATATATATATATTAGCATATATATATATATATATATATATATATATTAGCATATATATATACTAGCATATATAGATATATGCATATATCCAGTATATATATATATATATATATATATATATATATATATATATATATATATATATATATTAGCATATATATATACTAGCATATATAGATATATGCATATAGCCAGTATATATATATATATATATATATATATATATATATATATATATTAGCATATATATATACTAGCATATATAGATATATGCATATAGCCAGTATATATATATATATATATATATATATATATATATATTATATATTATATATTAGCATATATATATACTAGTATATACAGATATATGCATATATATATATATATATATATATATATATATATATATATATGAACAAATGATTAATAAAACATGTTCAAAGACATCTTGAAAAAGAGTTAAAAACATATTTAATTTTGAAAAAGGAAACACAAGATAAGTGGATAGTCCTTAATCCGCGGAGTTTCGAAGAAATACTCTCCTTCTCATCAGAGGGCAGGAATTAGCAAAATGCGGGATCGGATTTTGCATGTAAAAGTGTTTAATGAAACTACAAGTAAGTAACAGATCTTACTTGGTTAAAAAAAAAGGGGGTGAGGTAAGGGGAATAGGAGGTAAAAGAAAAAATGATAAAAAGATTTCACATGAATGGATAGTCCGGTGAAGGGTAAAAAATCCAAGAATGGTAAAATCCAAACACGGTCGAATAAAAAAAATTTATTTTAAAAAATTTTTTTTTATATATATATATATATATATACATATATATATATGTGTGTGTGTGTGTGTGTGTGTGTGTGTGTGTGTGTGTATCTGTGTGTGTGTGTGTGTGTGTGTGTATACTTTTTTTTTCTACCTTTGAAGATTGTAATGCAGGGTATGGGGCAGCCAAATCAGCTGCCTACATTGTCCCGCTTTTTTTATTAAAACCAACCGAGAGCTCTTTTTCGTATCCTCGTTGTTCCCTTAAGTGCAATTGTCTGAATCTCTTTTGCACTTGGTTCACCAGGAATGTTAGTTAGGTAGGACTTCATGTATGTGTGTATGCATGTGGGTGTAGGTCTGTATGTGTGTGTGTATATATATGTATGTGTGAGTATGTGTGTGCGATTAGGCCTGTATGTAGTTATGTGTGTATATGTGCATATATGTTTGTTTGTATATATGTATGTGCGTAAGTGTCTATGTGTGTTTATATGCGTGTGTATATATATATGTATGTGTGTATGTATGTGTGTGTAGGCCTGTGTGTAGGTATGTGTGTGTATATGTGCATGTATGTTTGTATGTATATATGTATGTGTGTGCATGTGTATGTATGTGTGTATATATGTATGTGTGTGTATATATGTATGTGTGTGTATGTATGCCGCACCTTTTTTTTATATGACTAAATACAGACAACCTCGCCTTAACAATCCGTAATATATATGTATGTATGTGTGTGTGTGTGTGTGCGTATATATATATATATATGTGAAGGTGTGTATGTATGTGCGTAAATGTATGTGTGTATGTATGCATGTGTGTGTAGGTGTGCATATATGTATGTGTGTATGCATGTATGTGTGTGTAGGTGTGTCTGTATATGTGTGTGTATATGTGTGTTTGCATATATATGTATGTAGGTGTGTGTGTAAATATGTATGCGTATGTAGGTGTGTGTAGGCATGCATGTGTGTGTGTGTAAATATGTATGTGTATGTAGGTGTGTGTTTGTAGGTATAGGTGTATGTTAGTATGTGTTTGTTGGTGTATGTGTTTGTGTATGTATGTGTGTATATATCTGTGTAAGTGTGTATGTATGTATGCATAGGTGTGTGTATGTACGTATGTGTAGGTGTGTGTGTCTAGGTGGATGTGTGTGTGTATGGATGTGTGTGTCTGTGTGTGTGTGTGTGTGTGTGTGTGTGTGTGGTAGAAGCAATTGTTGGTAGTAAAACTAATTAAAAAAAAAATGTCTGCTATTTTTTTTTATTCACAAACGCCAAACTCGTTTCAAATAAAAAAAAAGCAAATAAAATTAACAGGAAATACAAACTGTAAAAAGAATTTAAATAGGCGTTTTCTTGTTTTTGTTTGTTTGTTTGTTTGTTTGGTTAAACTGGGTTAAACTGTGCCAATTTTGATCGAGTCAGTACGGATGGCCATAAGTGCTATAAATTAACATCTTCAGATAAAGACTATATACTTTCTTTTATATTATGTAATTGTAATGCATTATTAATATATTAATACGATGGCGTGTCTGTTCTTTTGTGTGTCACGCTTCCATCCAGGTCGTTTAATTGTTATGTTCTTCTATTTCTTGTCATAAATAATTTCACCAAGAATTATTCATAAGTTTTGGTGTCGGTTTCGACTATAGCTGATGGCACTTAAATCATCAATTTTTTTATTAATAATTTTATCAGGAATTCTTTTTTTTGGCTTCAGTTTCGATTATGACTGAAGGAACTCAGGTATATATATGTGTATATATATATATATATATATATATATATATATATATATATATATATATATACATATACATACATATATACATACATATATACATACATACATATATATATACATACATACATATATATATATATATATATATATATATATATATATATATATATATATATATATATATATATATATATTAAAATTTTCCTTAAGGCCTTATCGTCTGACCCTCTAAGAGGAAACGTCAGAATGATAAATTAAAAACTAAGAATCGAATGAGGAAAGAGGGAAATTGGTTTCAGTTGGAAAACCAGTGAGAAAAAAAATTATAATTCTCACTGTTCAGGTGGTTTTAAATCAATAAATATTTCCAACTGATGTTTCAAAATCTTTTGTCTACACAGGCTAAGATTTTGAAACATCAGTTGGAAATATTTACTGATTTAAAACCACCTGAACAGTGAGATTATATATATATTTTTTTTCTCACTGGTCTTCCAACTGAAACCAAATTCCCCTCTTTCCTCATTCGATTCTTAGTTTTTAATTTATCATTCTGACGTTTCCTCTTAGAGGGTCAGACGATAAGGCCTTAAGGAAAATTTTAATAATTTCACCTGCCCGTTTTTTTTTTGTTTCTTTGGTATTTAAATTAAATTATGTTTCCTCTAAAATTTCTCCTTCCATTTTGCTGTACCAAGAATTTACTTATATATATATATATATATATATATATATATATAGCCAGTAGAGTTTAGTTTCCTAGAAGTACATCCAATGAAACAACATGTGCCATACCAAAGAGTGCTCAATGAGTGAACAGAGCAGGTATATTAAATTTATTTATACAAACATTAATGGCTACATATGTGCATACATGTTTCTGTAATCACACGCGTTGGGGGATTACGTCTTCAGGCCAAGAATTACTGTCGAAAACTGATATTTCAACCAAAAACATTTTCCTATTTCGTTTGTCAAGTTAGAATGTAACCTGGGTGGGAGTCATAAAGCGGTGAGAGGACAAGTGAGGTCTTTGAAGATAATAAACATCTTCTTTTTCATTTCCCTTTCTCTTTATCCATCCCATCTTTTGGTTTTTATGGCATAAGGTACTTGAGAATTTAGTTTTTTTGTCTTGCAGTCTGTAAATTAAAAACATTTCCTATGGTCACTGAGTACTGACCGGTGTTTTTCAATCTACACCCACCCACACACATACATGCAACACACACTACACACACACACACAGACACACACACACACGCACACACACGTTAATACAGATATTCAAAAGCGAATATATGCTGTTCGTTTTATCTTACTCACACACACGCACTGAAACTAGGCAATAACTATAACTACGCAAGAATAAAATTAAAATAAGTTAAAAAAAAATAAAAAAAAATGTTTTTTAATTAAAAAATAAAATAAAAAATAAAAGTAAAAAATAAAATAATAAAAACAAATAAACAAACAAAATAAAAAAAAAACATAAATAATAAATAATCAGGGCTATGACAACAGAATATTCTTTTCATTGTTTGGACTCTCGAGTATATATCCGACACAGTTAGACAAAGTTAATCAATCGAGAAGCACATCACTCTATAACATAAGATATTAACTGATATATACTCGAGAGTCAAAATAATGAAAAGAATATTCTCTTGTCATAGCTCTAATAATCACCGATAAATCAACAGAGCAGCAACAGGTATTACCTCTTGATCATATGGATTTTTTTTTTTTTGCAGGAGAGGGGCAGCTTTACAGAGATAAATGTCCTGAGGGAATGCAAACTGTACAAGATAAAAATGTGAACTGATTTTAGGATGTAAAATACAATTTTGAATTTCAAATGAATGGACAAGGTGTAAAAAAAAAATTCTAACCGAATATTGTCTGTCAAGCTCAAGCCCTTGACAAATCAATGTTGCAGTTATCAAAACTCCACATGTACGCATATATATTAATATACTTATAAACGCCTACACCTAGCTACACCCGCTCACATATATACACACACACATACAGACATACATAGACATATAATGGTCATATACAGTTATAACATGTTTACATCCATACCTACATACGTAGTAATATCCATACGCGGAACCTCAAACCCAGACATCCATGTACACACTTGGGTGCCATACATCATGACTGTTATTATATCAAAACTAATATTAATCCCACAAATAATCCTAATAATAATAATTCTTGTAATATTGATAATACTAATGATACCACCAATATCAATAATAATAATAATAATAAGACTGTATGATTTGGAACCCCAAAACCCGTGGACCCCAACTGGATACACGTCCTAATAAATCAACCTATATATATATATATATATATATTGAGTATATTTAGGCAGCATATTCTCCTTTAAACATATGTTGTTAAACAGCACAGCATTTTCTTGTTTGACAATTTTCCGTTTTATTTTTTTCAGTTTTCGAATAATCCTTCTTGTGTTATATGTAAAATGGTGTAAAAGTGTTCCATAGTCTGCGAGCGATCTGCCGAAACAAAGTTCCTAATGTTCATAACCACCAGTGTGGACCTTCTCTTTCAACATTGTTAGAACGTTCATCGTTCCCTTTTCCAGCAATCTATACCTCCTTTCAAGCTCGTCCTTAGCTTTCTGTCCTAGTTTAACTCCTTTTCTTATTTCTTCGCTTCTACCAATGTCTTTCCGCCACCGTTTGATACTTTCTTCAAGCCGCCTCTGCCAGTGTGACCTTCTATTCTTCATTTTTCCCTTTTTCTTCTGAAATAAGCCAAGACGATTCACAACAACGTATGACGATGCATATAGAAGCCTGTTAAGTTCCGTAATCGATATGTTCTTTCTTATGATGTTGTGAATTACTCCTTGAACTATTTTTACCTCGCTTTTCACCTTCCGCCTATCACTACTTTTCATACTTGGAATCTCTATGATATCGTCTCTAAGAAGAACCTCTCTTAACTTCTGAAGTACTTCTTTTTCTACAGAAGTCAAAGTTCGAACTTCATCACCACTTCTCCATACATCTGCTCCTTTCACTGGCTCCATTGTCTCAGAGTCAATGATCTCATCTGCCTTAGATCCTTCAAACTATTTCTCATTACTTCCCCTAACCATAGGATTCCATACCTCCTCATTTGTCCGCCACCCATCATCGCTTACATTTCCCTTCTGCACTTCCACTCTCTCAGTTCTTTCATCAGAGCTAGTTTCATCAATTTTACTTTCGTTATTCATTTCATTCCTAACCATCCATTCAATTTCTTCTCTTGCAATCACTGAAAGTAGGTTGTTATTTTTAATTTGTTTTAACTGAGATACCAAACTCGCGACACTTCTAGGTTCTCCTCCTCTCGATTCCCATTCTTCCTTCATTTTTCGGATATATCCACCAGATTTGGTACTTTCACTTCTTACAAAGCATTCCCACAGTAATCTTCTTTCCTCATCCGTCCACGTTTTTTTTTACATTTCCTGTTCCAACTCCCTTCGTGTTCCAACTACGACCGGGATTATTTGTGTTTTAACCCCGTGTATATGCCTTATCTCCAAGGCCAATGGAGCATAATTGCTCCACTTCTCATTCTCCTTCTCTCTCACATTCCTGTCCCAGGGTACTGAGAAGTCTACAATCTACCAGTTTTTGACACCTTGTTAATGACGACCAAATCCGGACGATTATGTTCCAATTGCTTGGTCGTTATGACACTTTTGTCTCACTTCATCAGGCACCTCCTCAAACCATTTTCCAGCACACTTCACCCCAACCCTCTTACACACCTCCCAATATATCCGGAGTCCCATGTGATTGTGTTTTTTGCGGTACTCTCTCTGGGCCAGTCCACTACACCCTGCTGCAAGGTGCGCAATTGACTCCGAGGTCTTACCACAAATTCGGCATTCTGTAGCAATTTCCTCTCCTAGAACCACTTTTTTGAACAATCGTGTTCCTAATGCCTGCTCTTGTGCTGCACAAACAAAAGCTTCAGTACTCTTAGCCAGATACCCAGCTCTAAGCCATTGCCATGATCTTTCATCAGCCACTTCTGCTATATCCTGGAAGAACCTTCCATGCATTTTCTTCCTAGCCAGTTCCTCTGCCCTTTCTCTATCCATACGTTTCACATAATCAGCCTTCGTCTCACATACCTCCACTTCATTGGCCACAACCTTAAGCATCCACTCCTCACTTCTAACCACATGCTCCTTCAACGACATCTCCTCGGTTCTAACACAATCTTTTACACTTTTCAATCCTCTCCCACATCTTTCTTCTTTTGATACAGCCTTGCTACGCTACTTCAAATGTGAAATATACCAATCATTGCTAAAACTTTTCTTGTTTTGATATCCATGGCATGCAAATCCTTGTCAGACCATTCTAAAATTCCCGCACTGTATCTTAAAACACTGACTGCCCATGCATTTACTGCTTTCATTAAATTTCCTCCATACAGTTTCGACTTTGCAATTAGTTTCACTTTTCTAAGATACTTATTCCTGACTTTTTCCTTCATTTCTCTGTTCATGATGCCTACACCCTCCAGCACTCCTAAATACTTATACCCTGTATCTTCTATTTCTTTCAGGATTTCTCCATTTGGCAGCACTATTCCATTCGAATGAACCTTTACTCCTCTTTTCATCACCAGCACCGCACATTTACTAATCCCAAACTCCATCCCAATGTCTTCTGAGTATGTCCCCACAAGTTCTACCAGTCTCTCCATTTCCTTTTCATTTCTACCGAATATTTTCAAATCATCCATAAACAGTAGATGGTTGAGGCGTCTGTCATCAGATCCAAAGTTATACCCTAGTGTTTCTCTCTTCAAGAGGATGCTCAGTGGCATTATTATCATTACAAAAAGAAGTGGCGATAACGAATCTCCTTGAAATATCCCACGTTTAATGCCAACCTGCCCCATTTCCTCTCTGTTTGCTGTCAGCACCATTTTCCATTGAACCATACTTGTCTCCAAAAGCCCTACCACATTCTCAGCAAACTTCATCATCAATAGTGTTTCACGTATCCATGAATGAGGAACCATGTCATAATCCTTTCTGTAATCGATCCATGCTACGCCCAGATTTCTCTTCTTCTTCGCATCCTGCATTATTGCTTTATCAATTAGTAGTTGCCCTTTAGTACCTCTCGAGTCTTTCTGGCACCCCTTTTGTTCGTCAGGAAAAACACCATTACTCTCTAGATATTCATAAATTTTCTCCGCAAATATTCCAGTCAACAGTTTCCACATCAATGGCAGACATGTAATTGGTCTATAATTATTGGCATCTGTTCCTTTTGCAGGATTTTTTCTAATCAGTGTTGTTCTTCCCTTCACAAACCAATCAGGAACATTTTGGTCAAGATCAAAGTGTAGTATCTGTTCTTCAGATGCTGCACTTCTATTTCTTGTTCTCTTTCAGTGGAGGAGAAATCCTTCACGACTGAGACAATTTTTATTTTTGTACCTTTTCTCCACGTTAAAAAACGACCCTGGTGTCTAACTCTGTCCCGTGGGGAGGCATAGTAAATAGGTACAACCCTTTGCAGAGCAGCAGCTATAGGTGGATAAACGCATGGAAACTGTTTAAGCCAGAAGCCCATCACTCCATCTGGACCAGGTGCCTTCCAGTTTGTCATCCTTCGTATGCCAGCCTTAACGTCATCGATGATTATCTCAACGTTCTTCATCTGCTGCATTTCTGATAGCCTTTCTCTGACCTCTCCCAACCAGCTAGCCTTCTCATTATATCGCCCTTCGGCAAACCAAATCCCACTCCAGAACTTCCTTGCATCTTTTGCATTTGGAGTGTTGTTATTTCCCGCCTGTTAATACCATTTAATTCTTTATACAGCTGAGACTGATTGTTCCGGAAAAGGTTGTTCTGCCGAAATGCAACACTTTTTCCAACAAAGTTCCTAATTTTCATACCACCAGTGTGGACCTTCTCATTCAACATTGTTAGAACGCTCATGGTTCCCTTTTTCCAGCAATCTATACCTCCTTTCAAGCTCGTCCTTAGCTTTTTGTCCTAGTTTAACTCCTTTTCTTATTTCTTCGCTTCTACCAATGTCTTTCTGCCACCGTTTAATACTTTCTTCAATCCGCCTCTGCCAGTGTGGCCTTCTATCCTTCATTTTTTCCTTTTTCTTCTGTAATAAGCCAAGACGATTCGCAATAACGTATGACGCTGCATACAGAAGCCTGTTAAGTTCCGTAATCGATGTGTTCTTTCTTATGATGTTGTGAATTACTCCTTGAATTATTTTTACCTCGTTTTTCACCTTCCGCCTATCATTACTCTTCATACTTGGAATCTCTATGGTATCGTATCTAAGAAGAACCTCTCTTAACTTCTGAAGTACTTCTTTTTCTACAGAAGTCAATGTTTGAACTTCATCACCACTTCTCCATACATCTGCTCCTTTCACTGGCTCCATTGTCTCAGAGTCAATGATCTCATCTGCGTTAGATCCTTCAAACTCTTTCTCATTACTTCCCCTAACCATAGGATTCCATACCTCCTCATTTGTCCGCCTCCCATCATCGCTTACATTTCCCTTCTGCACTTCCACTCTCTCAGTTCTTTCATCAGAGCTAGTTTCATCAATTTTACTTTCGTTATTCATTTCATTCCTAACCATCCATTCAATCCCTTCTCTTGCAATCACTGAAAGTAGGTTGTTATTTTTAATTTGTTTTAACTGTGATACAAAACTCGCGACACTTCTAGCTCCTCCTCCTCTCGATTCCCATTCTTCCATCCAAATCACTGACCGACGACTAGACATTAACTTTTACACGAGTCCTAATAGAGATAATTTAACATGTGTGAGGCACCGAAACTCAAGCAGTGTCAGAAATTTCGTGAAAACTATTGAATTATTCCACCCACTATCTTTCGAAGCTTATAACTCATCGAAAAATGTCATTCAAGCTCTAATTTTTTTTTTTCAATTAAAGGAGCAAGGACCAAGGTTTCATAAAAAAAAAATAAATAAATAAACAAACGTGTTTTTTTTTTTTAAAAAGGTTTTAAACTTCGGACTTTATAGGTAAATTTCTAAAAAAACACTACTTTTTTTTGTTTTAAATTTGAATATATTATTTATTGATCTTTTATCTTCAATTTGTGATATATAAAACTTTGGTGAGTAAATTAATTATTTACTTTTTAATAGACATTTCAAAATGGGAGGCGTGAATTAAAAAAAAACGTTCGTCTAAAATATTATATTCGGTTTATTAGAAAGAGCATAAAATTTCACATTGACCCTGAAAATATCGTAAAAATAGAATCAATAGAAATATTTTGATAGATTTTTAAATTTTAAAATTTGAAAAATACTGAACTCGTAAAATTCAATTAATTTCATTACTGTTTTTAAAAAAAATATTTCTATTATTTTTTTTATACAACTTTAATAGTTTATTTTGGAAGTATAATCCATAAGGAAAATAAACAACCCACCTTTAAAAGAGAAATTACGAGTTTTTTTATATTTTATTTGCAGTTTCGTGTTAGGGGTGTCAAAAATTCCTACAAAAATTCTGATACACCTATAAACCGGGGTCATATTGAGGAGAGAGACAATCGGGTACATTTTAAAGAGAGACGGGTATATGTAATACAATTGTTGTATATTGTAATTATAGGATCCATTTCTTTTATAAATTTTACATAAACTGAGCAGTGTCAGAAATTTCGTGAAAACTATTGAATAATTCCACCTGCTATCTTTCGAAGCTTATAACTCCTCGAAAAATGTAATTCAAGCCCTAACTTTTTTTTTCAATTAAAGGAGCAAGGACCAAGGTTTCATTAAAAAAAGCAAAAAAAAAAAAAAAAGAAGAAAATAAACAAACAAACGTGTTTTTTTTAAAAAAAGGGTTTTAAACTTCGGACTTTACAGGTAAATTTCTAAAAACACTACTTTTTTGTTTTAAATTTGAATATATTATTTATTGATCTTTTATCTTCAATTTGTGATATATAAAACTTTGGTGAGTAAATTAATTATTTACTTTTTAATAGACATTTGAAAATGGGGGGGGGGCGTGAATTAAAAAAAAACGTTTGTCTAAAATATTATATTCGGTTTATTGGAAAGAGCATAAAATTTCACATTGACCCTGAAAATATCGTAAAAAATAGAATCAATAGAAATATTTTGATAGATTTTTAAAGTTTAAAAATTGAAAAATACTGAACTTGTAAAATTCAATTAATTTCATTCTGTTTTTTTTTAATAAAAAAATATATTTCTATTATTTTTTATACAACTTTAATAGTTTATTTTGGAAGTATAATCCATAAAGAAAATAAACAACCCACTTTTAAAGGAGAAATTACGAGTTTTTTTATATTTTATTTGCAGTTTCGTGTTAGGGGTGTCAAAAATTCCTACAAAAATTCTGATACAGCTATAACCGGGGTCATATTGAGGAGAGAGACATATATCGGGTACAGATGGGAATATGTAATACAATTGTTGTATATTGTAATTATAGGATCCATTTCTTTTATAAATTTTACATAAACTGAGCAGTGTCAGAAATTTCGTGAAAACTATTGAATAATTCCACCTGCTATCTTTCGAAGCTTATAACTCCTCGAAAAATGTAATTCAAGCCCTAATTTTTTTTTCAATTAAAGGAGCAAGGACCAAGGTTTCATTTAACAAAAAAAATAAATAAATAAATAAACAAACGTGTTTTTTTTTAAAAAAAAGGTTTTAAACTTCGGACTTTACAGGTAAATTTCTAAAAAAAAACACTACTTTTTTTTGTTTTAAATTAGAATATATTATTTATTGATCTTTTATCTTCAATTTGTGATATATAAAACTTTGGTGAGTAAATTAATTATTTACTTTTTAATAGACATTTCAAAATGGGGGGGGGGGCGGGCGTGAATTAAAAAAAACGTTTGTCTAAAATATTATATTCGGTTTATTGGAAAGAGCATAAAATTTCACATTGACCCTGAAAATATCGTAAAAATAGAATCAATTGAAAAATTTTGATAGATTTTTAAAGTTTAAAAATTGAAAAATATTGAACTCGTAAAATTCAATTCATTTCATTAGTTTAAAAAATATATATTTCTATTATTTTTTATACAACTTTAATAGTTTATTTTGGAAGTATAATCCATAAGGAAAATAAACAACCCACTTTTAAAAGAGAAATTACGAGTTTTTTAATATTTTATTTGCAGTTTCGTGTTAGGGGTGACAAAAATTCTGTGAAAGAATGAAAGGAATGTAAGTTTTTCCTTTTAAAAACAAAAAAATAAAAAAGTTAACTATTTCTTCGAATTTATTTCAGGAAGCAGTCTCTATTGCGATCTGCCCATTTAAATTTCACTAATGCAGGAGGACTATAACATGAATGCGAAAAGTGGGCAGGCGGGCGACTGAGGAACAACTTAGCTGAACGTTGCTCCGAACTTTTAACCGGAAGCAATGCTTTTCGCGATATCAACGTGGAAATTGCCCCGATTTAGAATGAGGGAATTAAATACTAACACAGCATCAGGGGAAATATCCTCCCGGGTTTGTATTACTGTACACATAGATTCGAAAAAGTTGTCAAAAAACAAATATATAACAAATAAATGTTATTAAAGGCAAGATAAGTTACTTTTCTACCAAACTGGATATGTTTTTCGTGTTTTTATTCAATGTAACATGTTTATTCAACCCGAAAAAACATGCAGTGTTTACCGATGTATTGGAAAATTCAAAATGGCGCCCAACTCTCTTTAACACTGTAAGTTTGGGAAAAGGTGTTATAAATAATAAACTAGACAAAATACTATTAAAAAACCACCGAATATATGTCAACTTATGTCACGGTAACATATATCGAGCGAATTTCTAACAGTATTTTGTCTAGTTTATTATTTATAACACCTTTTCCCGAACTTACCGTGTTAAAGAGAGAGTCGGGCGCCATTTTGAATTTTCCAATACATCGGTAAACACTGTATGCTTTTCGAGTTGAATAAACATGTTACATTGAATAAAAACACGAAAATTATATCCAGTTTGGTAGAAACATAACTTATCTTGCCTTTGATAACATTTATTCGTTATATATTTGTTTTTTTGACAACTTTTTCGAATCTATGTGTACAGTAATACAAACCCATCCTCCCTCCTCTACATTTCTAGCGACTACTAACCAGTATGGTGTAAGGTGTAGACCTATCATCAAACGCTTTCTTTCAGAGCATTACGACCGACTTTGACTAAGTAGAATACTTAGTTAAATTTTTATTTAGTTTTTATATATAAATTTTTTTTTTTAGAGGGAAAAAAGGAAAAAAAAATTATTTTTTCTTTTCTTTTTTATTATTTCTTTATTTTATTTTTTATTTATTTGTTTTTATTTATCTATTTATTTATTTGGGTTTGTATTACTGTACACATAGATTCGAAAAAGTTGTCAAAAAACAAATATATAACAAATAAATGTTATCAAATTATAAATTACTTTTCTACCTAACTGGATATATTTTTCGTGTTTTTATTCAATGTAACATGTTTATTCAGCTCGAAAAGCATACAGTGTTCACCGATCTATTGGAAAATTCAAAATGGCGCCTCACTCCATCTTTAACACGGTAAGTTTGGGAAAAGGTGTTATAAATAAAAAAGTAGAAAAGATACTAATAAAAACCCGCCGAATATATGTCAAGCTATGTCATGGTAACATATATTGAGCGAGTTTTAACAGTATTTTATCCAGTTTTTTATTTATAACACCTTTTCCCATACCGTGTTAAAGAGAGGGTTAGACGCCATCTTGAATTTTCCAATACATCGGTAAACACTGTATGTTTTTCGAGCTGAATAAACATGTTACATTGAATAAAAACACGAAAAATATATCCAGTTAGGTAGAAAAGTAACTTATCTTGCCTTTGATAACATTTATTTGTTATATATTTGTTTTTTGACAACTTTTTCGAATCTATGTGTACAGTAATACAAACCCATTTATTTATTTATTTTTTATTTATTTAGGTATTTATTTATTTTTTATTTATTTATTTATTTTAAATCTTCTGTTTTATGCCTTACATGTACGTGCGAAAGTGCACAATACCTCATGTATACATGGGAGCCAAACACTATACATGTGTCAGAACCACAGGTTAAACAATTCTGGGTTCGGTATTGCCACAAACACCAAATCATGAAAAATGTCAATAACAAATAATTAAAACCATGGGACCCAGAAGAAAGATCTGGGTGTCATGATCGCCAGGTGCTCCTTCGGTAGCCAGTATGGGGGACCCGGTCGTCATCCTGCGAATGTTGGCCAACTTCTTAATTTCAGAAACTCAAATAACATGGACGCTGAACAGGTAAGCATAATCTCTAATTTCAGGGAACAAAATGATACCGAACAAACACAGCACAGCCGTAATAACAATCAAAAAGAAAAAAACGAAGAAAGAAATGGACAACAAAAGAAAATAGACTCGTAATGGAATGCTATTATAGAAGTCATCCTGAATAGAGATATGGAGGTTATCGGAAACGAATGAAAGAACTATGGGATATCTCTAGTGACCACCAAGCGACAGAACAAAGAATTACGAACCAAGCAAGACTGATACTCAAGAAAGGTTGGCTCTCTAAACTAGAACTAGCAGAAATTCAGCGAAAAATAAATGAGGAAACTGAACAAGAACCCCCCCCCCCAATGGAACTGCTCGTAGAAAAAACCCACAAGTTGAAACCCCACAAGTTGAAGCGTCACAAGTAAAAACACCAAAAGCCCAGGACCTATGAAGACCAAAGACTAAAAACGTTGAAACCGAGAACAATGAAACAGAACTAACAGAGAATGAAGCAAATGAAATAAATAAAATAACAGTTTATGAACGAGGAAAAAACAAAACTCCCATCGTTAAAGAAACAAGAGCAGAAGAAATTAAAAACAGAAACAGAAAAGGTTAACAAGCTCCTCCCACACATCCCAACAAACACAATCACAGACTTAAACAACCTCATTTACGCAGGCGCCAAAATGGTAAGTATGAATCTCAAATCAGAAAAACCGGGGACAAGCGGACCGACAAAATGGGAAATAATACTAGAAACCCAAATAAAGAAACCTAAAAAAAGAAACCAAAAAGATCAAGAGGAAAAAAGCAATGTGGAGAAAACAGAATATTGGAAATGTAATTGTCAGGTAGAGGCTAAACAAGAAACATGAAGAACTGAACCAAAAAATAAAAGCAAAAGAAGCGAGATTGAGACGATATAGATATAAATCTGAACAATGCAAACAAAACAGAACATTTGAAACTAATGAAATCAAATTCTACCAAAATGTGAACGGAGGAAAAACAAAAACAGAACAATCAAATCCGACAGAAACCAAACTCTACTGGAGTAAAATATGGGAAGAGCGACGAGAACACAATAGAAATGCTGAATGGCTGAAAGACATGAAAGAAGAGTTCCGACAAATCGAAGAAACAGTGAATGAAATCAGCAAGGAAACCCTAAAGAAAACCATAGGAAAAATGGCAAACTGGAGAGCACCAGGGCACGAATGGATACATGCATACTGGTTCAAAAAATTCACAACCTTACACGAAAGGCTAGCCCAAAACCTGAGAAGTTGTATACAGGAAGTAAACGTGCCAGACTGGATGACAAAAGGTAGAACCACACTGCAACAGAAGGACACGGAGAGAGGAACCGTCCCCAGCAATTATAGGCCAATCACGTTCTTACCCACCATGTGGAAGATACTGACAGCACAACTGAGGGAACAAATCTACCACTCAATGAATAACCGTGGACTCATCCCCGAGGAACAGAAAGGATGCCAAAAAGGGAAAAGAGGAACACATGATCTGCTATGTGTTAATCAAAAGATCCTAAAGGAGGTAAAAAGGAGGGGGAAAAATTTAGCAATGGCATGGATTGACTACAAATAAGCGTACGACAGGATCCCCCAAGCATGGATAATAGAATGCCTAAAAATGTATAAAATACCAAGCGGGATCATCAATGTAATAGAAAATGCAATGAAAACATGGAGACTGGAGTTGACAGCTGATGGACAACACATAACAGAAATTAACATACAAAGAGACATCTTCCAAGGAGACTCACTATCACCACTACTGTTCATTATAGCCATGATGCCCTTGAATAGTATTCTGAGAAAGTGCCAAGCCGGATACAAGTTCTCCAATACAAAGGAAAAAATGAACCACCTGATGTACATGGATGATCTGAAACGTTTTGCAAGGACCGAAAAGGAGCTAGAGACACTAATTAACACTACCAGGATCTTCAGCCAAGATATCCAAATGGAATTTGGAATGGAAAAGTGCGCACAACTAGTTATAAGAAAGGGAAAACTGGAAACGACAAAAGGCATGGAACTACCCAACCAAACAGAAATGAGGGCACTAGGGGAACAACACGACTATAAATACTTGGGAATTCTGGAAGTGGACACCATCAGAACAACAGAAATGAAAGAGAAAATTGGAAAGGAATACCTCAGGAGAACAAGAAAACTCCTGGAAACTAAATTATATAGCAGAAACCTAATAAAAGGTATAAATACATGGGCAGTATCACTAGTAAGATACTCTGGACCGTTTATAGGGTGGACAAAAGAAGAACTGAGACAGCTCGACCAGAAAACCAGGAAACTCATGACCATGCATAATGCACTACACCCAAAGGATGATATTGACAGACTCTATGTGAAAAGGAAAGACAGCGGGAGAGGACTGATCTGTATAGAAGACTGTGTGAAGGACACGAAAAAAGACTAGAAAAATACATAAACCAATAAACTGAATCTCTAATAACCGCAGCACAAGATAACTCGATAAGAACCAACCATATCAAAGCAAGGATCGATAAAACACAAGAAAACAGCAAATGCAGACCCTGTGGACAAAGAGACCAAACGATAAACCATATAGTAAGTGAATGCAGCAAACTGGCCCAAAAGGAATACAAAGACAGGCATGACTAAGTGGGGAGGGCAGTGCACTGAGAATTCTACAAATGGCTGCATTTTGAGCATACAGATAAATGGTACAAGCATGAACCCGCAACAGCACTCGAAAATGAGAACCACAAAATCCTATGGGACATGGACATACAGACGGACAAACCCATCCAAGCAAGAAGACCAGATGTCGTAATAATTAACAAGAAAGAGAAATCCTGTCAAATCGTAGACTTTGCAATCCCAGCTGACCACAGGGTGAGTATGAAAGAAAAGGAGAAACGAAGCAAATACACAGAGCTAGCCAGAGAGTTAAAAGGGATTTGGATGATGAAGAAAATCAAAATAGTATCGATAATAGTAGGAGCACTAAGAACAATCCCAAAAAACCTGGAAAAAAGAATGGCAGAAATTGGAATCAGAGGCAGCTGCAAAAATACTAAGCCTAACGATAATGAAAACGGCTGAAATATTAAGGAAAACCCTTGAATGCAGAGAATAACACAAGACAATATAATGAAGAAGCGTTACAGGGAATGAAGAATACCGAAACTGCAGATCTACATGTTCTACACCCCCATCATGCATCTCTCCATTGTTTCACCACCGTCCCCCCCCAAAAAAAAAGTGATAACAAAGAGCCGAGAAGGGTCAATGAGGATGGAAAGACCGAGGAGGGAGCACTGACCAGACCTCCGCTGGACAAGTGCGAAGAGAACTAGGATCTTGGGGAGGCTTAGTGCCACTCAAATTCCAGTATAAACCAATGGCCACTGCCAGCGAGAAATCAATGGTAAAAGGCTGTTGCGATAATGCAAATTTATTTGCAAATGCTATCAAAGGAGGAGGAGAGAGCAAGACGTCTGGGGAGACTTGTTGTCACTCAGCTTCCAGAGAACACCACAGGTATCCAATCAGATGGTTTGCTGACTCGTGTCAAAGCTCCAGGTGAGCCAATAATATAATAATAATAATAATAATAATAATAATAACAATAATAATAATAATAATAAAAATAATAATAATAATAATAACAATAATAATAATAATAATAATAATAACAATTATAATAATAATAACAACAACAATAATAATAACAATAATAATAAGAAGAACAACAATAATAATAATAATAATAATAATAATAATAATAATAAAATAAAAATAATAATAATAATAATAATAATAATAATTTCAGTTAGATGTTGCTTTGTCTCAGAAAAATGTACCATAAAAACAGAAGCATAAATCATCCAAATATGTGAAAGACAATTCCTCGTTTAACCGTGAATTCAATTTTTAAATACTAATTTCAGTTAAAAAGGTTTTTTCCCTCTGCTATTTTTTTTTCCGCCGCTGATTTTTTAGACGATCGGAAAAATGTACAAAAGGACAGAAACATACAACATCTAAAATTTCGGTTAGAAACGCTTTCTTGTTTCGTTTGTTATTTATTAATAATAATAATAATAATAATAATAATAATAATAATAATAATAATAATAATAACAATAACAATAATATTAATAATAACAATAACAACAACAATAATAATAATAATTATAATAACAATAATATTAATAATAATACTAATATTAATAATAACAATAATTAAATAAAATTGTCTCAATAATAATAACAACAATAATAAAAATAATAACAACAATATTAATAATAATAATGATAATAATAATAATAATAATAAAAACAACATAAATAATAAAATAATAATAATAATAACAACGATAATAATACCAATAATAATGATGATAATGATAATAATAACAATAAAAATACCAATATTACTACTACTACTACTACTACTACTACTACTAATAATAATAATAATAATAATAATAATAATAACAACAAAAACAGTAAAAATAATAATAATAATAATATTAATAACAATAATAATAATAATAATAATAATAATTAATGACAATAATAATAACAACAAAAAAAAATAATAATAATAAAAAAAATAATAATAACAACAAAAACAGTAAAAATAATAATAATAATAATATTAATAACAATAATAATAATAATAATAATAATAATGATAATGAAAACAACAACAATAATAATAATAATAATAATAACAATAATAATAATAAAAATATTAATAATAATAATATTAACAATAATAATAATAATAATAGTAATAAAAATAATAATAATACTAATAACAATAATAATAGTAATAATAATAATAATAATTATAAGAAGAAGGAGAAGACAACGACAACTATGGAAGCAATCAAATCTTGTGATTTCTTGTTAAATTCATGATTAAAAGGATATCGTATATTATTTTAATTTATTTATTTAAAAAATTTTTTTTTTGCGGACTATTATTCTTATCTTTATTAGTTGTTGATTAATTCCAATTAAATAATATATATTCAGTATTAGTCTTAGCATATCTTTATCTTGTTTTGTTAAGTTCTGAGATAAGAAACCAAGACGGCAGCCAAGAATTAAATGCGGTCCGTGACGTAATAAAACTTTAAAGTTCTAAGTGCGGTCCATGACGTAGTTAACCTTTTAAGTTCTGAGATATTGTATTGAACAAAGATAGCGGCGTAGTTAAGATCAGTAACCAAGATGGTGGCCAAGAATTAAATACGGCCCGTGACGTAGTTAACCTTTTAAGTTCTGTGATATTGTGTTGAACAAAGATGGCGGCGTAGTTCAGATCAGTAACCAAGATGGCGGCCAAGAATTAAATGCGGTCTGTGATGTAGTAAACCTTCTGTAGTTCTGAGATATTGTGTTGAACAAAGATGGCGGCATAGTTCAGATCAGTAACCAAGATGGGGGCCAAGAATTAAATGCGGTCTGTGATGTAGTAAACCTTCTGTAGTTCTGAGATATTGTGTTGAACAAAGATGGCGGCATAGTTCAGATCAGTAACCAAGATGGGGGCCAAGAATTAAATGCGGTCCGTGACGCAGTTAACGTTTTAAGTTCTGAGATATTGTGTTGAACAAATATGGCGGTGTATTTAAGATCAGTAACCAAGATGGTGGCCAAGAATTAAATGCCGTCCGTGACGTAGTGAACCTTTTAAGTTCTGAGATATTGTGTTGAACAAAGATGACGGCATAGTTCAGATCAGTAACAAAGATGGCGCTGTGGTTCAGATCAGTAAGAAAGATGGCAGCCAAGAATTAAAAGCGGTCTGCGAAGTAGTTAACCTTTGAAGTTCTGAGATATTGTGTTGAACAAAGATGGCGGCATAGTTCAGGTCAGTAGCCAAGATGGCAGTGTAGTTAAGATCAGTAACAAAGATGGCGGCCAAGAATAAAATGCAGTCCGTGACGTAGTTAACCTTTTAAGTTCTGAGATATTGTGTTGAACAAAGATGGCGGCGTAGTTCAGATCAGTAACCAAGATGGCAGCCAAGAATTAAATGCGGTCCATGACGTAGTTAACCTTTTAAGTTCTGTGATATTGTGTTGAACAAAGATGGCGGCGTAGTTCAGATCAGTAACCAAGATCGTCGCGTAGTTCAGATCAGTACAAAGATGGCGGCGTAGTTCAGATCAGTAACCAAGATGGCGGCCAAGAATTAACTGCGGTCTGTGACGTAGTAAACCTTTTAAGTTCTGTGATATTGTGTTGAACAAAGATGGCGGCGTAGTTCAAATCAGTAACCAAGATCGTCGCGTAGTTCAGATCAGTAACAAAGATGGCGGCGTAGTTCAGATCAGTAACAAAGATGGCGGCGTAGTTCAGATCAGTAACAAAGATGGCGGCCAAGAATTAACTGCGGTCTGTGACGTAGTAAACCTTTTAAGTTCTGAGATATTGTGTTGAACAAAGATGGTGGCGTAGTTCAGATCAGTAACCAAGATGGCGGCCAAGAATTAAATGCGGTCAGTGACGTAGTTAACCTTTTAAGTTCTGTGATATTGTGTTGAACAAAGATGGCGGCGTAGTTCAGATCAGTAACCAAGATGGCAGCCAAGAATTAAATGCGGTCAGTGGCGTAGTTAACCTTTTAAGTTTTGAGATATTGTGTTGAACAAAGATGGCATCTAGTTCAGATCAGTAACCAAGATGGCGGCCGAGAATTAAATGTGGTCAGTGGCGTAGTTAACCTTTTAAGTTCTGAGATATTGTGTTGAACAAAGATGGCATCGTAGTTAGGATCAGTAACCAAGATGGCGGCCAAGAATTAAATGCGGTCAGTGGCGTAGTTCACCTTTTAAGTTCTGAGATATTGTGTTGAACAAAGATGGCATCGTAGTTCAGATCAGTAACCAAGATGGCGGCTGAGAATTAAATGCGGTCAGTGGCGTAGTTAACCTTTTAAGTTCTGAGATATTGTGTTGAACAAAGATGGCATCGTAGTTCGGATCAGTAACCAAGATGGCGGCCGAGAATTAAATGCGGTCAGTGGCGTAGTTCACCTTTTAAGTTCTGAGATATTGTGTTGAACAAAGATGGCATCGTAGTTCAGATCAGTAACCAAGATGGCGGCCGAGAATTAAATGCGGTCAGTGGCGTAGTTAACCTTTTAAGTTCTGAGATATTGTGTTGAACAAAGATGGCATCGTAGTTCAGATCAGTAACCAAGATGGCGGCCAAGAATTAAATACGGTTAGTGGCTTAGTTCACCTTTTAAGTTCTGAGATATTGTGTTGAACAAAGATGGCATCGTAGTTCAGATCAGTAACCAAGATGGCGACTGAGAATTAAATGTGGTCAGTGGCGTAGTTAACCTTTTAAGTTCTGAGATATTGTGTTGAACAAAGATGGCATCGTAGTTAAGATCAGTAACCAAGATGGCGGCCGAGAATTAAATACGATCTAGAGTAAATGAGTAGAAAATTACGGCAAATTTTTAAGGTTTGAGATTAATATGTATTTAATAGTAAATTAGTAGCAAATATAATTTGGGTTTGAGATTAATATGTATTTAATAGTAAATTAGTAGCAAATATAATTTGGGTTTGAGATTAATATGTATTTAATAGTAAATTAGTAGCAAATATGATTTGGGTGTGAGATTAATATGTATTTAATAGTAACTAATTAGCAAATATAATTTGGGTTTGAGATTAATATGTATTTAATAGTAAATTAGTAGCAAATATATTTTGGGTTTGAGATTAATATGTATTTAATAGTAAATTAGTAGCAAATTTTTTAGGTTTGAGATTAATATGTATTTAATAGCAAATTAGTAGCAAATATAATTTGGGTTTGAGATTAATATGTATTTAATAGTAAATCAGTAGCAAATATAATTTGGGTTTGAGATTAATATGTATTTAATAGTAACTTAGTAGCAAATATAATTTGGGTTTGAGATTAATATGTATTTAATAGTAAATTAGTAGCAAATATAATTTGGGTTTGAGATTAATATGTATTTAATAATATATTAGTAGCAAATATAATTTGGGTTTGAGATTAATATGTATTTAATAGTAAATTAGTAGCAAATATAATTTGGGTTTGAGATTAATATGTATTTAATAGTACATTAGTAGCAAATTTTTTAGGTTTGAGACTAATATGTATTTAATAGCAAATTAGTAGCACATATAATTTGGGTTTGAGATTAATATGTATTTAATAGTAAATTAGTAGCAAATAAAATTTGTGTTTGAGATTAATAGATATTTAATAGTAAATTAGTAGCAAATATAATTTGGGTTTGAGATTACACATGATTTCATAGGAAATTACTAGCAAATTTTTTAGGTTTGAGATTAATAGTGAATTAATAGTAAATGATTAGCAAATATTTTTTGCGTTTGAGATTACGTATGATTTCATAGTAAATTAGTAGTAAATATAATTTGGGTTTGAGATTAATATGTATTTAATAGTAAATTAGTAGCAAATATAATTTGGGTTTGAGATTACACATGATTTCATAGGAAATTACTAGCAAATTTTTTAGGTTTGAGATTAATAGTGAATTAATAGTAAATGATTAGCAAATATTTTTTGCGTTTGAGATTACGTATGATTTCATAGTAAATTAGTAGCAAATATAATTTGGGTTTGAGATTAATATGTATTTAATAGTAAATTAGCAGCAAATATAATTTGGGTTTGAGATTACACATGATTTCATAGGAAATTACTAGCAAATTTTTTAGGTTTGAGATTAATAGTGAATTAATAGTACATGATTAGCAAATATATTTTGCGTTTGAGATTACGCATGATTTCATAGTAAATTAGTCGCAAATATTTTGGGGTTTGAGATTAATATGTATTTAATAGTAAATTAGTAGCAAATATAATTTGAATTTGAGATTACACATGATTTCATAGGAAATTACTAGCAATTTTTTTAGATTTGAGATTAATAGTGAATTAATAGTAAATGATTAGCAAATATTTTTTGCGTTTGAGCACGTATGATTTCATAGTAAATTAGTAGCCAATAAAATTTGGGTTTGAGATTAATATGAATTTAATAGTAAATTAGTAGCAAATATAATTTGGTTTGAGATTACACATGATTTCATAGGAAATTACTAGCAAATTTTTTAGGTTTGAGATTAATAGTGAATTAATAGTAAATGATTAGCAAATATATTTTGCGTTTGAGATTACGTATGATTTAATAGTAAATTAGTAGCAAATATAATTTGGGTTTGAGATTACTCATGATTTCATAGGCAATTACTAGCAAATTTTTTAGGTTTGAGATTAATAGTGAATTAATAGTAAATGATTAGCAAATATTTTTTGCGTTTGAGATTACGTATGCTTTCATAGTAAATTAGTAGTAAATATTTTGGGGTTTGAGATTAATATGTATTTAATAGTAAATTAGTAGCAAATATAATTTGGGTTTGAGATTACACATGATTTCATAGGAAATTACTAAAAAGTTGTTTAGGTTTGAGATTAATAGTGAATTAATAGTAAATGATTAGCAAATATTTTTTGCGTTTGAGATTATGTATGATTTCATAGTAAATTAGTAGTAAATATTATAGGGTTTGAGGTTAATATGAATTTAATAGTAAATTAGTAGCAAATATAATTTGGGTTTGAGATTACACATGATTTAATAGGAAATTACTAGCAAATTTTTTGCGTTTGAGATTAATAGTGAATTAATAGTAAATGATTAGCAAATATATATTGTGTTTGAGATTACGTATGATTTAATAGTAAATTAGTAGCAAATATAATTTTGGTTTGAGATTAATATGTATTTAATAGTAAATTAGTAGCAAATATAATTTGGGTTTGAGATTACACATGATTTCATAGGAAATTACTAGCAAATATTTTAGGTTTGAGATTAATAGTGAATTAATAGTAAATGATTAGCAAATATTTTTTGCGTTTGAGATTACGTATGATTTAATAGTAAATTAGTAGTAAATATTATGGGGTTTGAGATTAATATGTATTTAATAGTAAATTAGCAGAACATATAATTTGGTTGGAGAGTACACATGATTTCATAGGAAATTACTAGCAAATATTTTAGGTTTGAGATTAATAGTGAATTAATAGTAAATGATTAGCAAATATTTTTTGCGTTTGAGATTACGTATGATTTAATAGTAAATTAGTAGCAAATATAATTTGGGTTTGAGATTAATATGTATTTAATAGTAAATTAGCAGCAAATATAATTTGGGTTTGAGATTACACATGATTTCATAGGAAATTACTAGCAAATTTTTTAGGCTTGAGATTAATAGTGAATTAATAGTACATGATTAGCAAATATATTTTGCGTTTGAGATTACGCATGATTTCATAGTAAATTAGTCGCAAATATTTTGGGGTTTGAGATTAATATGTATTTAATAGTAAATTAGTAGCAAATATAATTTGGGTTTGAGATTACACATGATTTCATAGGAAATTACTAGCAATTTTTTTAGATTTGAGATTAATAGTTAATTAATAGTAAATGATTAGCAAATATTTTTTGCGTTTGAGCACGTATGATTTCATAGTAAATTAGTAGCCAATAAAATTTGGGTTTGAGATTAATATGAATTTAATAGTAAATTAGTAGCAAATATAATTTGGTTTGAGATTACACATGATTTCATAGGAAATTACTAGCAAATTTTTTAGGTTTGAGATTAATAGTGAATTAATAGTAAATGATTAGCAAATATATTTTGCGTTTGAGATTACGTATGATTTCATAGTAAATTAGTAGCAAATATAATTTGGGTTTGAGATTACTCATGATTTCATAGGCAATTACTAGCAAATTTTTTAGGTTTGAGATTAATAGTGAATTAATAGTAAATGATTAGCAAATATTTTTTGCGTTTGAGATTACGTATGCTTTCATAGTAAATTAGTAGTAAATATTTTGGGGTTTGAGATTAATATGTATTTAATAGTAAATTAGTAGCAAATATAATTTGGGTTTGATATTAATAGTGAAGTAATTGCAACTTGGTATCAAATATCTCTTTCGTTCGATATTAATCAATAATTAATAGTAAATTAGTAGCAAATATAATTCGGGTTTGAGATTACATATTATTTCATAGGAAATTACTAGCAAATTCTGTAGGTTTGAGATTAATAGTGAATTAATAGTAAATGATTCGCAAATATTTTTTGCGTTTGAGATTACGTATGATTTCATTGTAAATTAGTAGCAAATATTTTGGGGTTTGAGATTAATATGTATTTAATAGTAAATTAGTAGCAAATATAATTTGGGTTTGAGATTACACATGATTTCATAGGAAATTACTAGAAAGTTGTTTAGGTTTGAGATTAATAGTGAATTAATAGTAAATGATTAGCAAATATTTTTTGCGTTTGAGATTATTTATGATTTCATAGTAAATTAGTAGTAAATATTATAGGGTTTGAGGTTAATATGAATTTAATAGTAAATTAGTAGCAAATATAATTTGGGTTTGAGATTACACATGATTTAATAGGAAATTACTAGCAAATTTTTTGCGTTTGAGATTAATAGTGAATTAATAGTAAATGATTAGCAAATATATATTGTGTTTGAGATTACGTATGATTTAATAGTAAATTAGTAGCAAATATAATTTTGGTTTGAGATTAATATGTATTTAATAGTAAATTAGTAGCAAATATAATTTGGGTTTGAGATTACACATGATTTCATAGGAAATTACTAGCAAATATTTTAGGTTTGAGATTAATAGTGAATTAATAGTAAATGATTAGCAAATATTTTTTGCGTTTGAGATTACGTATGATTTCATTGTAAATTAGTAGCAAATATTTTGGGGTTTGAGATTAATATGTATTTAATAGTAAATTAGTAGCAAATATAATTTGGGTTTGAGATTACACATGATTTCATAGGAAATTACTAGAAAGTTGTTTAGGTTTGAGATTAATAGTGAATTAATAGTAAATGATTAGCAAATATTTTTTGCGTTTGAGATTATGTATGATTTCATAGTAAATTAGTAGTAAATATTTTGGGGTTTGAGGTTAATATGAATTTAATAGTAAATTAGTAGCAAATATAATTTGGGTTTGAGATTACACATGATTTAATAGGAAATTACTAGCAAATTTTTTGCGTTTGAGATTAATAGTGAATTAATAGTAAATGATTAGCAAATATATATTGTGTTTGAGATTACGTATGATTTAATAGTAAATTAGTAGCAAATATAATTTTGGTTTGAGATTACTATGTATTTAATAGTAAATTAGTAGCAAATATAATTTGGGTTTGAGATTACACATGATTTCATAGGAAATTACTAGCAAATATTTTAGGTTTGAGATTAATAGTGAATTAATAGTAAATGATTAGCAAATATTTTTTGCGTTTGAGATTACGTATGATTTAATAGTAAATTAGTAGTAAATATTAAAGGTTTGAGATTAATATGCATTTAATATTAAATTAGTAGCAAATATATTTTGGGTTTGAGATTACACATGATTTCATAGGAAATTACTTGCTAATATTTTAGGTTTGAGATTAATAGTGAATTAATAGTAAATGATTAGCAAATATTTTTTGCGTTTGAGATTACGTACGATTTCATAGTAAATTAGTAGTTTATTTTTTGGGGGTTTGAGATTAATATGTATTTTATAGTAAATTAGTAGCAAATATAATTTGGGTTTGAGATTACACATGATTTGATAGAAAATTACTAGCTAATTTTATAGGTTTGAGATTAATAGTGAATTAATAGTAAATGATTAGCAAATATATTTTGCGTTTGAGATTACGCATGATTTAATAGTAAATTAGTAGCAAATATAATTTGGGTTTGAGATTACTCATGATTTCATAGGAAATGACTAGCAAATTTTTTGCGTTTGAGATTAATAGTGAATTAATAGTAAATGATTAGCAAATATTTTTTGCGTTTGAGATTACGTATGATTTCATAGTAAATTAGTAGTAAATATTATAGGGTTTGAGGTTAATATGCATTTAATAGTAAATTAGTAGCAAACATAATTTGGGTTTGAGATTACACATGATTTCATAGGAAATTACTAGCAAATTTTTTAGGTTTGAGATTAATAGTGAATTAATAGTAAATGATTAGCAAATATTTTTTGCGTTTGAGATTACGTATGATTTCATAGTAAATTAGTAGTAAATATTATGGGGTTTGAGATTAATATGTATTTAAAAGTAAATAAGTAGCAAATATAATTTGGGTTTGAGACTACTCATGATTTCATAGGAAATTACTAGCAAATTTTTTAGGTTTGAGATTAATAGTGAATTAATAGTAAATGATTAGCAAATATTTTTTGCGTTTAAGATCACGTATGATTTAATAGTAAATTAGTAGCCAATGTAATTTGGGTTTTAGATTAATATGTATTTAATAGTAAATAAGCAGCAAATATAATTGGGTTGGAGATTACACATGATTTCATAAGAAAATACTAGCAAATTTTTTAGGTTTGAGATTAATAGTGAATTAATAGTAAATGATTAGCAAATATATATTGTGTTTGAGATTACGTATGATTTAATAGTAAATTAGTAGCAAATATAATTTTGGTTTGAGATTAATATGTATTTAATAGTAAATTAGTAGCAAATATAATTTGGGTTTGAGATTACACATGATTTCATAGGAAATTACTAGCAAATTTTTTAGGTTTGAGATTAATAGTGAATTAATAGTAAATGATTAGCAAATATTTTTTGCGTTTGAGATTACGTATGATTTCATAGTAAATTATTAGCAAATATTTTGGGGTTTGAGATTAATATGTATTTAATAGTAAATTAGTAGCAAATATAATTTGGGTTTGAGATTACACATGATTTCATAGAAAATTACTAGCTAATTTTTTAGGTTTGAGATTAATAGTTAATTAATAGTAAATGATTAGCAAATATATTTTGCGTTTGAGATTACGCATGATTTAATAGTAAATTAGTAGCAAATATAATTTGGGTTTGAGATTACTCATGATTTCATAGGAAATAACTAGCAAATTTTTTGCGTTTGAGATTAATAGTGAATTAGTAGTAAGTGATTAGCAAATATTTTTTGCGTTTGAGATTACGTATGATTTCATTGTAAATTAGTAGCAAATATTTTGGGGTTTGAGATTAATATGTATTTAATAGTAAATTAGTAGCAAATATAATTTGGGTTTTAGATTACACATGATTTCATAGGAAATTACTAGCAAATTTTTTAGGTTTGAGATTAATAGTGAATTAATAGTAAATGATTAGCAAATATTTTTTGCGTTTGAGATTACGTATGATTTCATAGTAAATTAGTAGTAAATATTATAGGGTTTGAGGTTAATATGCATTTAAAAGTAAATTAGTAGCAAATATAATTTGGGTTTGAGATTACACATGATTTCATAGGAAATTACTAGCAAATTTTTTAGGTTTGAGATTAATAGTGAATTAATAGTAAATGATTAGCAAATATTTTTTGCGTTTGAGATTACGTAGGATTTCATAGTAAATTAGTAGTAAATATTTCGGAGTTTGAGATTAATATGTATTTAATAGTAAATTAGTAGCCAATATAATTTGGGTTTGAGATTACACATGATTTCATAGGAAATTACTAACAAATTTTTTAGGTTTGAGATTAATAGTGAATTAATAGTAAATGATTAGCAAATATATTTTGCGTTTGAGATTACGTATGATTTCATAGTAAATTAGTAGTAAATATAATTTGGGTTTGAGATTACTATGTATTTAATAGTAAATTAGTAGCAAATATAATTTGGGTTTGAGATTACACATGATTTCATAGGAAATTACTAGCAATTTTTTTAGGTTTGAGATTAATAGTGAATTAATAGTAAATTATTAGCAAATATTTTTTGCGTTTGAGATTACGTATGATTTCATAGTAAATTATTAGCAAATATTTTGGGGTTTGAGATTAATATGTATTTAATAGTAAATTAGTAGCAAATATAATTTGGGTTTGAGATTACACATGATTTCATAGGAAATTACTAGCAAAGTTTTTAGGTTTGAGATTAATAGTGAATTAATAGTAAATGATGAGCAAATATTTTTTGCGTTTGAGATTACGCATGATTTCATAGTAAATTAGTAGTAAATATTTTGGGGTTTGAGATTAATATGCATTTAATATTAAATTAGTAGCAAATATATTTTGGGTTTGAGATTACACATGATTTCATAGGAAATTACTAGCAAATTTTTAAGGTTTGAGATTAATAGTGAATTAATAGTAAATGATTAGCAAATATTTTTTGCGCTGGAGATTATGTATGATTTCATAGTAAATTAGTAGCAAATATTTTGGGGTTTGAGATTAATATGTATTTAATAGTAAATTAGTAGCAAATATAATTTGGGTTTGAGATTACACATGATTTCAGAGGAAATTACTAGCAATTTTTTTAGATTTGAGATTAATAGTTAATTAATAGTAAATGATTAGCAAATATTTTTTGCGTTTGGGATTACGTATGATTTCATAGTAAATTAGTAGTTTATTTTTTGGGGGTTTGAGATTAATATGTATTTTATAGTAAATTAGTAGAAAATATAATTTGGGTTTGAGATTACACATGATTTGATAGAAAATTACTAGCTAATTTTAAAGGTTTGAGATTAATAGTGAATTAATAGTAAATGATTAGCAAATATATTTTGCGTTTGAGATTACGCATGATTTAATAGTAAATTAGTAGCAAATATAATTTGGGTTTGAGATTACTCATGATTTCATAGGAAATGACTAGCAAATTTTTTGCGTTTGAGATTAATAGTGAATTAGTAGTAAGTGATTAGCAAATATTTTTTGCGTTTGAGATTACGTATGATTTCATTGTAAATTAGTAGCAAATATTTTGGGGTTTGAGATTACTATGTATTTAATAGTAAATTAGTAGCAAATATAATTTGGGTTTTAGATTACACATGATTTCATAGGAAATTACTAGCAATTTTTTTAGGTTTGAGATTAATAGTGAATTAATAGTAAATGATTAGCAAATATTTTTTGCGTTTGAGATTACGTATGATTTCATAGTAAATTAGTAGTAAATATTATAGGGTTTGAGGTTAATATGCATTTAATAGTAAATTAGTAGCAAATATAATTTGGGTTTGAGATTACACATGATTTCATAGGAAATTACTAGCAAATTTTTTAGGTTTGAGATTAATAGTGAATTAATAGTAAATGATTAGCAAATATTTTTTGCGTTTGAGATTACGTATGATTTCATAGTAAATTAGTAGTAAATATTATGGGGTTTGAGATTAATATGTATTTAAAAGTAAATAAGTAGCAAATATAATTTGGGTTTGAGACTACTCATGATTTCATAGGAAATTACTAGCCAATTTTTTAGGTTTGAGATTAATAGTGAATTAATAGTAAATGATTAGCAAATATTTTTTGCGTTTAAGATCACGTATGATTTCATAGTAAATTAGTAGCCAATGTAATTTGGGTTTGAGATTAATATGTATTTAATAGTAAATAAGCAGCAAATATAATTGGGTTGGAGATTACACATGATTTCATAAGAAAATACTAGCAAATTTTTTAGGTTTGAGATTAATAGTGAATTAATAGTAAATGATTAGCAAATATATATTGTGTTTGAGATTACGTATGATTTAATAGTAAATTAGTAGCAAATATAATTTTGGTTTGAGATTAATATGTATTTAATAGTAAATTAGTAGCAAATATAATTTGGGTTTGAGATTACACATGATTTCATAGGAAATTACTAGCAAATTTTTTAGGTTTGAGATTAATAGTGAATTAATAGTAAATGATTAGCAAATATTTTTTGCGTTTGAGATTACGTATGATTTCATAGTAAATTATTAGCAAATATTTTGGGGTTTGAGATTAATATGTATTTAATAGTAAATTAGTAGCAAATATAATTTGGGTTTGAGACTACACATGATTTCATAGGAAATTACTAGCAAAGTTTTTAGGTTTGAGATTAATAGTGAATTAATAGTAAATGATGAGCAAATATTTTTTGCGTTTGAGATTACGCATGATTTCATAGTAAATTAGTAGTAAATATTTTGGGGTTTGAGATTAATATGCATTTAATATTAAATATGTAGCAAATATATTTTGGGTTTGAGATTACACATGATTTCATAGGAAATTACTAGCAATTTTTTAGGTTTGAGATTAATAGTGAATTAATAGTAAATGATTAGCAAATATTTTTTGCGCTGGAGATTATGTATGATATCATAGTAAATTAGTAGCAAATATTTTGGGGTTTGAGATTAATATGTATTTAATAGTAAATTAGTAGCAAATATAATTTGGGTTTGAGATTACACATGATTTCAGAGGAAATTACTAGCAATTTTTTTAGATTTGAGATTAATAGTTAATTAATAGTAAATGATTAGCAAATATTTTTTGCGTTTGAGATTACGTATGATTTCATAGTAAATTAGTAGTTTATTTTTTGGGGGTTTGAGATTAATATGTATTTTATAGTAAATTAGTAGCAAATATAATTTGGGTTTGAGATTACACATGATTTGATAGAAAATTACTAGCAAATTTTTTAGGTTTGAGATTAATAGTGAATTAATAGTAAATGATTAGCAAATATATTTTGCGTTTGAGATTACGCATGATTTAATAGTAAATTAGTAGCAAATATAATTTGGGCTTGAGATTACTCATGACTTCATAGGAAATTACTAGCAAATTTTTTAGGTTTGAGATTAATAGTGAATTAATAGTAAATGATTAGCAAATATTTTTTGCGTTACGGATTACGTATGATTTCATAGTAAATTAGTAGCAAATATTTTGGGGTTTGAGATTAATAGTTATTTAATAGTAAATTAGTAGGAAATATAATTTGGGTTTGAGATTACACATGATTTCATAGGAAATTACTAGCAAATTTTTTAGGTTTAGGATTAATAGTGAATTAATAGTAAATGATTAGCAAATATTTTTTGCGTTTGAGATTACGTATGATTTCATAGTAAATTAGTAGTAAATATTATAGGGTTTGAGGTTAATATGCATTTAATAGTAAATTAGTTGCAAATAGAATTTGGGTTTGAGATTACACATGATTTCATTAGAAATTACTAGCAAATTTTTTAGGTTTAGATTAATAGTGAATTAATAGTAAATGATTAGCAAATATTTTTTGCGTTTGAGATTACGTATGATTTAATAGTAAATTAGTAGTAAATATTATGGGGTTTGAGATTAATATGTATTTAAAAGTAAATTAGTAGCAAATATAATTTGGGTTTGAGATTACTCATGATTTCATAGGAAATTACTAGCAAATTGTTTAGGTTTGAGATTAATAGTGAATTAATAGTAAATGATTAGCAAATATATTTTGCGTTTGAGATTACGTATGATTTCATAGTAAATTAGTAGTAAATATAATGTGGGTTTGAGATTAATATGAATTTAATAGTAAATTAGTAGCAAATATAATTTGGTTTGAGATTACACATGATTTCATAGGAAATTACTATCAAATTTTTTAGGTTTGAGATTAATAGTGAATTAATAGTAAATGATTAGCAAATATTTTTTGCGTTTGAGATTACGCATGATTTCATAGTAAATTAGTAGTAAATATTTTGGGGTTTGAGATTAATATGTATTTAATAGTAAATTAGTAGCAAATATAATTTGGGTTTGAGATTACACATGATTTCATAGGAAATTACTAGCAATTTTTTTAGATTTAAGATTAATAGTTAATTCAAAGTAAATTATTAGCAAATATTTTTTGCGTTTGAGATTATGTATGATTTTATAGTAAATTAGTAGCAAATATAATTTTGGTTTGAGATTAATATGTATTTAATAGTAAATTAGTAGCAAATATAATTTTGGTTTGAGATTACACATGATTTCATAGGAAATTACTAGCAAATTCTTTAGGTTTAAGATTAATAGTGAATTAATAGTAAATGATTAGCTAATATTTTTTGCGTTTGCGATTACGTATGATTGAATAGTAAATTAGTAGTTAATTTTTTGGGGGTTTGAGATTAATATGTATTTAATAGTAAATTAGTAGCAAATATAATTTGGGTTTGAGATTGCACATGATTTCATAGGAAATTACTAGCAAATTTTTTAGGTTTGAGATTAATAGTGAATTAATAGTAAATGATTAGCAAATATTTTTTGCGTTTGAGATTACGCATGATTTAATAGTAAATTAGTAGCAAATATAATTTGGGCTTGAGATTACTCATGACTTCATAGGAAATTACCAGCAAATTTTTTAGGTTTGAGATTAATAGTGAATTAATAGTAAATGATTAGCAAATATTTTTTGCGTTTGAGGTTACGTATGATTTCATAGTAAATTAGTAGCAAATATTTTGGGGTTTGAGATTAATATGTATTTAATAGTAAATTAGTAGCAAATATAATTTGGGTTTGAGATTACACATGATTTAATAGGAAATTACTAGCAAATTTTTTAGGTTTAGGATTAATAGTGAATTAATAGTAAATGATTAGCAAATATGTGTTGCGTTTGAGATTACGTATGATTTCATAGTAAATTAGTAGCAAATGTAATGTGGGTTTGAGATTAATATGTATTTAATAGTAAATTAGTAGCAAATATAATTTGGGTTTGAGATTACACATGATTTCAGAGGAAATTACTAGCAATTTTTTTAGATTTGAGATTAATAGTTAATTAATAGTAAATGATTAGCAAATATTTTTTGCGTTTGAGATTACGTATGATTTCATAGTAAATTAGTAGTTTATTTTTTGGGGGTTTGAGATTAATATGTATTTTATAGTAAATTAGTAGCAAATATAATTTGGGTTTGAGATTACACATGATTTGATAGAAAATTACTAGCAAATTTTTTAGGTTTGAGATTAATAGTGAATTAATAGTAAATGATTAGCAAATATATTTTGCGTTTGAGATTACGCCTGATTTAATAGTAAATTAGTAGCAAATATAATTTGGGCTTGAGATTACTCATGACTTCATAGGAAATTACTAGCAAATTTTTTAGGTTTGAGATTAATAGTGAATTAATAGTAAATGATTAGCAAATATTTTTTGCGTTACGGATTACGTATGATTTCATAGTAAATTAGTAGCAAATATTTTGGGGTTTGAGATTAATAGTTATTTAATAGTAAATTAGTAGCAAATATAATTTGGGTTTGAGATTACACATGATTTCATAGGAAATTACTAGCAAATTTTTTAGGTTTAGGATTAATAGTGAATTAATAGTAAATGATTAGCAAATATTTTTTGCGTTTGAGATTACGTATGATTTCATAGTAAATTAGTAGTAAATATTATAGGGTTTGAGGTTAATATGCATTTAATAGTAAATTAGTTGCAAATAGAATTTGGGTTTGAGATTACACATGATTTCATAGGAAATTACTAGCAAATTTTTTAGGTTTAGATTAATAGTGAATTAATAGTAAATGATTAGCAAATATTTTTTGCGTTTGAGATTACGTATGATTTAATAGTAAATTAGTAGTTAATATTATGGGGTTTGAGATTAATATGTATTTAAAAGTAAATTAGTAGCAAATATAATTTGGGTTTGAGATTACTCATGATTTCATAGGAAATTACTAGCAAATTGTTTAGGTTTGAGATTAATAGTGAATTAATAGTAAATGATTAGCAAATATATTTTGCGTTTGAGATTACGTATGATTTCATAGTAAATTAGTAGTAAATATAATGTGGGTTTGAGATTAATATGAATTTAATAGTAAATTAGTAGCAAATATAATTTGGTTTGAGATTACACATGATTTCATAGGAAATTACTATCAAATTTTTTAGGTTTGAGATTAATAGTGAATTAATAGTAAATGATTAGCAAATATTTTTTGCGTTTGAGATTACGCATGATTTCATAGTAAATTAGTAGTAAATATTTTGGGGTTTGAGATTAATATGTATTTAATAGTAAATTAGTAGCAAATATAATTTGGGTTTGAGATTACACATGATTTCATAGGAAATTACTAGCAATTTTTGTAGATTTAAGATTAATAGTTAATTCAAAGTAAATTATTAGCAAATATTTTTTGCGTTTGAGATTATGTATGATTTTATAGTAAATTAGTAGCAAATATAATTTTGGTTTGAGATTAATATGTATTTAATAGTAAATTAGTAGCAAATATAATTTTGGTTTGAGATTACACATGATTTCATAGGAAATTACTAGCAAATTCTTTAGGTTTAAGATTAATAGTTAATTAATAGTAAATGATTAGCTAATATTTTTTGCGTTTGCGATTACGTATGATTGAATAGTAAATTAGTAGTTAATTTTTTTGGGGTTTGAGATTAATATGTATTTAATAGTAAATTAGTAGCAAATATAATTTGGGTTTGAGATTACACATGATTTCATAGGAAATTACTAGCAAATTTTTTAGGTTTGAGATTAATAGTGAATTAATAGTAAATGATTAGCAAATATATTTTGCGTTTGAGATTACGCATGATTTAATAGTAAATTAGTAGCAAATATAATTTGGGCTTGAGATTACTCATGACTTCATAGGAAATTACCAGCAAATTTTTTAGGTTTGAGATTAATAGTGAATTAATAGTAAATGATTAGCAAATATTTTTTGCGTTTGAGGTTACGTATGATTTCATAGTAAATTAGTAGCAAATATTTTGGGGTTTGAGATTAATATGTATTTAATAGTAAATTAGTAGCAAATATAATTTGGGTTTGAGATTACACATGATTTAATAGGAAATTACTAGCAAATTTTTTAGGTTTAGGATTAATAGTGAATTAATAGTAAATGATTAGCAAATATGTGTTGCGTTTGAGATTACGTATGATTTCATAGTAAATTAGTAGCAAATGTAATGTGGGTTTGAGATTAATATGTATTTAATAGTAAATTAGTAGCAAATATAATTTGGGTTTGAGATTACACATGATTTCAGAGGAAATTACTAGCAATTTTTTTAGATTTGAGATTAATAGTTAATTAATAGTAAATGATTAGCAAATATTTTTTGCGTTTGAGATTACGTATGATTTCATAGTAAATTAGTAGTTTATATTTTGGGGGTTTGAGATTAATATGTATTTTATAGTAAATTAGTAGCAAATATAATTTGGGTTTGAGATTACACATGATTTGATAGAAAATTACTAGCAAATTTTTTAGGTTTGAGATTAATAGTGAATTAATAGTAAATGATTAGCAAATATATTTTGCGTTTGAGATTACGCATGATTTAATAGTAAATTAGTAGCAAATATAATTTGGGCTTGAGATTACTCATGACTTCATAGGAAATTACTAGCAAATTTTTTAGGTTTGAGATTAATAGTGAATTAATAGTAAATGATTAGCAAATATTTTTTGCGTTACGGATTACGTATGATTTCATAGTAAATTAGTAGCAAATATTTTGGGGTTTGAGATTAATAGTTATTTAATAGTAAATTAGTAGCAAATATAATTTGGGTTTGAGATTACACATGATTTCATAGGAAATTACTAGCAAATTTTTTAGGTTTAGGATTAATAGTGAATTAATAGTAAATGATTAGCACATATTTTTTGCGTTTGAGATTACGTATGATTTCATAGTAAATTAGTAGTAAATATTATAGGGTTTGAGGTTAATATGCATTTAATAGTAAATTAGTTGCAAATAGAATTTGGGTTTGAGATTACACATGATTTCATAGGAAATTACTAGCAAATTTTTTAGGTTTAGATTAATAGTGAATTAATAGTAAATGATTAGCAAATATTTTTTGCGTTTGAGATTACGTATGATTTCATAGTAAATTAGTAGTAAATATTATGGGGTTTGAGATTAATATGTATTTAAAAGTAAATTAGTAGCAAATATAATTTGGGTTTGAGATTACTCATGATTTCATAGGAAATTACTAGCAAATTGGTTAGGTTTGAGATTAATAGTGAATTAATAGTAAATGATTAGCAAATATATTTTGCGTTTGAGATTACGTATGATTTCATAGTAAATTAGTAGTAAATATAATGTGGGTTTGAGATTAATATGAATTTAATAGTAAATTAGTAGCAAATATAATTTGGTTTGAGATTACACATGATTTCATAGGAAATTACTATCAAATTTTTTAGGTTTGAGATTAATAGTGAATTAATAGTAAATGATTAGCAAATATTTTTTGCGTTTGAGATTACGCATGATTTCATAGTAAATTAGTAGTAAATATTTTGGGGTTTGAGATTAATATGTATTTAATAGTAAATTAGTAGCAAATATAATTTGGGTTTGAGATTACACATGATTTCATAGGAAATTACTAGCAATTTTTTTAGATTTAAGATTAATAGTTAATTCAAAGTAAATTATTAGCAAATATTTTTTGCGTTTGAGATTATGTATGATTTTATAGTAAATTAGTAGCAAATATAATTTTGGTTTGAGATTAATATGTATTTAATAGTAAATTAGTAGCAAATATAATTTTGGTTTGAGATTACACATGATTTCATAGGAAATTACTAGCAAATTCTTTAGGTTTAAGATTAATAGTGAATTAATAGTAAATGATTAGCTAATATTTTTTGCGTTTGCGATTACGTATGATTGAATAGTAAATTAGTAGTTAATTTTTTGGGGGTTTGAGATTAATATGTATTTAATAGTAAATTAGTAGCAAATATAATTTGGGTTTGAGATTACACATGATTTCATAGGAAATTACTAGCAAATTTTTTAGGTTTGAGATTAATAGTGAATTAATAGTAAATGATTAGCAAATATATTTTGCGTTTGAGATTACGCATGATTTAATAGTAAATTAGTAGCAAATATAATTTGGGCTTGAGATTACTCATGACTTCATAGGAAATTACCAGCAAATTTTTTAGGTTTGAGATTAATAGTGAATGAATAGTAAATGATCACACCAATATTTTTTGCGTTTGAGATTCCGTATGATTTCATAGTAAATTAGTCGTAAATATTATAGGGTTTGAGTTTAATATGCATTTAATAGTAAATTAGTAACAAATATAATTTGGGTTTGAGATTACACATGATTTCATAAGAAATTACTAGCAAATATTTTAAGTTTGAGATTAATAGTGAATTAATAGTAAATGATTAGCAAATATTTTTTGCGTTTGAGATTACGTATGATTTCATAGTAAATTAGTAGTAAATATTATAGGGTTTGAGATTAATATGCATTTAATAGTAAATTAGTAGCAAATATAATTTGGGTTTGAGATTACACATGATTTTATAGGACATTACTAGCAAATTTTATAGGTTTGAGATTAATAGTGAATTAATAGTAAATCATTAGTAAATATTTTTTGCGTTTGAGATTACGTATGATTTCATAGTAAATAAGTAGCAAATATAATTTGCGTTTTAGATTAATATGTATTTAATAGTAAATTAGTAGCAAATATAATTTTGGTTTGAGATTACACATGATTTCATAGGAAATTACTAGAAAAATCTGTATGTTTAAGATTAATAGTTAATTAATAGTAAATGATTAGCAAATATTTTTTGCGTTTGAGATTACGTATGATTTCATAGTAAATTAGTAGCCAATATAATTTGGGGTTTGAGATTAATATGTATTTAATAGTAAATTAGTAGCTAATATAATTTGGGTTTGAGATTACACATGATTTCATAGGAAATTACTAGCAAATTTTTTAGGTTTGAGATTAATAGTGAATTAATAGTAAATGATTAGCAAATATTTTCTGCGTTTCAGAGTACGTATGATTTCATAGTAAATTAGTAGCCAATATAATTTGGGTTTGAGATTAATATGAATTTAATAGTAAATCAGTAGCAAATATAATTTGGGTTTGAGATTACACATGATTTCATAGGAAATTACTAGCAAATTTTTTAGGTTTGAGATTAATAGTGAATTAATAGTAAATGATTAGCAAATATTTTTTGCGTTTGAGATTACGTATGATTTCATAGTAAATTAGTAGCAAATATAATTTTGGTTTGAGATTAATATGTATTTAATAGTAAATTAGTAGCAAATATAATTTGTGTTTGAGATTACACATGATTTCATAGGAAATTACTAGCAAATTTTTTAGGTTTGTAGATTAATACTGAATTAATAGTAAATGATTAGCAAATATTTTTTGCGTTTGAGATTACGTATGATTTCATAGTAAATTAGTAGCAAATATAATTTTGGTTTGAGATTAATATGTATTTAATAGTAAATTAGTAGTGAATTTTTTTGGGGTTTGAGATTAATATGTATTCAATAGTAAATTAGTAGCAAATATAATTTGGGTTTGAGATTACACATGATTTCATAGGAAATTACTAGCAAATTTTTTAGGTTTGAGATTAATAGTGAATTAATAGTAAACTATTAGCAAATATAGTTTGCATTTGAGATTACGCATAATTTAATAGTAAATTGGTAGCAAATATAATTTGGGGTTGAGATTACACATGATTTCATAGGAAATTACTAGCAAATTTTTTAGGTTTGAGATTAATAGTGAATTAATAGTAAATGATTAGCAAATATTTTTTGCGTTTTAGATTACGTATGATTTCATAGTAAATTAGTAGTAAATATTTTTTGGGTTTGAGATTAATATGTATTTAAAAGTAAATTAGTAGCAAATATAATTTGGGTTTGAGATTACTCATGATGTCATAGGAAATTACTAGCAAATTTTTTAGGTTTGAGATTAATAGTGAATTAATAGTAAATGATTAGCAAATATTTTTTGCGTTTAAGATTACGTATGATTTCATAGTAAATTAGTAGCCAATATAATTTGGGTTTGAGATTAATATGTATTTAATAGTAAATTAGCAGCAAATATAATTTGGTTGGAGATTACACATGATTTCATAAGAAATTACTAGCAAATTTTTTAGGTTTGAGATAAATAGTGAATTAATAGTAAATGATTAGCAAACATATTTTGCGTTTGAGATTACGTATGATATAATAGTAAATTAGACGCAAATATAATTTTGGTTTGAGATTAATATGTATTTAATAGTAAATTAGTAGCAAATATAATTTGGGTTTGAGATTACACATGATTTCATAGGAAATTACTAGCAAATTTTTTAGGTGTGAGATTAATAGTGAATTAATAGTAAATGATTAGCAAATATAATTTGGGTTTGAGATTACACATGATTTCATAGGAAATTACTAGCAAATTTTTTTGGTTTGAGATTAATAGTGAATTAATAGTAAATGATTAGCAAATATTTTTTGCGTTTGAGATTACGTATGATTTAATAGTAAATTAGTAGTAAATATTATGGGGTTTGAGATTAATATGTATTTAAAAGTAAATTAGTAGCAAATATAATTTGGGTTTGAGATTACTCATGATTTCATAGGAAATTACTAGCAAATTTTTTAGGTTTGAGATTAATAGTGAATTAATAGTAAATGATTAGCAAATATATTTTGCGTTTAAGATTACGTATGATTTCATAGTAAATTAGTAGCCAATATCATTTGGGTTTGAGATTAATATGTATTTAATAGTAAATTAGCAGCAAATATAATTTGGTTGGAGATTACACATGATTTCATAAGAAATTACTAGCAAATTTTTTAGGTTTGAGATTAATAGTGAATTAATAGTAAATGATTAGCAAATATATTTTGCGTTTGAGATTACGTATGATTTAATAGTAAATTAGTAGTAAATATTATGGGGTTTGAGATTAATATGTATTTAAAAGTAAATTAGTAGCAAATATAATTTGGGTTTGAGATTACTCATGATTTTATAGGAAATTACTAGCAAATTTTTTAGGTTTGAGATTAATAGTGAATTAATAGTAAATGATTAGCAAATATTTTTTGCGTTTCAGATTACGTATGATTTCATAGTAAATTAGTAGCAAATATAATTTTGGTTTGAGATTAATATGTATTTAATAGTAAATTAGTAGCAAATATAATTTGGGTTTGAGATTACACATGATTTCATAGGAAATTACTAGCCAATTTTTTAGGTTTGAGATTAATAGTGAATTAATAGTAAATGATTAGCAAATATTTTTTGCGTTTAAGATCACGTATGATTTCATAGTAAATTAGTAGCCAATGTAATTTGGGTTTGAGATAATTATGTATTTAATAGTAAATAAGCAGCAAATATAATTGGGTTGGAGATTACACATGATTTCATAAGAAAATACTAGCAAATTTTTTAGGTCTGAGATTAATAGTGAATTAATAGTAAATGATTAGCAAATATATATTGTGTTTGAGATTACGTATGATTTCATAGTAAATTAGTAGCAAATATTATTTTGGTTTGAGATGAATATGTATTTAATAGTAAATTAGTAGCAAATATAATTTGGGTTTGAGATTACACATGATTTCATAGGAAATTACTAGCAAATTTTTTAGGTGTGAGATTAATAGTGAATTAATAGTAAATGATTAGCAAATATAATTTGGGTTTGAGATTACACATGATTTCATAGGAAATTACTAGCAAATTTTTTAGGTTTGAGATTAATAGTGAATTAATAGTAAATGATTAGCAAATATATTTTGCGTTTGAGATTACGCATGATTTAATAGTAAATTAGTAGCAAATATAATTTGGGTTTGAGATTACTCATGATTTCATAGGAAATGACTAGCAAATTTTTTGCGTTTGAGATTAATAGTGAATTAATAGTAAATGATTAGCAAATATTTTTTGCGTTTGAGATTACGTATGATTTCATAGTAAATTAGTAGTAAATATTATAGGGTTTGAGGTTAATATGCATTTAATAGTAAATTAGTAGCAAACATAATTTGGGTTTGAGATTACACATGATTTCATAGGAAATTACTAGCAAATTTTTTAGGTTTGAGATTAATAGTGAATTAATAGTAAATGATTAGCAAATATTTTTTGCGTTTGAGATTACGTATGATTTCATAGTAAATTAGTAGTAAATATTATGGGGTTTGAGATTAATATGTATTTAAAAGTAAATAAGTAGCAAATATAATTTGGGTTTGAGACTACTCATGATTTCATAGGAAATTACTAGCAAATTTTTTAGGTTTGAGATTAATAGTGAATTAATAGTAAATGATTAGCAAATATTTTTTGCGTTTAAGATCACGTATGATTTAATAGTAAATTAGTAGCCAATGTAATTTGGGTTTTAGATTAATATGTATTTAATAGTAAATAAGCAGCAAATATAATTGGGTTGGAGATTACACATGATTTCATAAGAAAATACTAGCAAATTTTTTAGGTTTGAGATTAATAGTGAATTAATAGTAAATGATTAGCAAATATATATTGTGTTTGAGATTACGTATGATTTAATAGTAAATTAGTAGCAAATATAATTTTGGTTTGAGATTAATATGTATTTAATAGTAAATTAGTAGCAAATATAATTTGGGTTTGAGATTACACATGATTTCATAGGAAATTACTAGCAAATTTTTTAGGTTTGAGATTAATAGTGAATTAATAGTAAATGATTAGCAAATATTTTTTGCGTTTGAGATTACGTATGATTTCATAGTAAATTATTAGCAAATATTTTGGGGTTTGAGATTAATATGTATTTAATAGTAAATTAGTAGCAAATATAATTTGGGTTTGAGATTACACATGATTTCATAGAAAATTACTAGCTAATTTTTTAGGTTTGAGATTAATAGTTAATTAATAGTAAATGATTAGCAAATATATTTTGCGTTTGAGATTACGCATGATTTAATAGTAAATTAGTAGCAAATATAATTTGGGTTTGAGATTACTCATGATTTCATAGGAAATAACTAGCAAATTTTTTGCGTTTGAGATTAATAGTGAATTAGTAGTAAGTGATTAGCAAATATTTTTTGCGTTTGAGATTACGTATGATTTCATTGTAAATTAGTAGCAAATATTTTGGGGTTTGAGATTAATATGTATTTAATAGTAAATTAGTAGCAAATATAATTTGGGTTTTAGATTACACATGATTTCATAGGAAATTACTAGCAAATTTTTTAGGTTTGAGATTAATAGTGAATTAATAGTAAATGATTAGCAAATATTTTTTGCGTTTGAGATTACGTATGATTTCATAGTAAATTAGTAGTAAATATTATAGGGTTTGAGGTTAATATGCATTTAAAAGTAAATTAGTAGCAAATATAATTTGGGTTTGAGATTACACATGATTTCATAGGAAATTACTAGCAAATTTTTTAGGTTTGAGATTAATAGTGAATTAATAGTAAATGATTAGCAAATATTTTTTGCGTTTGAGATTACGTAGGATTTCATAGTAAATTAGTAGTAAATATTTCGGAGTTTGAGATTAATATGTATTTAATAGTAAATTAGTAGCCAATATAATTTGGGTTTGAGATTACACATGATTTCATAGGAAATTACTAACAAATTTTTTAGGTTTGAGATTAATAGTGAATTAATAGTAAATGATTAGCAAATATATTTTGCGTTTGAGATTACGTATGATTTCATAGTAAATTAGTAGTAAATATAATTTGGGTTTGAGATTACTATGTATTTAATAGTAAATTAGTAGCAAATATAATTTGGGTTTGAGATTACACATGATTTCATAGGAAATTACTAGCAATTTTTTTAGGTTTGAGATTAATAGTGAATTAATAGTAAATTATTAGCAAATATTTTTTGCGTTTGAGATTACGTATGATTTCATAGTAAATTATTAGCAAATATTTTGGGGTTTGAGATTAATATGTATTTAATAGTAAATTAGTAGCAAATATAATTTGGGTTTGAGATTACACATGATTTCATAGGAAATTACTAGCAAAGTTTTTAGGTTTGAGATTAATAGTGAATTAATAGTAAATGATGAGCAAATATTTTTTGCGTTTGAGATTACGCATGATTTCATAGTAAATTAGTAGTAAATATTTTGGGGTTTGAGATTAATATGCATTTAATATTAAATTAGTAGCAAATATATTTTGGGTTTGAGATTACACATGATTTCATAGGAAATTACTAGCAAATTTTTAAGGTTTGAGATTAATAGTGAATTAATAGTAAATGATTAGCAAATATTTTTTGCGCTGGAGATTATGTATGATTTCATAGTAAATTAGTAGCAAATATTTTGGGGTTTGAGATTAATATGTATTTAATAGTAAATTAGTAGCAAATATAATTTGGGTTTGAGATTACACATGATTTCAGAGGAAATTACTAGCAATTTTTTTAGATTTGAGATTAATAGTTAATTAATAGTAAATGATTAGCAAATATTTTTTGCGTTTGGGATTACGTATGATTTCATAGTAAATTAGTAGTTTATTTTTTGGGGGTTTGAGATTAATATGTATTTTATAGTAAATTAGTAGAAAATATAATTTGGGTTTGAGATTACACATGATTTGATAGAAAATTACTAGCTAATTTTAAAGGTTTGAGATTAATAGTGAATTAATAGTAAATGATTAGCAAATATATTTTGCGTTTGAGATTACGCATGATTTAATAGTAAATTAGTAGCAAATATAATTTGGGTTTGAGATTACTCATGATTTCATAGGAAATGACTAGCAAATTTTTTGCGTTTGAGATTAATAGTGAATTAGTAGTAAGTGATTAGCAAATATTTTTTGCGTTTGAGATTACGTATGATTTCATTGTAAATTAGTAGCAAATATTTTGGGGTTTGAGATTACTATGTATTTAATAGTAAATTAGTAGCAAATATAATTTGGGTTTTAGATTACACATGATTTCATAGGAAATTACTAGCAATTTTTTTAGGTTTGAGATTAATAGTGAATTAATAGTAAATGATTAGCAAATATTTTTTGCGTTTGAGATTACGTATGATTTCATAGTAAATTAGTAGTAAATATTATAGGGTTTGAGGTTAATATGCATTTAATAGTAAATTAGTAGCAAATATAATTTGGGTTTGAGATTACACATGATTTCATAGGAAATTACTAGCAAATTTTTTAGGTTTGAGATTAATAGTGAATTAATAGTAAATGATTAGCAAATATTTTTTGCGTTTGAGATTACGTAGGATTTCATAGTAAATTAGTAGTAAATATTTCGGAGTTTGAGATTAATATGTATTTAATAGTAAATTAGTAGCCAATATAATTTGGGTTTGAGATTACACATGATTTCATAGGAAATTACTAACAAATTTTTTAGGTTTGAGATTAATAGTGAATTAATAGTAAATGATTAGCAAATATATTTTGCGTTTGAGATTACGTATGATTTCATAGTAAATTAGTAGTAAATATAATTTGGGTTTGAGATTACTATGTATTTAATAGTAAATTAGTAGCAAATATAATTTGGGTTTGAGATTACACATGATTTCATAGGAAATTACTAGCAATTTTTTTAGGTTTGAGATTAATAGTGAATTAATAGTAAATTATTAGCAAATATTTTTTGCGTTTGAGATTACGTATGATTTCATAGTAAATTATTAGCAAATATTTTGGGGTTTGAGATTAATATGTATTTAATAGTAAATTAGTAGCAAATATAATTTGGGTTTGAGATTACACATGATTTCATAGGAAATTACTAGCAAAGTTTTTAGGTTTGAGATTAATAGTGAATTAATAGTAAATGATGAGCAAATATTTTTTGCGTTTGAGATTACGCATGATTTCATAGTAAATTAGTAGTAAATATTTTGGGGTTTGAGATTAATATGCATTTAATATTAAATTAGTAGCAAATATATTTTGGGTTTGAGATTACACATGATTTCATAGGAAATTACTAGCAAATTTTTAAGGTTTGAGATTAATAGTGAATTAATAGTAAATGATTAGCAAATATTTTTTGCGCTGGAGATTATGTATGATTTCATAGTAAATTAGTAGCAAATATTTTGGGGTTTGAGATTAATATGTATTTAATAGTAAATTAGTAGCAAATATAATTTGGGTTTGAGATTACACATGATTTCAGAGGAAATTACTAGCAATTTTTTTAGATTTGAGATTAATAGTTAATTAATAGTAAATGATTAGCAAATATTTTTTGCGTTTGGGATTACGTATGATTTCATAGTAAATTAGTAGTTTATTTTTTGGGGGTTTGAGATTAATATGTATTTTATAGTAAATTAGTAGAAAATATAATTTGGGTTTGAGATTACACATGATTTGATAGAAAATTACTAGCTAATTTTAAAGGTTTGAGATTAATAGTGAATTAATAGTAAATGATTAGCAAATATATTTTGCGTTTGAGATTACGCATGATTTAATAGTAAATTAGTAGCAAATATAATTTGGGTTTGAGATTACTCATGATTTCATAGGAAATGACTAGCAAATTTTTTGCGTTTGAGATTAATAGTGAATTAGTAGTAAGTGATTAGCAAATATTTTTTGCGTTTGAGATTACGTATGATTTCATTGTAAATTAGTAGCAAATATTTTGGGGTTTGAGATTACTATGTATTTAATAGTAAATTAGTAGCAAATATAATTTGGGTTTTAGATTACACATGATTTCATAGGAAATTACTAGCAATTTTTTTAGGTTTGAGATTAATAGTGAATTAATAGTAAATGATTAGCAAATATTTTTTGCGTTTGAGATTACGTATGATTTCATAGTAAATTAGTAGTAAATATTATAGGGTTTGAGGTTAATATGCATTTAATAGTAAATTAGTAGCAAATATAATTTGGGTTTGAGATTACACATGATTTCATAGGAAATTACTAGCAAATTTTTTAGGTTTGAGATTAATAGTGAATTAATAGTAAATGATTAGCAAATATTTTTTGCGTTTGAGATTACGTATGATTTCATAGTAAATTAGTAGTAAATATTATGGGGTTTGAGATTAATATGTATTTAAAAGTAAATAAGTAGCAAATATAATTTGGGTTTGAGACTACTCATGATTTCATAGGAAATTACTAGCCAATTTTTTAGGTTTGAGATTAATAGTGAATTAATAGTAAATGATTAGCAAATATTTTTTGCGTTTAAGATCACGTATGATTTCATAGTAAATTAGTAGCCAATGTAATTTGGGTTTGAGATTAATATGTATTTAATAGTAAATAAGCAGCAAATATAATTGGGTTGGAGATTACACATGATTTCATAAGAAAATACTAGCAAATTTTTTAGGTTTGAGATTAATAGTGAATTAATAGTAAATGATTAGCAAATATATATTGTGTTTGAGATTACGTATGATTTAATAGTAAATTAGTAGCAAATATAATTTTGGTTTGAGATTAATATGTATTTAATAGTAAATTAGTAGCAAATATAATTTGGGTTTGAGATTACACATGATTTCATAGGAAATTACTAGCAAATTTTTTAGGTTTGAGATTAATAGTGAATTAATAGTAAATGATTAGCAAATATTTTTTGCGTTTGAGATTACGTATGATTTCATAGTAAATTATTAGCAAATATTTTGGGGTTTGAGATTAATATGTATTTAATAGTAAATTAGTAGCAAATATAATTTGGGTTTGAGACTACACATGATTTCATAGGAAATTACTAGCAAAGTTTTTAGGTTTGAGATTAATAGTGAATTAATAGTAAATGATGAGCAAATATTTTTTGCGTTTGAGATTACGCATGATTTCATAGTAAATTAGTAGTAAATATTTTGGGGTTTGAGATTAATATGCATTTAATATTAAATATGTAGCAAATATATTTTGGGTTTGAGATTACACATGATTTCATAGGAAATTACTAGCAATTTTTTAGGTTTGAGATTAATAGTGAATTAATAGTAAATGATTAGCAAATATTTTTTGCGCTGGAGATTATGTATGATATCATAGTAAATTAGTAGCAAATATTTTGGGGTTTGAGATTAATATGTATTTAATAGTAAATTAGTAGCAAATATAATTTGGGTTTGAGATTACACATGATTTCAGAGGAAATTACTAGCAATTTTTTTAGATTTGAGATTAATAGTTAATTAATAGTAAATGATTAGCAAATATTTTTTGCGTTTGAGATTACGTATGATTTCATAGTAAATTAGTAGTTTATTTTTTGGGGGTTTGAGATTAATATGTATTTTATAGTAAATTAGTAGCAAATATAATTTGGGTTTGAGATTACACATGATTTGATAGAAAATTACTAGCAAATTTTTTAGGTTTGAGATTAATAGTGAATTAATAGTAAATGATTAGCAAATATATTTTGCGTTTGAGATTACGCATGATTTAATAGTAAATTAGTAGCAAATATAATTTGGGCTTGAGATTACTCATGACTTCATAGGAAATTACTAGCAAATTTTTTAGGTTTGAGATTAATAGTGAATTAATAGTAAATGATTAGCAAATATTTTTTGCGTTACGGATTACGTATGATTTCATAGTAAATTAGTAGCAAATATTTTGGGGTTTGAGATTAATAGTTATTTAATAGTAAATTAGTAGGAAATATAATTTGGGTTTGAGATTACACATGATTTCATAGGAAATTACTAGCAAATTTTTTAGGTTTAGGATTAATAGTGAATTAATAGTAAATGATTAGCAAATATTTTTTGCGTTTGAGATTACGTATGATTTCATAGTAAATTAGTAGTAAATATTATAGGGTTTGAGGTTAATATGCATTTAATAGTAAATTAGTTGCAAATAGAATTTGGGTTTGAGATTACACATGATTTCATAGGAAATTACTAGCAAATTTTTTAGGTTTAGATTAATAGTGAATTAATAGTAAATGATTAGCAAATATTTTTTGCGTTTGAGATTACGTATGATTTAATAGTAAATTAGTAGTAAATATTATGGGGTTTGAGATTAATATGTATTTAAAAGTAAATTAGTAGCAAATATAATTTGGGTTTGAGATTACTCATGATTTCATAGGAAATTACTAGCAAATTGTTTAGGTTTGAGATTAATAGTGAATTAATAGTAAATGATTAGCAAATATATTTTGCGTTTGAGATTACGTATGATTTCATAGTAAATTAGTAGTAAATATAATGTGGGTTTGAGATTAATATGAATTTAATAGTAAATTAGTAGCAAATATAATTTGGTTTGAGATTACACATGATTTCATAGGAAATTACTATCAAATTTTTTAGGTTTGAGATTAATAGTGAATTAATAGTAAATGATTAGCAAATATTTTTTGCGTTTGAGATTACGCATGATTTCATAGTAAATTAGTAGTAAATATTTTGGGGTTTGAGATTAATATGTATTTAATAGTAAATTAGTAGCAAATATAATTTGGGTTTGAGATTACACATGATTTCATAGGAAATTACTAGCAATTTTTTTAGATTTAAGATTAATAGTTAATTCAAAGTAAATTATTAGCAAATATTTTTTGCGTTTGAGATTATGTATGATTTTATAGTAAATTAGTAGCAAATATAATTTTGGTTTGAGATTAATATGTATTTAATAGTAAATTAGTAGCAAATATAATTTTGGTTTGAGATTACACATGATTTCATAGGAAATTACTAGCAAATTCTTTAGGTTTAAGATTAATAGTGAATTAATAGTAAATGATTAGCTAATATTTTTTGCGTTTGCGATTACGTATGATTGAATAGTAAATTAGTAGTTAATTTTTTGGGGGTTTGAGATTAATATGTATTTAATAGTAAATTAGTAGCAAATATAATTTGGGTTTGAGATTGCACATGATTTCATAGGAAATTACTAGCAAATTTTTTAGGTTTGAGATTAATAGTGAATTAATAGTAAATGATTAGCAAATATTTTTTGCGTTTGAGATTACGCATGATTTAATAGTAAATTAGTAGCAAATATAATTTGGGCTTGAGATTACTCATGACTTCATAGGAAATTACCAGCAAATTTTTTAGGTTTGAGATTAATAGTGAATTAATAGTAAATGATTAGCAAATATTTTTTGCGTTTGAGGTTACGTATGATTTCATAGTAAATTAGTAGCAAATATTTTGGGGTTTGAGATTAATATGTATTTAATAGTAAATTAGTAGCAAATATAATTTGGGTTTGAGATTACACATGATTTAATAGGAAATTACTAGCAAATTTTTTAGGTTTAGGATTAATAGTGAATTAATAGTAAATGATTAGCAAATATGTGTTGCGTTTGAGATTACGTATGATTTCATAGTAAATTAGTAGCAAATGTAATGTGGGTTTGAGATTAATATGTATTTAATAGTAAATTAGTAGCAAATATAATTTGGGTTTGAGATTACACATGATTTCAGAGGAAATTACTAGCAATTTTTTTAGATTTGAGATTAATAGTTAATTAATAGTAAATGATTAGCAAATATTTTTTGCGTTTGAGATTACGTATGATTTCATAGTAAATTAGTAGTTTATTTTTTGGGGGTTTGAGATTAATATGTATTTTATAGTAAATTAGTAGCAAATATAATTTGGGTTTGAGATTACACATGATTTGATAGAAAATTACTAGCAAATTTTTTAGGTTTGAGATTAATAGTGAATTAATAGTAAATGATTAGCAAATATATTTTGCGTTTGAGATTACGCCTGATTTAATAGTAAATTAGTAGCAAATATAATTTGGGCTTGAGATTACTCATGACTTCATAGGAAATTACTAGCAAATTTTTTAGGTTTGAGATTAATAGTGAATTAATAGTAAATGATTAGCAAATATTTTTTGCGTTACGGATTACGTATGATTTCATAGTAAATTAGTAGCAAATATTTTGGGGTTTGAGATTAATAGTTATTTAATAGTAAATTAGTAGCAAATATAATTTGGGTTTGAGATTACACATGATTTCATAGGAAATTACTAGCAAATTTTTTAGGTTTAGGATTAATAGTGAATTAATAGTAAATGATTAGCAAATATTTTTTGCGTTTGAGATTACGTATGATTTCATAGTAAATTAGTAGTAAATATTATAGGGTTTGAGGTTAATATGCATTTAATAGTAAATTAGTTGCAAATAGAATTTGGGTTTGAGATTACACATGATTTCATAGGAAATTACTAGCAAATTTTTTAGGTTTAGATTAATAGTGAATTAATAGTAAATGATTAGCAAATATTTTTTGCGTTTGAGATTACGTATGATTTAATAGTAAATTAGTAGTAAATATTATGGGGTTTGAGATTAATATGTATTTAAAAGTAAATTAGTAGCAAATATAATTTGGGTTTGAGATTACTCATGATTTCATAGGAAATTACTAGCAAATTGTTTAGGTTTGAGATTAATAGTGAATTAATAGTAAATGATTAGCAAATATATTTTGCGTTTGAGATTACGTATGATTTCATAGTAAATTAGTAGTAAATATAATGTGGGTTTGAGATTAATATGAATTTAATAGTAAATTAGTAGCAAATATAATTTGGTTTGAGATTACACATGATTTCATAGGAAATTACTATCAAATTTTTTAGGTTTGAGATTAATAGTGAATTAATAGTAAATGATTAGCAAATATTTTTTGCGTTTGAGATTACGCATGATTTCATAGTAAATTAGTAGTAAATATTTTGGGGTTTGAGATTAATATGTATTTAATAGTAAATTAGTAGCAAATATAATTTGGGTTTGAGATTACACATGATTTCATAGGAAATTACTAGCAATTTTTGTAGATTTAAGATTAATAGTTAATTCAAAGTAAATTATTAGCAAATATTTTTTGCGTTTGAGATTATGTATGATTTTATAGTAAATTAGTAGCAAATATAATTTTGGTTTGAGATTAATATGTATTTAATAGTAAATTAGTAGCAAATATAATTTTGGTTTGAGATTACACATGATTTCATAGGAAATTACTAGCAAATTCTTTAGGTTTAAGATTAATAGTTAATTAATAGTAAATGATTAGCTAATATTTTTTGCGTTTGCGATTACGTATGATTGAATAGTAAATTAGTAGTTAATTTTTTGGGGGTTTGAGATTAATATGTATTTAATAGTAAATTAGTAGCAAATATAATTTGGGTTTGAGATTACACATGATTTCATAGGAAATTACTAGCAAATTTTTTAGGTTTGAGATTAATAGTGAATTAATAGTAAATGATTAGCAAATATATTTTGCGTTTGAGATTACGCATGATTTAATAGTAAATTAGTAGCAAATATAATTTGGGCTTGAGATTACTCATGACTTCATAGGAAATTACCAGCAAATTTTTTAGGTTTGAGATTAATAGTGAATTAATAGTAAATGATTAGCAAATATTTTTTGCGTTTGAGGTTACGTATGATTTCATAGTAAATTAGTAGCAAATATTTTGGGGTTTGAGATTAATATGTATTTAATAGTAAATTAGTAGCAAATATAATTTGGGTTTGAGATTACACATGATTTAATAGGAAATTACTAGCAAATTTTTTAGGTTTAGGATTAATAGTGAATTAATAGTAAATGATTAGCAAATATGTGTTGCGTTTGAGATTACGTATGATTTCATAGTAAATTAGTAGCAAATGTAATGTGGGTTTGAGATTAATATGTATTTAATAGTAAATTAGTAGCAAATATAATTTGGGTTTGAGATTACACATGATTTCAGAGGAAATTACTAGCAATTTTTTTAGATTTGAGATTAATAGTTAATTAATAGTAAATGATTAGCAAATATTTTTTGCGTTTGAGATTACGTATGATTTCATAGTAAATTAGTAGTTTATATTTTGGGGGTTTGAGATTAATATGTATTTTATAGTAAATTAGTAGCAAATATAATTTGGGTTTGAGATTACACATGATTTGATAGAAAATTACTAGCAAATTTTTTAGGTTTGAGATTAATAGTGAATTAATAGTAAATGATTAGCAAATATATTTTGCGTTTGAGATTACGCATGATTTAATAGTAAATTAGTAGCAAATATAATTTGGGCTTGAGATTACTCATGACTTCATAGGAAATTACTAGCAAATTTTTTAGGTTTGAGATTAATAGTGAATTAATAGTAAATGATTAGCAAATATTTTTTGCGTTACGGATTACGTATGATTTCATAGTAAATTAGTAGCAAATATTTTGGGGTTTGAGATTAATAGTTATTTAATAGTAAATTAGTAGCAAATATAATTTGGGTTTGAGATTACACATGATTTCATAGGAAATTACTAGCAAATTTTTTAGGTTTAGGATTAATAGTGAATTAATAGTAAATGATTAGCACATATTTTTTGCGTTTGAGATTACGTATGATTTCATAGTAAATTAGTAGTAAATATTATAGGGTTTGAGGTTAATATGCATTTAATAGTAAATTAGTTGCAAATAGAATTTGGGTTTGAGATTACACATGATTTCATAGGAAATTACTAGCAAATTTTTTAGGTTTAGATTAATAGTGAATTAATAGTAAATGATTAGCAAATATTTTTTGCGTTTGAGATTACGTATGATTTCATAGTAAATTAGTAGTAAATATTATGGGGTTTGAGATTAATATGTATTTAAAAGTAAATTAGTAGCAAATATAATTTGGGTTTGAGATTACTCATGATTTCATAGGAAATTACTAGCAAATTGGTTAGGTTTGAGATTAATAGTGAATTAATAGTAAATGATTAGCAAATATATTTTGCGTTTGAGATTACGTATGATTTCATAGTAAATTAGTAGTAAATATAATGTGGGTTTGAGATTAATATGAATTTAATAGTAAATTAGTAGCAAATATAATTTGGTTTGAGATTACACATGATTTCATAGGAAATTACTATCAAATTTTTTAGGTTTGAGATTAATAGTGAATTAATAGTAAATGATTAGCAAATATTTTTTGCGTTTGAGATTACGCATGATTTCATAGTAAATTAGTAGTAAATATTTTGGGGTTTGAGATTAATATGTATTTAATAGTAAATTAGTAGCAAATATAATTTGGGTTTGAGATTACACATGATTTCATAGGAAATTACTAGCAATTTTTTTAGATTTAAGATTAATAGTTAATTCAAAGTAAATTATTAGCAAATATTTTTTGCGTTTGAGATTATGTATGATTTTATAGTAAATTAGTAGCAAATATAATTTTGGTTTGAGATTAATATGTATTTAATAGTAAATTAGTAGCAAATATAATTTTGGTTTGAGATTACACATGATTTCATAGGAAATTACTAGCAAATTCTTTAGGTTTAAGATTAATAGTGAATTAATAGTAAATGATTAGCTAATATTTTTTGCGTTTGCGATTACGTATGATTGAATAGTAAATTAGTAGTTAATTTTTTGGGGGTTTGAGATTAATATGTATTTAATAGTAAATTAGTAGCAAATATAATTTGGGTTTGAGATTACACATGATTTCATAGGAAATTACTAGCAAATTTTTTAGGTTTGAGATTAATAGTGAATTAATAGTAAATGATTAGCAAATATATTTTGCGTTTGAGATTACGCATGATTTAATAGTAAATTAGTAGCAAATATAATTTGGGCTTGAGATTACTCATGACTTCATAGGAAATTACCAGCAAATTTTTTAGGTTTGAGATTAATAGTGAATGAATAGTAAATGATCACACCAATATTTTTTGCGTTTGAGATTCCGTATGATTTCATAGTAAATTAGTCGTAAATATTATAGGGTTTGAGTTTAATATGCATTTAATAGTAAATTAGTAACAAATATAATTTGGGTTTGAGATTACACATGATTTCATAAGAAATTACTAGCAAATATTTTAAGTTTGAGATTAATAGTGAATTAATAGTAAATGATTAGCAAATATTTTTTGCGTTTGAGATTACGTATGATTTCATAGTAAATTAGTAGTAAATATTATAGGGTTTGAGATTAATATGCATTTAATAGTAAATTAGTAGCAAATATAATTTGGGTTTGAGATTACACATGATTTTATAGGACATTACTAGCAAATTTTATAGGTTTGAGATTAATAGTGAATTAATAGTAAATCATTAGTAAATATTTTTTGCGTTTGAGATTACGTATGATTTCATAGTAAATAAGTAGCAAATATAATTTGCGTTTTAGATTAATATGTATTTAATAGTAAATTAGTAGCAAATATAATTTTGGTTTGAGATTACACATGATTTCATAGGAAATTACTAGAAAAATCTGTATGTTTAAGATTAATAGTTAATTAATAGTAAATGATTAGCAAATATTTTTTGCGTTTGAGATTACGTATGATTTCATAGTAAATTAGTAGCCAATATAATTTGGGGTTTGAGATTAATATGTATTTAATAGTAAATTAGTAGCTAATATAATTTGGGTTTGAGATTACACATGATTTCATAGGAAATTACTAGCAAATTTTTTAGGTTTGAGATTAATAGTGAATTAATAGTAAATGATTAGCAAATATTTTCTGCGTTTCAGAGTACGTATGATTTCATAGTAAATTAGTAGCCAATATAATTTGGGTTTGAGATTAATATGAATTTAATAGTAAATCAGTAGCAAATATAATTTGGGTTTGAGATTACACATGATTTCATAGGAAATTACTAGCAAATTTTTTAGGTTTGAGATTAATAGTGAATTAATAGTAAATGATTAGCAAATATTTTTTGCGTTTGAGATTACGTATGATTTCATAGTAAATTAGTAGCAAATATAATTTTGGTTTGAGATTAATATGTATTTAATAGTAAATTAGTAGCAAATATAATTTGTGTTTGAGATTACACATGATTTCATAGGAAATTACTAGCAAATTTTTTAGGTTTGTAGATTAATACTGAATTAATAGTAAATGATTAGCAAATATTTTTTGCGTTTGAGATTACGTATGATTTCATAGTAAATTAGTAGCAAATATAATTTTGGTTTGAGATTAATATGTATTTAATAGTAAATTAGTAGTGAATTTTTTTGGGGTTTGAGATTAATATGTATTCAATAGTAAATTAGTAGCAAATATAATTTGGGTTTGAGATTACACATGATTTCATAGGAAATTACTAGCAAATTTTTTAGGTTTGAGATTAATAGTGAATTAATAGTAAACTATTAGCAAATATAGTTTGCATTTGAGATTACGCATAATTTAATAGTAAATTGGTAGCAAATATAATTTGGGGTTGAGATTACACATGATTTCATAGGAAATTACTAGCAAATTTTTTAGGTTTGAGATTAATAGTGAATTAATAGTAAATGATTAGCAAATATTTTTTGCGTTTTAGATTACGTATGATTTCATAGTAAATTAGTAGTAAATATTTTTTGGGTTTGAGATTAATATGTATTTAAAAGTAAATTAGTAGCAAATATAATTTGGGTTTGAGATTACTCATGATGTCATAGGAAATTACTAGCAAATTTTTTAGGTTTGAGATTAATAGTGAATTAATAGTAAATGATTAGCAAATATTTTTTGCGTTTAAGATTACGTATGATTTCATAGTAAATTAGTAGCCAATATAATTTGGGTTTGAGATTAATATGTATTTAATAGTAAATTAGCAGCAAATATAATTTGGTTGGAGATTACACATGATTTCATAAGAAATTACTAGCAAATTTTTTAGGTTTGAGATAAATAGTGAATTAATAGTAAATGATTAGCAAACATATTTTGCGTTTGAGATTACGTATGATATAATAGTAAATTAGACGCAAATATAATTTTGGTTTGAGATTAATATGTATTTAATAGTAAATTAGTAGCAAATATAATTTGGGTTTGAGATTACACATGATTTCATAGGAAATTACTAGCAAATTTTTTAGGTGTGAGATTAATAGTGAATTAATAGTAAATGATTAGCAAATATAATTTGGGTTTGAGATTACACATGATTTCATAGGAAATTACTAGCAAATTTTTTTGGTTTGAGATTAATAGTGAATTAATAGTAAATGATTAGCAAATATTTTTTGCGTTTGAGATTACGTATGATTTAATAGTAAATTAGTAGTAAATATTATGGGGTTTGAGATTAATATGTATTTAAAAGTAAATTAGTAGCAAATATAATTTGGGTTTGAGATTACTCATGATTTCATAGGAAATTACTAGCAAATTTTTTAGGTTTGAGATTAATAGTGAATTAATAGTAAATGATTAGCAAATATATTTTGCGTTTAAGATTACGTATGATTTCATAGTAAATTAGTAGCCAATATCATTTGGGTTTGAGATTAATATGTATTTAATAGTAAATTAGCAGCAAATATAATTTGGTTGGAGATTACACATGATTTCATAAGAAATTACTAGCAAATTTTTTAGGTTTGAGATTAATAGTGAATTAATAGTAAATGATTAGCAAATATATTTTGCGTTTGAGATTACGTATGATTTAATAGTAAATTAGTAGTAAATATTATGGGGTTTGAGATTAATATGTATTTAAAAGTAAATTAGTAGCAAATATAATTTGGGTTTGAGATTACTCATGATTTTATAGGAAATTACTAGCAAATTTTTTAGGTTTGAGATTAATAGTGAATTAATAGTAAATGATTAGCAAATATTTTTTGCGTTTCAGATTACGTATGATTTCATAGTAAATTAGTAGCAAATATAATTTTGGTTTGAGATTAATATGTATTTAATAGTAAATTAGTAGCAAATATAATTTGGGTTTGAGATTACACATGATTTCATAGGAAATTACTAGCCAATTTTTTAGGTTTGAGATTAATAGTGAATTAATAGTAAATGATTAGCAAATATTTTTTGCGTTTAAGATCACGTATGATTTCATAGTAAATTAGTAGCCAATGTAATTTGGGTTTGAGATAATTATGTATTTAATAGTAAATAAGCAGCAAATATAATTGGGTTGGAGATTACACATGATTTCATAAGAAAATACTAGCAAATTTTTTAGGTCTGAGATTAATAGTGAATTAATAGTAAATGATTAGCAAATATATATTGTGTTTGAGATTACGTATGATTTCATAGTAAATTAGTAGCAAATATTATTTTGGTTTGAGATGAATATGTATTTAATAGTAAATTAGTAGCAAATATAATTTGGGTTTGAGATTACACATGATTTCATAGGAAATTACTAGCAAATTTTTTAGGTGTGAGATTAATAGTGAATTAATAGTAAATGATTAGCAAATATAATTTGGGTTTGAGATTACACATGATTTCATAGGAAATTACTAGCAAATTTTTTAGGTTTGAGATTAATAGTGAATTAATAGTAAATGATTAGCAAATATTTTTTGCGTTTGAGATTACGTATGATTTAATAGTAAATTAGTAGTAAATATTATGGGGTTTGAGATTAATATGTATTTAAAAGTAAATTAGTAGCAAATATAATTTGGGTTTGAGATTACTCATGATTTCATAGGAAATTACTAGCAAATTTTTTAGGTTTGAGATTAATAGTGAATTAATAGTAAATGATTAGCAAATATATTTTGCGTTTAAGATTACGTATGATTTCATAGTAAATTAGTAGCCAATATCATTTGGGTTTGAGATTAATATGTATTTAATAGTAAATTAGCAGCAAATATAATTTGGTTGGAGATTACACATGATTTCATAAGAAATTACTAGCAAATTTTTTAGGTTTGAGATTAATAGTGAATTAATAGTAAATGATTAGCAAATATATTTTGCGTTTGAGATTACGTATGATTTAATAGTAAATTAGTAGTAAATATTATGGGGTTTGAGATTAATATGTATTTAAAAGTAAATTAGTAGCAAATATAATTTGGGTTTGAGATTACTCATGATTTTATAGGAAATTACTAGCAAATTTTTTAGGTTTGAGATTAATAGTGAATTAATAGTAAATGATTAGCAAATATTTTTTGCGTTTGAGATTACGTATGATTTCATAGTAAATTAGTAGTAAATATTTTGGGGTTTTAAATTACACATGATTTAATAGTAAATAAGCAGCAAATATTATTGGGTTGGAGATTACACATGATTTCATAAGAAAATACTAGCAAATTTTTTAGGTCTGAGATTAATAGTGAATTAATAGTAAATGATTAGCAAATATTTTTTGCGTTTGAGATTACGTTTGATTTCATAGTAAATTAGTAGTAAATGTTATTTGGGTTTCAGATTAATATGTATTAAATAGTAAATTAGTAGCAAATATAATTTGGGTTTGAGATTACACATTATTTCATAGGAAATTACTAGCAAATTTTTTAGGTGTGAGATTAATAGTGAATTAATAGTAAATGATTAGCAAATATTTTTTGCGTTTGAGATTACGTATGATTTAATAGTAAATTAGTAGTAAATATTATGGGGTTTGAGATTAATATGTATTTAAAAGTAAATTAGTAGCAAATATAATTTGCGTTTGAGATTACTCATGATTTCATAGGAAATTACAAGCAAATTTTTTATGTTTGAGATTAATAGTGAATTTATAGTAAATGATTAGCAAATATTTTTTGCATTTAAGATTACGTATGATTTCATAGTAAATTAGTAGCCAATATAATTTGGGTTTGAGATTAATATGTATTTAATAGTAAATTAGCAGCAAATATAATTTGGTTGGAGATTACACATGATTTCATATGAAATTACTAGCAAATTTTTTAGGTTTGAGATTAATAGTGAATTAATAGTAAATGATTAGCAAATATATTTTGCGTGTGAGATGAGGTATGATTTCATAGTGAATTAGTAGCAAATATAATTTTGGTTTGAGATTAATATGTATTTAATAGTAAATTAGTAGCAAATATAATTTGGGTTTGAGATTACACATGATTTCATAGGAAATTACTAGCAAATTTTTTTAGGTTTGAGATTAATAGTGAATTAATAGTAAATGATTAGCAAATATTTTTTGCGTTTGAGATTACGTATGATTTCATAGTAAATTAGTAGTAAATATTTCGGGGTTTGAGATTAATATGTATTTAATAGTAAATTAGTAGCAAATATAATTTGGGTTTGAAATTACACATGATTTCATAGGAAATTACTAGCAAATTTTTTAGGTTTGAGATTAATAGTGAATTAATAGTAAATGATTAGCAAATATATTTTGCGTTTGAGATTACGTATTATTTCATAGTAAATTAGTAGTAAATATTTAAGGGTTTTAAATAACACATGATTTAATTCTATATTAGTAGTAAATAGTTTTTGGGTTTGAGATTACACATGATTTCATAGGAAATTACTAGCAAATTTTTTAGGTTTGAGATTAATAGTGAATTAATAGTAAATGATTAGCAAATATTTTTTGCGTTTGAGATTACGTATGATTTCATAGTAAATTAGTAGTAAATATTTCGGGGTTTTAAATAACACATGATTTAATAGTATATTAGTAGTAAATATTTTTTGGGTTTGAGATTACACATGATTTAATAGTAAATTAGTAGTGAATTTTTTTGGGGTTTGAGATTAATATGTATTTAATAGTAAATTAGTAGCCAATATAATTTGGGTTTGAGATTACACATGATTTCATAGGAAATTACTAGCAAATTTTTTAGGTGTGAGATTGATAGTGAATTAATAGTAAATGATTAGCCAATATATTTTGCGTTTGAGATTATGCATGATTTAATAGTAAATTGGTAGCAAATATAATTTGGGTTTGAGATTACTCATGATTTCATAGGAAATTACTAGCAAATTTTTTAGGTTTGAGATTAATAGTGAATTAATAGTAAATGATTAGCAAATATTTTTTGCGTTTAAGATTACGTATGATTTCATAGTAAATTAGTAGCCGATATAATTTGGGTTTGAGATTAATATGTATTTAATAGTAAATTAGCAGCAAATATAATTTGGTTGGAGATTACACATGATTTCATAAGAAATTACTAGCAAATTTTTTAGGTTTGAGATTAATAGTGAATTAATAGTAAATGATTAGCAAACATATTTTGCGTTTGAGATTACGTATGATTTAATAGTAAATTAGACGCAAATATTATTTTGGTTTGAGATTAATATGTATTTAATAGTAAATTAGTAGCAAATATAATTTGGGTTTGAGATTACACATGATTTCATAGGAAATTACTAGCAAATTTTGTAGGTGTGAGATTAATAGTTAATTAATAGTAAATGATTAGCAAATATTTTTTGCGTTTGAGATTACGTATGATTTCATAGTAAATTAGTAGTAAATATTATGGGGTTTGAGATTAATATGTATTTAAAAGTAAATTAGTAGCAAATATAATTATGGTTTGAGATTACTCATGATTTCATAGGAAATTACTAGCAAATTTTTTAGGTTTGAGATTAATAGTGAATTAATAGTAAATGATTAGCAAATATTTTTTGCGTTTAAGATTACGTATGATTTCATAGTAAATTTGTAGCCAATATAATTTGGGTTTGAGATTAATATGTATTTAATAGTAAATTAGCACCAAATATAATTTGGGTTTGAGATTACACATGATTTCATAGGAAATTACTAGCATATTTTTTAGGTTTGAGATTAATAGTGAATTAATAGTAAATGATTAGCAAATATTTTTTGCGTTTGAGATTACGTATGATTTCATAGTAAATTAGTAGTAAATATTATGGGGTTTGAGATTAATATGTATTTAAAAGTAAATAAGTAGCAAATATAATTTGGGTTTGAGACTACTCATGATTTCATAGGAAATTACTAGCCAATTTTTTAGGTTTGAGATTAATAGTGAATTAATAGTAAATGATTAGCAAATATTTTTTGCGTTTAAGATCACGTATGATTTCATAGTAAATTAGTAGCCAATGTAATTTGGGTTTGAGATTAATATGTATTTTATAGTAAATAAGCAGCAAATATAATTGGGTTGGAGATTACACATGATTTCATAAGAAAATACTAGCAAATTTTTTAGGTCTGAGATTAATAGTGAATTAATAGTAAATGATTAGCAAATATATATTGTGTTTGAGATTACGTATGATTTCATAGTAAATTAGTAGCAAATATTATTTTGGTTTGAGATGAATATGTATTTAATAGTAAATTAGTAGCAAATATAATTTGCGTTTGAGATTACACATGATTTCATAGGAAATTACTAGCAAATTTTTTAGGTTTGAGATTAATAGTGAATTTATAGTAAATGATTAGCAAATATTTTTTGCGTTTGAGATTACGTTTGATTTCATAGTAAATTAGTAGTAAATGTTATTTGGGTTTGAGATTAATATGTATTAAATAGTAAATTAGTAGCAAATATAATTTGGGTTTGAGATTACACATGATTTCATAGGAAATTACTAGCAAATTTTTTAGGTGTGAGATTAATAGTGAATTAATAGTAAATGATTAGCAAATATTTTTTGCGTTTGAGATTACGTATGATTTAATAGTAAATTAGTAGTAAATATTATGGGGTTTGAGATTAATATGTATTTAAAAGTAAATTAGTAGCAAATATAATTTGGGTTTGAGATTACTCATGATTTCATAGGAAATTACAAGCAAATTTTTTAGGTTTGAGATTAATAGTGAATTTATAGTAAATGATTAGCAAATATTTTTTGCGTTTAAGATTACGTATGATTTCATAGTAAATTAGGAGCCAATATAATTTGGGTTTGAGATTAATATGTATTTAATAGTAAATTAGCAGCAAATATAATTTGGTTGGAGATTACACATGATTTCATAAGAAATTACTAGCAAATTTTTTAGGTTTGAGATTAATAGTGAATTAATAGTAAATGATTAGCAAATATATTTTGCGTGTGAGATGAGGTATGATTTCATAGTAAATTAGTAGCAAATATAATTTTGGTTTGAGATTAATATGTATTTAATAGTAAATTAGTAGCAAATATAATTTGGGTTTGAGATTACACATGATTTCATAGGAAATTACTAGCAATTTTTTTTGGTTTGAGATTAATAGTGAATTAATAGTAAATGATTAGCAAATATTTTTTGCGTTTGAGATTACATATGATTTCATAGTAAATTAGTAGTCAATATTATAGGGTTTGAGGGTCATATGCATTTAATAGTAAATTAGTATTAAATATAATTTGGGTTTGAGATTACACATGATTTCATAGGAAATTACTAGCAAATTTTTTAGGTTTGAGATTAATAGTGAATTAATAGTAAATGATTAGCAAATATTTTTTGCGTTTGAGATTACGTATGATTTCATAGTAAATTAGTAGTAAATATTTCGGGGTTTTAAATAACACATGATTTAATAGTATATTAGTAGTAAATATTTTTTGGGTTTGAGATTACACATGATTTAATAGTAAATTAGTAGTGAATTTTTTTGGGGTTTGAGATTAATATGTATTTAATAGTAAATTAGTAGCCAATATAATTTGGGTTTGAGATTACACATGATTTCATAGGAAATTACTAGCAAATTTTTTAGGTGTGAGATTGATAGTGAATTAATAGTAAATTATTAGCAAATATATTTTGCGTTTGAGATTATGCATGATTTAATAGTAAATTGGTAGCAAATATTATTTGGGTTTGAGATTACTCATGATTTCATAAGAAATTACTAGCAAATTTTTTAGGTTTGAGATTAATAGTGAATTAATAGTAAATGATTAGCAAATATTTTTTGCGTTTAAGATTACGTATGATTTCATAGTAAATTAGTAGCCAATATAATTTGGGTTTGAGATTAATATGTATTTAATAGTAAATTAGCAGCAAATATAATTTGGTTGGAGATTACACATGATTTCATAAGAAATTACTAGCAAATTTTTTAGGTTTGAGATTAATAGTGAATTAATAGTAAATGATTAGCAAACATATTTTGCGTTTGAGATTACGTATGATTTAATAGTAAATTAGACGCAAATATAATTTTGGTTTGAGATTAATATGTATTTAATAGTAAATTAGTAGCAAATATAATTTGGGTTTGAGATTACACATGATTTCATAGGAAATTACTAGCAAATTTTTTAGGTTTGAGATTAATAGTGAATTAATAGTAAATGATTAGCAAATATTTTTTGCGTTTGAGATTACGTATGATTTCATAGTAAATTAGTAGTAAATATTTTGGGGTTTGAGATTAATATGTATTTAATAGTAAATTAGTAGCAAATATAATTTTGGTTTGAGATTACACATGATTTCATAGGAAATTACTAGCAAATTTTTTAGGTTTGAGATTAATAGTGAATTAATAGTAAATGATTAGCAAATATTTTTTGCGTTTCAGATTACGTATGATTTAATAGTAAATTAGTAGTAAATATTATGGGGTTTGAGATTAATATGTATTTAAAAGTAAATTAGTAGCAAATATAATTTGGGTTTGAGATTACTCATGATTTCATAGGAAATTACTAGCAAATTTTTTAGGTTTGAGATTAATAGTGAATTAATAGTAAATGATTAGCAAATATTTTTTGCGTTTAAGATTACGTATGATTTCATAGTAAATTAGTAGCCAATATAATTTGGGTTTGAGATTAATATGTATTTAATAGTAAATTAGCAGTAAATATAATTTGGGTTTGAGATTACACATGATTTCATAGGAAATTACTAGCATATTTTTTAGGTTTGAGATTAATAGTGAATTAATAGTAAATGATTAGCAAATATTTTTTTCGTTTGAGATTACGTATGATTTCATAGTAAATTAGTAGTAAATATTATGGGGTTTGAGATTAATATGTATTTAAAAGTAAATAAGTAGCAAATATAATTTGGGTTTGAGACTACTCATGATTTCATAGGAAATTACTAGCCAAATTTTTAGGTTTGAGATTAATAGTGAATTAATAGTAAATGATTAGCAAATATTTTTTGCGTTTGAGATTACGTATGATTTCATAGTAAATTAGTAGTAAATATTTTGGGGTTTGAGATTAATATGTATTTAATAGTAAATTAGTAGCAAATATAACTTGGGTTTGAGATTACACATTATTTCATAGGAAATTACTAGCATATTTTTTAGGTTTGAGATTAATAGTGAATTAATAGTAAATGATTAGCAAATATTTTTTGCGTTTGAGATTACGTATGATTTCATAGTAAATTGGTAGCAAATATAATTTTGGTTTGAGATTAATATGTATTTAATAGTAAATTAGTAGCAAATATAATTTGGGTTTGAGATTACACATGATTTCATAGGAAATTACTAGCAAATTGTTTAGGTTCGAGATTAATAGTGAATTAATAGTAAATGATTAGCAAATATTTTTTGCGTTTGAGATTACGTATGATTTCATAGTAAATTAGTAGTAAATATTTGGGGGTTTGAGATGAATATGTATTTAATAGTAAATTAGTAGCAAATATAATTTAGGTTTGAGATTACACATGATTTCATAGGAAATTACTGGAAAATTTTTTAGGTTTGAGATTAATAGTGAATTAATAGTAAATGATTAGCAAATATTTTTTGCGTTTAAGATTACGTATGATTTAATAGTAAATTAGTAGCCAATATAATTTGGGTTTGAGATTAATATGTATTTAATAGTAAATTAGTAGCAAATATAATTTGCGTTTGAGATTACACATGATTTCATAGGAAATTACTAGCAAATTTTTTAGGTTTGAGATTAATAGTGAATTTATAGTAAATGATTAGCAAATATTTTTTGCGTTTGAGATTACGTTTGATTTCATAGTAAATTAGTAGTAAATGTTATTTGGGTTTGAGATTAATATGTATTAAATAGTAAATTAGTAGCAAATATAATTTGGGTTTGAGATTACACATGATTTCATAGGAAATTACTAGCAAATTTTTTAGGTGTGAGATTAATAGTGAATTAATAGTAAATGATTAGCAAATATTTTTTGCGTTTGAGATTACGTATGATTTAATAGTAAATTAGTAGTAAATATTATGGGGTTTGAGATTAATATGTATTTAAAAGTAAATTAGTAGCAAATATAATTTGGGTTTGAGATTACTCATGATTTCATAGGAAATTACAAGCAAATTTTTTAGGTTTGAGATTAATAGTGAATTTATAGTAAATGATTAGCAAATATTTTTTGCGTTTAAGATTACGTATGATTTCATAGTAAATTAGTAGCCAATATAATTTGGGTTTGAGATTAATATGTATTTAATAGTAAATTAGCAGCAAATATAATTTGGTTGGAGATTACACATGATTTCATAAGAAATTACTAGCAAATTTTTTTGGTTTGAGATTAATAGTGAATTAATAGTAAATGATTAGCAAATATATTTTGCGTGTGAGATGAGGTATGATTTCATAGTAAATTAGTAGCAAATATAATTTTGGTTTGAGATTAATATGTATTTAATAGTAAATTAGTAGCAAGTATAATTTGGGTTTGAGATTACACATGATTTCATAGGAAATTACTAGCAATTTTTTTAGGTTTGAGATTAATAGTGAATTAATAGTAAATGATTAGCAAATATTTTTTGCGTTTGAGATTACATATGATTTCATAGTAAATTAGTAGTAAATATTATAGGGTTTGAGGGTCATATGCATTTAATAGTAAATTAGTAGCAAATATAATTTGGGTTTGAGATTACACATTATTTCATAGGAAATTACTAGCAAATTTTTTAGGTTTGAGATTAATAGTGAATTAATAGTAAATGATTAGCAAATATTTTTTGCGTTTGAGATTACGTATGATTTCATAGTAAATTAGTAGTAAATATTTCGGGGTTTGAGATTAATATGTATTTAATAGTAAATTAGTAGCAAATATAATTTGGGTTTGAAATTACACATGATTTCATAGGAAATTACTAACAAATTTTTTAGGTTTGAGATTAATAGTGAATTAATAGTAAATGATTAGCAAATATATTTTGCGTTTGAGATTACGTATTATTTAATAGTAAATTAGTAGTAAATATTTAAGGGTTTTAAATAACACATGATTTAATAGTATATTAGTAGTAAATATTTTTTGGGTTTGAGATTACACATGATTTCATAGGAAATTACTAGCAAATTTTTTAGGTTTGAGATTAATAGTGAATTAATAGTAAATGATTAGCAAATATTTTTTGCGTTTGAGATTACGTATGATTTAATAGTAAATTAGTAGTAAATATTATCGGGTTTGAGGGTCATATGCATTTAATAGTAAATTAGTATTAAATATAATTTGGGTTTGAGATTACACATGATTTCATAGGAAATTACTAGCAAATTTTTTAGGTTTGAGATTAATAATGAATTAATAGTAAATGATTAGCAAATATTTTTTGCGTTTGAGATTACGTATGATTTCATAGTAAATTAGTAGTAAATATTTCGGGGTTTTAAATAACACATGATTTAATAGTATATTAGTAGTAAATATTTTTTGGGTTTGAGATTACACATGATTTAATAGTAAATTAGTAGTGAATTTTTTGGGGGTTTGAGATTAATATGTATTTAATAGTAAATTAGTAGCCAATATAATTTGGGTTTGAGATTACACATGATTTCATAGGAAATTACTAGCAAATTTTTTAGGTGTGAGATTGATAGTGAATTAATAGTAAATGATTAGCAAATATATTTTGCGTTTGAGATTATGCATGATTTAATAGTAAATTGGTAGCAAATATAATTTGGGTTTGAGATTACTCATGATTTCATAGGAAATTACTAGCAAATTTTTTAGGTTTGAGATTAATAGTGAATTAATAGTAAATGATTAGCAAATATTTTTTGCGTTTAAGATCACATATGATTTCATAGTAAATTAGTAGCCAATGTAATTTGGGTTTGAGATTAATATGTATTTAATAGTAAATAAGCAGCAAATATAATTGGGTTGGAGATTACACATGATTTCATAAGAAAATACTAGCAAATTTTTTAGGTCTGAGATTAATAGTGAATTAATAGTAAATGATTAGCAAATATATATTGTGTTTGAGATTACGTATGATTTCATAGTAAATTAGTAGCAAATATTATTTTGGTTTGAGATGAATATGTATTTAATAGTAAATTAGTAGCAAATATAATTTGGGTTTGAGATTACACATGATTTCATAGGAAATTACTAGCAAATTTTTTAGGTGTGAGATTAATAGTGAATTAATAGTAAATGATTAGCAAATATTTTTTGCGTTTGAGATTACGTATGATTTCATAGTAAATTAGTAGTAAATATTTTGGGGTTTGAGATTAAGGTGTATTTAATAGTAAATTAGTAGCAAATATAATTTTGGTTTGAGATTACACATGATTTCATAGGAAATTACTAGCAAATTTTTTAGGCTTGAGATTAATAGTGAATTAATAGTAAATGATTAGCAAATATTTTTTGCGTTTGAGATTACGTATGATTTAATAGTAAATTAGTAGTAAATATTATGGGGTTTGAGATTAATATGTATTTAAAAGTAAATTAGTAGCAAATATAATTTGGGTTTGAGATTACTCATGATTTCATAGGAAATTACTAGCAAATTTTTTAGGTTTGAGATTAATAGTGAATTAATAGTAAATGATTAGCAAATATTTTTTGCGTTTAAGATTACGTATGATTTCATAGTAAATTAGTAGCCAATATAATTTGGGTTTGAGATTAATATGTATTTAATAGTAAATTAGCAGCAAATATAATTTGGGTTTGAGATTACACATGATTTCATAGGAAATTACTAGCATATTTTTTAGGTTTGAGATTAATAGTGAATTAATAGTAAATGATTAGCAAATATTTTTTGCGTTTGAGATTACGTATGATTTCATAGTAAATTAGTAGTAAATATTATGGGGTTTGAGATTAATATGTATTTAAAAGTAAATAAGTAGCAAATATAATTTGGGTTTGAGACTACTCATGATTTCATAGGAAATTACTAGCCAATTTTTTAGGTTTGAGATTAATAGTGAATTAATAGTAAATGATTAGCAAATATTTTTTGCGTTTAAGATCACGTATGATTTCATAGTAAATTAGTAGCCAATGTAATTTGGGTTTGAGATTAATATGTATTTAATAGTAAATAAGCAGCAAATATAATTGGGTTGGAGATTACACATGATTTCATAAGAAAATACTAGCAAATTTTTTAGGTCTGAGATTAATAGTGAATTAATAGTAAATGATTAGCAAATATATATTGTGTTTGAGATTACGTATGATTTCATAGTAAATTAGTAGCAAATATTATTTTGGTTTGAGATGAATATGTATTTAATAGTAAATTAGTAGCAAATATAATTTGGGTTTGAGATTACACATGATTTCATAGGAAATTACTAGCAAATTTTTTAGGTTTGAGATTAATAGTGAATTAATAGTAAATGATTAGCAAATATTTTTTGCGTTTGAGATTACGTATGATTTCATAGTAAATTAGTAGTAAATATTTTGGGGTTTGAGATTAATATGTATTTAATAGTAAATTAGTAGCAAATATAATTTGGGTTTGAGATTACACATGATTTCATAGAAAATTACTTGCAAATTTTTTTGCTTTGAGATTAATAGTGAATTAATAGTAAATGATTAGCAAATATTTTTTGCGTTTGAGATTACGCATGATTTAATAGTAAATTAGTAGTAAATATTATAGGGTTTGAGATTAATATGTATTTAAAAGTAAATTAGTAGCAAATATAATTTGGGTTTGAGATTACTCATGATTTCATAGGAAATTACTAGCAAATTTTTTAGGTTTGAGATTAATAGTGAATTAATAGTAAATGATTAGCAAATATTTTTTGCGTTTGAGATTACGTATGATTTCATAGTAAATTAGTAGTAAATATTATAGGGTTTGAGGTTAATATGTATTTAATAGTAAATTAGTAGCAAATATAATTTTGGTTTGAGATTACACATGATTTCATAGGAAATTACTAGCAAATTCTTTAGGTTTAAGATTAATAGTGAATTAATAGTAAATGATTAGCAAATATTTTTTGCGTTTGAGATTACGTATGATTTCATAGTAAATTAGTAGCAAATATAATTTTGGTTTGAGATTAATATGTATTTAATAGTAAATTAGTAGCCAATATAATTTGGGTTTGAGATTACACATGATTTCATAGAAAAGTACTAGCAAATTTTTTATCTTTGAGATTAATAGTGAATTAATAGTAAATTATTGGCAAGTATATTTTGCGTTTGAGATTACGTATGATTTCATAGTAAATTAGTAGTAAATATAATTTGGGTTTGAGATTAATATACATTTAATAGTAAATTAGTAGCAAATATAATTTGGGTTTGAGATTACACATGATTTCATAGGAAATTACTAGCAAATTTTTTTGGTTTGAGATTAATAGTGAATTAATAGTAAATGATTAGCAAATATTTTTTGCGTTTGAGATTACGTATGATTTAATAGTAAATTAGTAGTAAATATTATGGGGTTTGAGATTAATATGTATTTAAAAGAAAATTAGTAGCAAATATAATTTGGGTTGAGATTACTCATGATTTCATAGGAAATTACTAGCAAATCTTTTAAGTTTGAGATTAATAGTGAATTAATAGTAAATGATTAGCAAATATTGTTTGCGTTTGAGATTACGTATGATTTCATAGTAAATTAGTAGCCAATATAATTTGGGTTTGAGATTAATATGTATTTAATAGTAAATTAGCAGCAAATATAATTTGGTTGGAGATTACACATGATTTCATAGGAAATTACTAGAAAATTTTTAAGGTTTGAGATTAATAGTGAATTAATAGTAAATGATTAGCAAATATATTTGGCGTTTGAGATTACGTATGATTTCATAGTAAATTAGTAGCAAATATTTTGGGGTTTGAGATTAATATGTATTTAATAGTAAATTAGTAGCCAATATAATTTGGGTTTGAGATTACACATGATTTCATAGGAAATTACTAACAAATTTTTTAGGTTTGAGATTAATAATGAATTAATAGTAAATGATTAGCAAATATTTTTTGTGTTTGAGATTACGTATGATTTAATAGTAAATTCGTAGCAAATATAATTTGGGTTTGCGATTAATATGTATGAAAAAGTAAATTAGTAGCAAATATAATTTGGGTTTGAGATTACACATGATTTCATAGGAAATTACTAGCAATTTTTTTAGATTTGAGATTAATAGTGAATTAAAAGTAAATGATTAGAAATATTTTTTGCGTTTGAGATTATGTATGATTTCATAGTAAATTAGTAGCAAATATAATTTTGGTTTGAGATTAATATGTATTTATCAGTAAATTAGTAGCAAATACAATTTGGGTTTGAGATTACACATGATTTCATAGGAAATTACTAGCAAATTCTTTAGGTTTAAGATTAATAGTGAATTAATAGTAAATGATTAGCTAATATTTTTTGCGTTTGAGATTACGCATGATTTCATAGTAAATTAGTAGTAAATATTTTGGGGTTTTAAATTACACAAGATTTAATAGTAAATTAGTAGAAAATATAATTTGGGCTTGAGATTACTCATGACTTCATAGGAAATTACTAGCAATTTTTTAGAGTTGAGATTAATAGTGAATAAATAGTAAATTATTAGCAAATATTTTTTGCGTTTGAGATTACGTATGATTTAATAGTAAATTAGTAGTAAATATTATGGGGTTTGAGATTAATATGTATTTAAAAGTATATTAGTAGCAAATATAATTTGGGTTTGAGATTACTCATGATTTCATAGGAAATTACTAGCAAATTTTTTAGGTTTGAGATTAATAGTGAATTAATAGTAAATGATTAGCAAATATTTTTTGCGTTTAAGATTACGTATGATTTCATAGTAAATTAGTAGCCAATATAATTTGGGTTTGAGATTAATATGTATTTAATAGTAAATTAGCAGCAAATATAATTTGGGTTTGAGATTACACATGATTTCATAGGAAATTACTAGCATATTTTTTAGGTTTGAGATTAATAGTGAATTAATAGTAAATGATTAGCAAATATTTTTTGCGTTTGAGATTACGTATGATTTCATAGTAAATTAGTAGTAAATATTATGGGGTTTGAGATTAATATGTATTTAAAAGTAAATAAGTAGCAAATATAATTTGGGTTTGAGACTACTCATGATTTCATAGGAAATTACTAGCCAATTTTTTAGGTTTGAGATTAATAGTGAATTAATAGTAAATGATTAGCAAATATTTTTTGCGTTTAAGATCACGTATGATTTCATAGTAAATTAGTAGCCAATGTAATTTGGGTTTGAGATTAATATGTATTTAATAGTAAATAAGCAGCAAATATAATTGGGTTGGAGATTACACATGATTTCATAAGAAAATACTAGCAAATTTTTTAGGTCTGAGATTAATAGTGAATTAATAGTAAATGATTAGCAAATATATATTGTGTTTGAGATTACGTATGATTTCATAGTAAATTAGTAGCAAATATTATTTTGGTTTGAGATGAATATGTATTTAATAGTAAATTAGTAGCAAATATAATTTGGGTTTGAGATTACACATGATTTCATAGGAAATTACTAGCAAATTTTTTAGGTTTGAGATTAATAGTGAATTAATAGTAAATGATTAGCAAATATTTTTTGCGTTTGAGATTACGTATGATTTCATAGTAAATTAGTAGTAAATATTTTGGGGTTTGAGATTAATATGTATTTAATAGTAAATTAGTAGCAAATATAATTTGGGTTTGAGATTACACATGATTTCATAGAAAATTACTTGCAAATTTTTTTGCTTTGAGATTAATAGTGAATTAATAGTAAATGATTAGCAAATATTTTTTGCGTTTGAGATTACGCATGATTTAATAGTAAATTAGTAGTAAATATTATGGGGTTTGAGATTAATATGTATTTAAAAGTAAATTAGTAGCAAATATAATTTGGGTTTGAGATTACTCATGATTTCATAGGAAATTACTAGCAAATTTTTTAGGTTTGAGATTAATAGTGAATTAATAGTAAATGATTAGCAAATATTTTTTGCGTTTGAGATTACGTATGATTTCATAGTAAATTAGTAGTAAATATTATAGGGTTTGAGGTTAATATGTATTTAATAGTAAATTAGTAGCAAATATAATTTTGGTTTGAGATTACACATGATTTCATAGGAAATTACTAGCAAATTCTTTAGGTTTAAGATTAATAGTGAATTAATAGTAAATGATTAGCAAATATTTTTTGCGTTTGAGATTACGTATGATTTCATAGTAAATTAGTAGCAAATATAATTTTGGTTTGAGATTAATATGTATTTAATAGTAAATTAGTAGCCAATATAATTTGGGTTTGAGATTACACATGATTTCATAGAAAAGTACTAGCAAATTTTTTATCTTTGAGATTAATAGTGAATTAATAGTAAATTATTGGCAAGTATATTTTGCGTTTGAGATTACGTATGATTTCATAGTAAATTAGTAGTAAATATAATTTGGGTTTGAGATTAATATACATTTAATAGTAAATTAGTAGCAAATATAATTTGGGTTTGAGATTACACATGATTTCATAGGAAATTACTAGCAAATTTTTTTGGTTTGAGATTAATAGTGAATTAATAGTAAATGATTAGCAAATATTTTTTGCGTTTGAGATTACGTATGATTTAATAGTAAATTAGTAGTAAATATTATGGGGTTTGAGATTAATATGTATTTAAAAGAAAATTAGTAGCAAATATAATTTGGGTTGAGATTACTCATGATTTCATAGGAAATTACTAGCAAATCTTTTAAGTTTGAGATTAATAGTGAATTAATAGTAAATGATTAGCAAATATTGTTTGCGTTTGAGATTACGTATGATTTCATAGTAAATTAGTAGCCAATATAATTTGGGTTTGAGATTAATATGTATTTAATAGTAAATTAGCAGCAAATATAATTTGGTTGGAGATTACACATGATTTCATAGGAAATTACTAGAAAATTTTTAAGGTTTGAGATTAATAGTGAATTAATAGTAAATGATTAGCAAATATATTTGGCGTTTGAGATTACGTATGATTTCATAGTAAATTAGTAGCAAATATTTTGGGGTTTGAGATTAATATGTATTTAATAGTAAATTAGTAGCCAATATAATTTGGGTTTGAGATTACACATGATTTCATAGGAAATTACTAACAAATTTTTTAGGTTTGAGATTAATAATGAATTAATAGTAAATGATTAGCAAATATTTTTTGTGTTTGAGATTACGTATGATTTAATAGTAAATTCGTAGCAAATATAATTTGGGTTTGCGATTAATATGTATGAAAAAGTAAATTAGTAGCAAATATAATTTGGGTTTGAGATTACACATGATTTCATAGGAAATTACTAGCAATTTTTTTAGATTTGAGATTAATAGTGAATTAAAAGTAAATGATTAGAAATATTTTTTGCGTTTGAGATTATGTATGATTTCATAGTAAATTAGTAGCAAATATAATTTTGGTTTGAGATTAATATGTATTTATCAGTAAATTAGTAGCAAATACAATTTGGGTTTGAGATTACACATGATTTCATAGGAAATTACTAGCAAATTCTTTAGGTTTAAGATTAATAGTGAATTAATAGTAAATGATTAGCTAATATTTTTTGCGTTTGAGATTACGCATGATTTCATAGTAAATTAGTAGTAAATATTTTGGGGTTTTAAATTACACAAGATTTAATAGTAAATTAGTAGAAAATATAATTTGGGCTTGAGATTACTCATGACTTCATAGGAAATTACTAGCAATTTTTTAGAGTTGAGATTAATAGTGAATAAATAGTAAATTATTAGCAAATATTTTTTGCGTTTGAGATTACGTATGATTTAATAGTAAATTAGTAGTAAATATTATGGGGTTTGAGATTAATATGTATTTAAAAGTATATTAGTAGCAAATATAATTTGGGTTTGAGATTACTCATGATTTCATAGGAAATTACTAGCAAATTTTTTAGGTTTGAGATTAATAGTGAATTAATAGTAAATGATTAGCAAATATTTTTTGCGTTTAAGATTACGTATGATTTCATAGTAAATTAGTAGCCAATATAATTTGGGTTTGAGATTAATATGTATTTAATAGTAAATTAGCAGCAAATATAATTTGGGTTTGAGATTACACATGATTTCATAGGAAATTACTAGCATATTTTTTAGGTTTGAGATTAATAGTGAATTAATAGTAAATGATTAGCAAATATTTTTTGCGTTTGAGATTACGTATGATTTCATAGTAAATTAGTAGTAAATATTATGGGGTTTGAGATTAATATGTATTTAAAAGTAAATAAGTAGCAAATATAATTTGGGTTTGAGACTACTCATGATTTCATAGGAAATTACTAGCCAATTTTTTAGGTTTGAGATTAATAGTGAATTAATAGTAAATGATTAGCAAATATTTTTTGCGTTTAAGATCACGTATGATTTCATAGTAAATTAGTAGCCAATGTAATTTGGGTTTGAGATTAATATGTATTTAATAGTAAATAAGCAGCAAATATAATTGGGTTGGAGATTACACATGATTTCATAAGAAAATACTAGCAAATTTTTTAGGTCTGAGATTAATAGTGAATTAATAGTAAATGATTAGCAAATATATATTGTGTTTGAGATTACGTATGATTTCATAGTAAATTAGTAGCAAATATTATTTTGGTTTGAGATGAATATGTATTTAATAGTAAATTAGTAGCAAATATAATTTGGGTTTGAGATTACACATGATTTCATAGGAAATTACTAGCAAATTTTTTAGGTTTGAGATTAATAGTGAATTAATAGTAAATGATTAGCAAATATTTTTTGCGTTTGAGATTACGTATGATTTCATAGTAAATTAGTAGTAAATATTTTGGGGTTTGAGATTAATATGTATTTAATAGTAAATTAGTAGCAAATATAATTTGGGTTTGAGATTACACATGATTTCATAGAAAATTACTTGCAAATTTTTTTGCTTTGAGATTAATAGTGAATTAATAGTAAATGATTAGCAAATATTTTTTGCGTTTGAGATTACGCATGATTTAATAGTAAATTAGTAGTAAATATTATGGGGTTTGAGATTAATATGTATTTAAAAGTAAATTAGTAGCAAATATAATTTGGGTTTGAGATTACTCATGATTTCATAGGAAATTACTAGCAAATTTTTTAGGTTTGAGATTAATAGTGAATTAATAGTAAATGATTAGCAAATATTTTTTGCGTTTGAGATTACGTATGATTTCATAGTAAATTAGTAGTAAATATTATAGGGTTTGAGGTTAATATGTATTTAATAGTAAATTAGTAGCAAATATAATTTTGGTTTGAGATTACACATGATTTCATAGGAAATTACTAGCAAATTCTTTAGGTTTAAGATTAATAGTGAATTAATAGTAAATGATTAGCAAATATTTTTTGCGTTTGAGATTACGTATGATTTCATAGTAAATTAGTAGCAAATATAATTTTGGTTTGAGATTAATATGTATTTAATAGTAAATTAGTAGCCAATATAATTTGGGTTTGAGATTACACATGATTTCATAGAAAAGTACTAGCAAATTTTTTATCTTTGAGATTAATAGTGAATTAATAGTAAATTATTGGCAAGTATATTTTGCGTTTGAGATTACGTATGATTTAATAGTAAATTAGTAGTAAATATTATGGGGTTTGAGATTAATATGTATTTAAAAGTATATTAGTAGCAAATATAATTTGGGTTTGAGATTACTCATGATTTCATAGGAAATTACTAGCAAATTTTTTAGGTTTGAGATTAATAGTGAATTAATAGTAAATGATTAGCAAATATTTTTTGCGTTTGAGATTACGTATGATTTCATAGTAAATTAGTAGCAAATATAATTTTGGTTTGAGATTAATATGTATTTAATAGTAAATTAGTAGCAAATATAATTTGGGTTTGAGATTACACATGATTTCATAGGAAATTACTAGCAAATGTTTTTGAGGTTTGAGATTAATAGTTAATTAATAGTAAATGATTAGCAAATATTTTTTGCGTTTGAGATTGTGTATGATTTAATAGTAAATTAGTAGTAAATATTATGGGGTTAGAGATTAATATGTATTTAAAAGTAAATTAGTAGCAAATATAATTTGGGTTTGAGATTACACATTATTTCATAGGAAATTACTAGCAATTTTTTTAGATTTGAGATTAATAGTTAATTAAAAGTAAATGATTAGCAAATATTTTTTGCGTTTGAGATTATGTATGATCTCATAGTAAATTAGTAGCAAATATAATTTTGGTTTGAGATTAATATGTATTTAATAGTAAATTAGTAGCAAATATAATTTTGGTTTGAGATTACACATTATTTTATAGGAAATTACTAGCAAATTCTTTAGGTTTAAGATTAATAGTGAATTAATAGTAAATGATTAGCTAATATTTTTTGCGTTTGCGATTACGTATGATTTAATAGTAAATTAGTAGTTAATTTTTTGGGAGTTTTAGATTAATATGTATTTAATAGTAAATTAGTAGCAAATATAATTTGGGTTTGAGATTACACATGATTTCATAGGAAATTACTAGCAAATTTTTTAGGTTTGAGATTAATAGTGAATTAATAGTAAATGATTAGCAAATATTTTTTGCGTTTGAGATTACGTATGATTTTATAGTAAATTAGTAGTAAATATTATGGGGTTTGAGATTAATATGTATTTAAAAGTAAATTAGTAGCAAATATAATTTGGGTTTGAGATTACTCATGATTTCATAGGAAATTACTAGCAAATTTTTTAGGTCTGAGATTAATAGTAAATTAATAGTAAATGATTAGCAAATATTTTTTGCGTTTAAGATTACGTATGATTTCATAGTAAATTAGTAGCCAATATAATTTGCGGTTGAGATTAATATGTATTTAATAGTAAATTAGTAGCAAATATAATTTGGGTTTGAGATTACACATGATTTCATAGGAAATTTCTAGCAAATTTTTTAGGTTTGAGATTAATAGTGAATTAATAGTAAATGATTAGCTAATATTTTTTGCGTTTGAGATTACGTATGATTTCATAGTAAATTAGTAGTAAATATTTTGGGGTTTGAGATTAATATGTATTTAATAGTAAATTAGTAGCAAATATAACTTGGGTTTGAGATTACACATTATTTCATAGGAAATTACAAGCAAATTTTTTAGGTTTGAGATTAATAGTGAATTAATAGTAAATGATTAGCAAATATTTTTTGCGTTTGAGATTACGTATGATTTCATAGTAAATTGGTAGCAAATATAATTTTGGTTTGAGATTAATATGTATTTAATAGTAAATTAGTAGCAAATATAATTTGGGTTTGAGATTACACATGATTTCATAGGAAATTACTAGCAAATTGTTTAGGTTCGAGATTAATAGTGAATTAATAGTAAATGATTAGCAAATATTTTTTGCGTTTGAGATTACGTATGATTTAATAGTAAATTAGTAGTAAATATTATGGGGTTTGAGATTAATATGTATTTAAAAGTAAATTAGTAGCAAATATAATCTGGGTTTGAGATTACTCATGATTTCATAGGAAATTACTAGCAAATTTTTTAGGTTTGAGATTAATAGTGAATTAATAGTAAATGATTAGCAAATATTTTTTGCGTTTGAGATTACGTATGATTTCATAGTAAATTAGTAGCAAATATAATTTTGGTTTGAGATTAATATGTATTTAATAGTAAATTAGTAGCAAATATAATTTGGGTTTGAGATTACACATGATTTCATAGGAAATTACTAGCAAATTTTTTAGGTTTGAGATTAATAGTGAATTAATAGTAAATGATTAGCAAATATTTTTTGCGTTTGAGATTACGTATGATTTTATAGTAAATTAGTAGTAAATATTATGGGGTTTGAGATTAATATGTATTTAATAGTAAATTAGTAGCAAATATAATTTGCGTTTCATAGGAAATTACTAGCAAATTTTTTAGGTTTGAGATTAATAGTGAATTTATAGTAAATGATTAGCAAATATTTTTTGCGTTTGAGATTACGTTTGATTTCATAGTAAATTATTAGTAAATGTTATTTGGGTTTGAGATTAATATGTATTAAATAGTAAATTAGTAGCAAATATAATTTGGGTTTGAGATTACACATGATTTCATAGGAAATTACTAGCAAATTTTTTAGGTGTGAGATTAATAATGAATTAATAGTAAATGATTAGCAAATATTTTTTGCGTTTGAGATTACGTATGATTTAATAGTAAATTAGTAGTAAATATTATGGGGTTTGAGATTAATATGTATTTAAAAGTAAATTAGTAGCAAATATAATTTGGGTTTGAGATTACTCATGATTTCATAGGAAATTACAAGCAAATTTTTTAGGTTTGAGATTAATAGTGAATTTATAGTAAATGATTAGCAAATATTTTTTGCGTTTAAGATTACGTATGATTTCATAGTAAATTAGTAGCCAATATAATTTGGGTTTGAGATTAATATGTATTTAATAGTAAATTAGCAGCAAATATAATTTGGTTGGAGATTACACATGATTTCATAAGAAATTACTAGCAAATTTTTTAGGTTTGAGATTAATAGTGAATTAATAGTAAATGATAAGCAAATATATTTTGCGTGTGAGATGAGGTATGATTTCATAGTAAATTAGTAGCAAATATAATTTTGGTTTGAGATTAATATGTATTTAATAGTAAATTAGTAGCAAATATAATTTGGGTTTGAGATTACACATGATTTCATAGGAAATTACTAGCAATTTTTTTAGGTTTGAGATTAATAGTGAATTAATAGTAAATGATTAGCAAATATTTTTTGCGTTTGAGATTACATATGATTTCATAGTAAATTAGTAGTAAATATTATAGGGTTTGAGGGTCATATGCATTTAATAGTAAATTAGTAGTAAATATTTCGGGTTTTTAAATAACACCTGATTTAATAGTATATTAGTAGTAAATATTTTTTGGGTTTGAGATTACGCATGACTTAATAGTAAATTGGTAGCAAATATAATTTGGGTTTGAGATTAATCATGATTTCATAGGAAATTACTAGCAAATTTTTTAGGTTTGAGATTAATAGTGAATTAAAAGTAAATGATTAGCAAATATTTTTTGCGTTTGAGATTACGTATGATTTAATAGTAAATTAGTAGTAAATATTATGGGGTTTGAGATTAATATGTATTTAAAAGTAAATTAGTAGCAAATATAATTTGGATTTGAGATTACTCATGATTTCATAGGAAATTACTAGCAAATTTTTTAGGTTTGAGATTAATAGTGAATTAATAGTAAATTATTAGCAAATATTTTTTGCGTTTAAGATTACGTATGATTTCATAGTAAATTAGTAGCAAATATAATTTTGGTTTGAGATTAATATGTATTTAATAGTAAATTAGTAGCAAATATAATTTGGGTTTGAGATTACACATGATTTCATAGGAAATTACTAGCAAATTTTTAAGGTTTGAGATTAATAGTGAATTAATAGTAAATGATTAGCAAATATTTTTTGCGTTTGAGATTACGTATGATTTCATAGTAAATTAGTAGTAAATATTTTGGGGTTTGAGATTAATATGTATTTAATAGTAAATTAGTAGCAAATATAATTTGGGTTTGAGATTATACATGATTTCATAGGAAATTACTAGCAAATTTTTTAGGTTTGAGATTAATAGTGAATTAATAGTAAATGATTAGCAAATATTTTTTGCGTTTGAGATTACGTATGATTTCATAGTAAATTAGTAGTAAATATTTCGGGGTTTGAGATTAATATGTATTAATTAGTAAATTAGTAGCAAATATAATTTGGGTTTGAAATTACACATGATTTCATACGAAATTACTAACAGATTTTTTAGGTTTGAGATTAATAGTGACTTAATAGTAAATGATTAGCAAATATTTTTTGCGTTTGAGATTACGTATGATTTCATAGTAAATTAGTAGTAAATATTTCGGGGTTTTAAATAACACATGATTTAATAGTATATTAGTAGTAAATATTTTTTGGGTTTGAGATTATGCATGACTTATTAGTAAATTGGTAGCAAATATAATTTGGGTTTGAGATTACACATGATTTCATAGGAAATTACTAGCAAATTTTTTAGGTTTGAGATTAATAGTGAATTAATAGTAAATGATTAGCAAATATTTTTTGTGTTTGAGATTACGTATGATTTCATAGTAAATTAGTAGTAAATATTTCGGGGTTTGAGATTAATATGTATTAATTAGTAAATTAGTAGCAAATATAATTTGGGTTTGAAATTACACATGATTTCATACGAAATTACTAACAAATTTTTTAGGTTTGAGATTAATAGTGACTTAATAGCAAATGATTAGCACATATATTTTGCGTTTGAGATTACGTATGATTTCATAGTAAATTAGTAGTAAATATAATTTGGGTTTGAGATTAATATGTATTAAATAGTAAATTAGTTGCAAATATAATTTGGGTTTGAGATTACACATGATTTCATAGGAAATTACTAGCAAATTTTTTAGGTTTGAGATTAATAGTGAATTAATAGTAAATGATTAGCAAATATTTTTTGCGTTTGAGATTACGTATGATTTCATAGTAAATTAGTAGTAAATATTATGGGGTTTGAGATTAATATGTATTTAAAAGTAAATTATTAGCAAATATAATTTGGGTTTGAGATTACACATGATTTCATAGGAAATTACTAGCAAATTTGTTGGTTTGAGATTAATAGTGAATTAATAGTAAATGATTAGCAAATATTTTTTGCGTTTGAGATTACGTATGACTTCATAGTAAATTAGTAGTAAATATTATAGGGTTTGAGATTAATATGCATTCAATAGTAAATTAGTAGCAAATATAATTTGGGTTTGAGATTACACATGATTTCATAGGAAATTACTAGCAAATTTTTTAGGTTTGAGATTAATAGTGAATTAATAGTAAATGATTAGCAAATATTTTTTGCGTTTGAGATTACGTTTGATTTCATAGTAAATTAGTAGTAAATGTTATTTGGGTTTGAGATTAATATGTATTAAATAGTAAATTAGTAGCAAATATAATTTGGGTTTGAGATTACACATGATTTCATAGGAAATTACTAGCAAATTTTTTAGGTTTGAGATTAATAGTGAATTAATAGTAAATGATTAGCAAATATTTTTTGCGTTTGAGATTACGTATGATTTCATAGTAAATTAGTAGTAAATATTATGGGGTTTGAGATTAATATGTATTTAAAAGTAAATTAGTAGCAAATATAATTTGGGTTTGAGATTACTCATGATTTCATAGGAAATTACTAGCAAATTTTTTAGGTTTGAGATTAATAGTGAATTAATAGTAAATGATTAGCAAATATTTTTTGCGTTTAAGATTACGTATGATTTCATAGTAAATTAGTAGCCAATATAATTTGGGTTTGAGATTAATATGTATTTAATAGTAAATTAGCCGCAATTATAATTTGGTTTGAGATTACACATGATTTCATAAGAAATTACTAGCAAATTTTTTAGGTTTGAGATTAATAGTGAATTAATAGTAAATGATTAGCACATATATTTTGCGTTTGAGATTACGTATGATTTAATAGTAAATTAGTAGCAAATATAATTTGGGATTTGAGATTAATATGTATTTAATAGTAAATTAGTAGCAAATATAATTTGGGTTTGAGATTACACATGATTTCATAGGAAATTACTAGCAAATTTTTTGGTTTGAGATTAATAGTGAATTAATAGTAAATGATTAGCAAATATATTTTGCGTTTGAGATTACGTATGATTTAATAGTAAATTAGTAGCAAATATAATTTTGGTTTGAGATTAATATGTATTTAATAGTAAATTAGTAGCAAATATAATTTGGGTTTGAGATTACACATGATTTCATAGGAAATTACTAGCAAATTTTTTAGGTTTGAGATTAATAGTGAATTAATAGTAAATGATTAGCAAATATTTTTTGCGTTTGAGATTACGTATGATTTCATAGTAAATTAGTAGTAAATATTTTGGGGTTTGAGATTAATATGTATTTAATAGTAAATTAGTAGCAAATATAATTTGGGTTTGAGATTACACATGATTTCATAGGAAATTACTAGAAAATTTTTTAGGTTTGAGATTAATAGTGAATTAATAGTAAATGATTAGCAAATATTTTTTGCGTTTGAGATTACGTATGATTTCATAGTAAATTAGTAGTAAATATTTCGGGGTTTGAGATTAATATGTATTAATTAGTAAATTAGTAGCAAATATAATTTGGGTTTGAAATTACACATGATTTCATACGAAATTACTAACAAATTTTTTCGTTTTGAGATTAATAGTGACTTAATAGCAAATGATTATAAATATATTTTGCGTTTGAGATTACGTATGATTTCATAGTAAATTAGTAGTAAATATAATTTGGGTATGAGATTAATATGTATTTAATAGTAAATTATTAGCAAATATAATTTGGGTTTGAGATTACACATGATTTCATAGGAAATTACTAGCAAATTTGTTGGTTTGAGATTAATAGTGAATTAATAGTAAATGATTAGCAAATATTTTTTGCGTTTGAGATTACGTATGACTTCATAGTAAATTAGTAGTAAATATTATAGGGTTTGAGATTAATTTGCATTTAATAGTAAATTAGTTGCAAATATAATTTGGGTTTGAGATTACACATGATTTCATAGGAAATTACTAGCAAATTTTTTAGGTTTGAGATTAATAGTGAATTAATAGTAAATGATTAGCAAATATTTTTTGCGTTTGAGATTACGTATGATTTCATAGTAAATTAGTAGTAAATATTTCGGGGTTTTAAAAAACACATGATTTAATAGTATATTAGTAGTAAATATTTTTTGGGTTTGAGATTACACATGATTTCATAGGAAAATACTAGCAAATTTTTTAGGTTATAGATTAATAGTGAATTAATAGTAAATGATTAGCAAATATTTTTTGCGTTTGAGATTACGTATGATTTCATAGTAAATTAGTAGTAAATATTATGGGGTTTGAGATTAATATGTATTTAAAAGTAAATTAGTAGCAAATATAATTTGGGTTTGAGATTACTCATGATTTCATAGGAAATTACTAGCAAATTTTTTAGGTTTGAGATTAATAGTGAATTAATAGTAAATAATTAGCAAATATTTTTTGCGTTTAAGATTACGTATGATTTCATAGTAAATTAGTAGCCAATATAATTTGGGTTTGAGATTAATATGTATTTAATAGTAAATTAGCCGCAATTATAATTTGGTTTGAGATTACACATGATTTCATAAGAAATTACTAGCAAATTTTTTAGGTTTGAGATTAATAGTGAATTAATAGTAAATGATTAGCACATATATTTTGCGTTTGAGATTACGTATGATTTAATAGTAAATTAGTAGCAAATATAATTTTGGATTTGAGATTAATATGTATTTAATAGTAAATTAGTAGCAAATATAATTTGGGTTTGAGATTACACATGATTTCATAGGAAATTACTAGCTAATTTTTTGGTTTGAGAATAATAGTGAATTAATAGTAAATGATTAGCAAATATATTTTGCGTTTGAGATTACGTATGATTTAATAGTAAATTAGTAGCAAATATAATTTTGGTTTGAGATTAATATGTTTTTAATAGTAAATTAGTAGCAAATATAATTTGGGTTTGAGATTACACATGATTTCATAGGAAATTACTAGCAAATTTTTTAGGTTTGAGATTAATAGTGAATTAATAGTAAATGATTAGCAAATATTTTTTGCGTTTGAGATTACGTATGATTTCATAGTAAATTAGTAGTAAATATTTTGGGGTTTGAGATTAATATGTATTTAATAGTAAATTAGTAGCAAATATAATTTGGGTTTGAGATTACACATGATTTCATAGGAAATTACTAGAAAATTTTTTAGGTTTGAGATTAATAGTGAATTAATAGTAAATGATTAGCAAATATTTTTTGCGTTTGAGATTACGTATGATTTCATAGTAAATTAGTAGTAAATATTATAGGGTTTGAGGGTCATATGCATTTAATAGTAAATTAGTAGCAAATATAATTTGGGTTTGAGATTACACATGATTTCATAGGAAATTACTAGCAAATTTTTTAGGTTTGAGATTAAGAGTGAATTAATAGTAAATGATTAGCAAATATTTTTTGCGTTTGAGATTACGTATGATTTCATAGTAAATTAGTAGTAAATATTTCGGGGTTTGAGATTAATATGTATTAATTAGTAAATTAGTAGCAAATATAATTTGGGTTTGAAATTACACATGATTTCATACGAAATTACTAACAAATTTTTTAGGTTTGAGATTAATAGTGACTTAATAGCAAATGATTAGCAAATATATTTTGCGTTTGAGATTACGTATGATTTCATAGTAAATTAGTAGTAAATATAATTTGGGTATGAGATTAATATGTATTTAATAGTAAATTATTAGCAAATATAATTTATGTTTGAGATTACACATGATTTCATAGGAAATTACTAGCAAATTTGTTGGTTTGAGATTAATAGTGAATTAATAGTAAATGATTAGCAAATATTTTTTGCGTTTGAGATTACGTATGACTTCATAGTAAATTAGTAGTAAATATTATAGGGTTTGAGATTAATATGCATTTAATAGTAAATTAGTGGCAAATATAATTTGGGTTTGAGATTACACATTATTTCATAGGAAATTACTAGCAAATTTTTTAGGTTTGAGATTAATAGTGAATTAATAGTAAATGATTAGCAAATATTTTTTGCGTTTGAGATTACGTATGATTTCATAGTAAATTAGTAGTAAATATTTCGGGGTTTTAAATAACACATGATTTAATAGTATATTAGTAGTAAATATTTTTTGGGTTTGAGATTACACATGATTTCATAGGAAATTACTAGCAAATTTTTTAGGTTTGAGATTAATAGTGAATTAATAGTAAATGATTAGCAAATATTTTTTGCGTTTGAGATTACGTATGATTTCATAGTAAATTAGTAGTAAATATTATGGGGTTTGAGATTAATATGTATTTAAAAGTAAATTAGTAGCAAATATAATTTGGGTTTGAGATTACTCATGATTTCATAGGAAATTACTAGCAAATTTTTTAGGTTTGAGATTAATAGTGAATTAATAGTAAATGATTAGCAAATATTTTTTGCGTTTAAGATTACGTATGATTTCATAGTAAATTAGTAGCCAATATAATTTGGGTTTGAGATTAATATGTATTTAATAGTAAATTAGCCGCAATTATAATTTGGTTTGAGATTACACATGATTTCATAAGAAATTACTAGCAAATTTTTTAGGTTTGAGATTAATAGTGAATTAATAGTAAATGATTAGCAAATATATTTTGCGTTTGAGATTACGTATGATTTAATAGTAAATTAGTAACAAATATAATTTTGGATTTGAGATTAATATGTATTTAATAGTAAATTAGTAGCAAATATAATTTGGGTTTGAGATTACACATGATTTCATAGGAAATTACTAGCAAATTTTTTAGGTTTGAGATTAATAGTGAATTAATAGTAAATGATTAGCAAATATTTTTTGCGTTTGAGATTACGTATGATTTCATAGTAAATTAGTAGTAAATATTTTGGGGTTTGAGATTAATATGTATTTAATAGTAAATTAGTAGCAAATATAATTTGGGTTTGAGATTACACATGATTTCATAGGAAATTACTAGAAAATTTTTTAGGTTTGAGATTAATAGTGAATTAATAGTAAATGATTAGCAAATATTTTTTGCGTTTGAGATTACGTATGATTTCATAGTAAATTTGTAGTAAATATTTCGGGGTTTGAGATTAATATGTATTAATTAGTAAATTAGTAGCAAATATAATTTGGGTTTGAAATTACACATGATTTCATACGAAATTACTAACAGATTTTTTAGGTTTGAGATTAATAGTGACTTAATAGTAAATGATTAGCAAATATATTTTGCGTTTGAGATTACGTATGATTTCATAGTAAATTAGTAGTAAATATAATTTGGGTTTGAGATTAATATGTATTTAATGGTAAATTATTAGCAAATATAATTTGGGTTTGAGATTACACATGATTTCATAGGAAATTACTAGAAAATTTTTTGGTTTGAGATTAATAGTGAATTAATAGTAAATGATTAGCAAATATTTTTTGCGTTTGAGATTACGTATGATTTCATAGTAAATTAGTAGTAAATATTATAGGGTTTGAGATTAATATGCATTTAATAGTAAATTAGTAGCAAATATAATTTGGGTTTGAGATTACACATGATGTCATAGGAAATTACTAGCAAATTTTTTAGGTTTGAGATTAATAGTGAATTAATAGTAAATGATTAGCAAATATTTTTTGCGTTTGAGATTACGTATGATTTAATAGTAAATTAGTAGTAAATATTTCGGGGTTTTAAATAACACATGATTTAATAGTATATTAGTAGTAAATATTTTTTGGGTTTGAGATTACACATGATTTCATAGGAAATTACTAGCAAATTTTTTAGGTTTGAGATTAATAGTGAATTAATAGTAAATGATTAGCAAATATTTTTTGCGTTTGAGATTACGTATGATTTCATTGTAAATTAGTAGTAAATATTATGGGGTTTGAGATTAATATGTATTTAAAAGTAAATTAGTAGCAAATATAATTTGGGTTTGAGATTACTCATGATTTCATAGGAAATTACTAGCAAATTTTTTAGGTTTGAGATTAATAGTGAATTAATAGTAAATGATTAGCAAATATTTTTTGCGTTTAAGATTACGTATGATTTCATAGTAAATTAGTAGCCAATATAATTTGGGTTTGAGATTAATATGTATTTAATTATTTATTAGCCGCAATTATAATTTGGTTTGAGATTACACATGATTTCATAAGAAATTACTAGCAAATTTTTTAGGTTTGAGATTAATAGTGAATTAATAGTAAATGATTAGCAAATATATTTTGCGTTTGAGATTACGTATGATTTAATAGTAAATTAGTAGCAAATATAATTTTGGATTTGAGATTAATATGTATTTAATAGTAAATTAGTAGCAAATATAATTTCGGTTTGAGATTACACATGATTTCATAGGAAATTACTAGCAAATTTTTTAGGTTTGAGATTAATAGTGAATTAATAGTAAATGATTAGCAAATATTTTTTGCGGTTGAGATTACGTATGATTTCATAGTAAATTAGTAGCAAATATAATTTGGGTTTGAGATTAATATGTATTTAATAGTAAATTAGTTGCAAGTATAATTTGGGTTTGAGATTACACATGATTTCATAGGAAATTACTAGCAAATTTTTTAGGTTTGAGATTAATAGTGAATTAATAGTAAATGATTAGCAAATATTTTTTGCGGTTGAGATTACGTATGATTTCATAGTAAATTAGAAGTAAATATTGTGCGGTTTGAGATTAATATGTTTTTAATAGTAAATTAGTAGCAAATATAATTTGGGTTCGAGATTACACATGATTTCATAGGAAATTTCGAGCAAATTTTTTAGGTTTGAGATTAATAGTGAATTAATAGTAAATGATTAGCAAATATTTTTTGCGTTTGAGATTACGTATGATTTCATAGTAAATTAGTAGCAAACATTTTGGGGTTTGAGATTAATATGTATTTAATAGTAAAGTAGTCGCAAATATAATTTGGGTTTGAGATTACACATAATTTCATAGGAAGTTACTAGGAATTTTTTTAGGTTTGAGATGAATAGTTAATTAATAGTAAATGATTAGCAAATATTTTGTGCGTTTGAGATTACGTATGATTTCATAGTAAATTAGTAGCCAATATTATGGGGATTGAGATTAATATTTTTTTAATAGTAAATTAGTAGCAAATACAATTTGGATTTGAGATTACACATTAATTCATAGGAACTTACTAGCAAATTTTTTAGGTTTGAGATTAATAGTGAATTAATAGTAAATGATTAGCAAATATTTTTTGCGTTTGAGATTACGTATGATTTCATAGTAAATTAGTAGTAAATATAATTTGGGTTTGAGATTAATATGTATTTAATAGTAAATTAGTAGCAAATATAATTTGGGTTTGAGATTACACATGATTTCATAGGAAATTACTAGCAAATTTTTTAGGTTTGAGATTAATAGTGAATTAATTGTAAATGATTAGCAAATATTTTTTGCGTTTGAGATTACGTATGATTTCATAGTAAATTAGTAGCAAATATTTTGGGGTTTGAGATTAATATGTTTTTATAGTAACTTAGTTGCAAATATAATTTGGGTTTAAGATTACACATGATTTCATAGGAAATTACTAGCAAATTTTTTAGGTTTGAGATTAATAGTGAATTAATAGTAAATGATTAGCAAATATTTTTTGCGTTTGAGATTACGTATGATTTCATAGTAAATTAGTAGTAAATATTTTGGGTTCTGAGATTAATATGTATTTAATAGTAAATTAGTAGCAAATACAATTTGGATTTGAGATTACACAGTATTTCATAGGAAATTACTAGCAAATTTTTTAGGTTTGAGATTAATAGTGAATTAATAGTAAATGATCAGCAAATATTTTTTGCGTTTGAGATTACGTATGATTTCATAGTAAATTAGTAGCAAATGTAATTTGGGTTTGAGATTAATATGTATTTAATAGTAAATTAGTTGCAAGTATAATTTGGGTTTGAGATTACACATGATTTCATAGGAAATTACTAGCAAATTTTTTAGGTTTGAGATTAATAGTGAATTAATAGTAAATGATTAGCAAATATTTTTTGCGTTTGAGATTACGTATGATTTTATAGTAAATTAGGAGCAAATATAATTTGGGTTTGAGATTAATATGTATTTAATAGTAAATTAGTTGCAAGTATAATTTGGGTTTGAGATTACACATGATTTCATAGGAAATTACTAGCAAATTTTTTAGGTTTGAGATTAATAGTGAATTAATAGTAAATGATTAGCAAATATTTTTTGCGTTTGAGATTACGTATGATTTAATAGTAAATTAGTAGTAAATATTTCGGGGTTTTAAATAACACATGATTTAATAGTATATTAGTAGTAAATATTTTTTGGGTTTGAGATTACACATGATTTCATAGGAAATTACTAGCAAATTTTTTAGGTTTGAGATTAATAGTGAATTAATAGTAAATGATTAGCAAATATTTTTTTGCGTTTGAGATTACGTATGATTTCATTGTAAATTAGTAGTAAATATTATGGGGTTTGAGATTAATATGTATTTAAAAGTAAATTAGTAGCAAATATAATTTGGGTTTGAGATTACTCATGATTTCATAGGAAATTACTAGCAAATTTTTTAGGTTTGAGATTAATAGTGAATTAATAGTAAATGATTAGCAAATATTTTTTGCGTTTAAGATTACGTATGATTTCATAGTAAATTAGTAGCCAATATAATTTGGGTTTGAGATTAATATGTATTTAATTATTAATTAGCCGCAATTATAATTTGGTTTGAGATTACACATGATTTCATAAGAAATTACTAGCAAATTTTTTAGGTTTGAGATTAATAGTGAATTAATAGTAAATGATTAGCAAATATTTTTTGCGGTTGAGATTACGTATGATTTCATAGTAAATTAGTAGCAAATATAATTTGGGTTTGAGATTAATATGTATTTAATAGTAAATTAGTTGCAAGTATAATTTGGGTTTGAGATTACACATGATTTCATAGGAAATTACTAGAAAATTTTTTAGGTTTGAGATTAATAGTGAATTAATAGTAAATGATTAGCAAATATTTTTTGCGGTTGAGATTACGTATGATTTCATAGTAAATTAGAAGTAAATATTGTGCGGTTTGAGATTAATATGTTTTTAATAGTAAATTAGTAGCAAATATAATTTGGGTTCGAGATTACACATGATTTCATAGGAAATTTCGAGCAAATTTTTTAGGTTTGAGATTAATAGTGAATTAATAGTAAATGATTAGCAAATATTTTTTGCGTTTGAGATTACGTATGATTTCATAGTAAATTAGTAGCAAATATTTTGGGGTTTGAGATTAATATGTATTTAATAGTAAAGTAGTCGCAAATATAATTTGGGTTTGAGATTACACATAATTTCATAGGAAGTTACTAGCAATTTTTTTAGGTTTGAGATGAATAGTGAATTAATAGTAAATGATTAGCAAATATTTTGTGCGTTTGAGATTACGTATGATTTCATAGTAAATTAGTAGCCAATATTATGGGGATTGAGATTAATATTTTTTTAATAGTAAATTAGTAGCAAATACAATTTGGATTTGAGATTACACATTAATTCATAGGAACTTACTAGCAAATTTTTTAGGTTTGAGATTAAGAGTGAATTAATAGTAAATGATTAGCAAATATTTTTTGCGTTTGAGATTACGTATGATTTCATAGTAAATTAGTAGTAAATATAATTTAGGTTTGAGATTAATATGTATTTAATAGTAAATTAGTAGCAAATATAATTTGGGTTTGAGATTACACATGATTTCATAGGAAATTACTAGCAAATTTTTTAGGTTTGAGATTAATAGTGAATTAATTGTAAATGATTAGCAAATATTTTTTGCGTTTGAGATTACGTATGATTTCATAGTAAATTAGTAGCAAATATTTTGGGGTTTGAGATTAATATGTTTTTATAGTAACTTAGTTGCAAATATAATTTGGGTTTAAGATTACACATGATTTCATAGGAAATTACTAGCAAATTTTTTAGGTTTGAGATTAATAGTGAATTAATAGTAAATGATTAGCAAATATTTTTTGCGTTTGAGATTACGTATGATTTAATAGTAAATTAGTAGTAAATATTTTGGGTTCTGAGATTAATATGTATTTAATAGTAAATTAGTAGCAAATACAATTTGGATTTGAGATTACACAGTATTTCATAGGAAATTACTAGCAAATTTTTTAGGTTTGAGATTAATAGTGAATTAATAGTAAATGATCAGCAAATATTTTTTGCGTTTGAGATTACGTATGATTTCATAGTAAATTAGTAGCAAATGTAATTTGGGTTTGAGATTAATATGTATTTAATAGTAAATTAGTTGCAAGTATAATTTGGGTTTGAGATTACACATGATTTCATAGGAAATTACTAGCAAATTTTTTAGGTTTGAGATTAATAGTGAATTAATAGTAAATGATTAGCAAATATTTTTTGCGTTTGAGATTACGTATGATTTTATAGTAAATTAGGAGCAAATATAATTTGGGTTTGAGATTAATATGTATTTAATAGTAAATTAGTTGCAAGTATAATTTGGGTTTGAGATTACACATGATTTCATAGGAAATTACTAGCAAATTTTTTAGGTTTGAGATTAATAGTGAATTAATAGTAAATGATTAGCAAATATTTTTTGCGGTTGAGATTACGTATGATTTCATAGTAAATTAGTAGTAAATATTTTGGGGTTTGAGATTAATATGTTTTTAATAGTAAATTAGTAGCAAATATAATTTGGGTTTGAGATTACACATGATTTCATAGGAAATTTCGAGCAAATTTTTTAGGTTTGAGATTAATAGTGAATTAATAGTAAATGATTAGCAAATATTTTTTGCGTTTGAGATTACGTATGATTTCATAGTAAATTAGTAGCAAATATTTTGGGGTTTGAGATTAATATGTATTTAATAGTAAATTAGTAGCAAATATAATTTGGGTTTGAGATTACACATGATTTCATAGGAAGTTACTAGCAATTTTTTTAGGTTTGAGATGAATAGTGAATTAATAGTAAATGATTAGCAAATATTTTGTGCGTTTGAGATTACGTATGATTTCATAGTAAATTAGTAGCCAATATTATGGGGATTGAGATTAATATTTTTTTAATAGTAAATTAGTAGCAAATATAATTTGGATTTGAGATTACACATTAATTCATAGGAACTTACTAGCAAATTTTTTAGGTTTGAGATTAATAGTGAATTAATAGTAAATGATTAGCAAATATTTTTTGCGTTTGAGATTACGTATGATTTCATAGTAAATTAGTAGTAAATATAATTTGGGTTTGAGATTAATATGTATTTAATAGTAAATAAGTAGCAAATATAATTTGGGTTTGAGATTACACATGATTTCATAGGAAATTACTAGCAAATTTTTTAGGTTTGAGATTAATAGTGAATTAATAGTAAATGATTAGCAAATATTTTTTGCGGTTGAGATTACGTATGATTTCATAGTAAATTAGAAGTAAATATTTTGCGGTTTGAGATTAATATGTTTTTAATAGTAAATTAGTAGCAAATATAATTTGGGGTCGAGATTACACATGATTTCATAGGAAATTTCGAGCAAATTTTTTAGGTTTGAGATTAATAGTGAATTAATAGTAAATGATTAGCAAATATTTTTTGCGTTTGAGATTACGTATGATTTCATAGTAAATTAGTAGCAAATATTTTGGGGTTTGAGATTAATATGTATTTAATAGTAAAGTAGTCGCAAATATAATTTGGGTTTGAGATTACACATGATTTCATAGGAAGTTACTAGCAATTTTTTTAGGTTTGAGATGAATAGTGAATTAATAGTAAATGATTAGCAAATATTTTGTGCGTTTGAGATTACGTATGATTTCATACTAAATTAGTAGCCAATATTATGGGGATTGAGATTAATATTTTTTTAATAGTAAATTAGTAGCAAATACAATTTGGATTTGAGATTACACATTAATTCATAGGAACTTACTAGCAAATTTTTTAGGTTTGAGATTAATAGTGAATTAATAGTAAATGATTAGCAAATATTTTTTGCGTTTGAGATTACGTATGATTTCATAGTAAATTAGTAGTAAATATTTTGGGTTCTGAGATTAATATGTATTTAATAGTAAATTAGTAGCAAATATAATTTGGGTTTGAGATTACACATGATTTCATAGGAAATTACTAGCAAATTTTTTAGGTTTGAGATTAATAGTGAATTAATTGTAAATGATTAGCAAATATTTTTTGCGTTTGAGATTACGTATGATTTCATAGTAAATCAGTAGTAAATATTTTGGGTTCTGAGATTAATATGTATTTAATAGTAAATTAGTAGCAAATACAATTTGGATTTGAGATTACACAGTATTTCATAGGAAATTACTAGCAAATATTTTAGGTTTGAGATTAATAGTGAATTAATAGTAAATGATCAGCAAATATTTTTTGCGTTTGAGATTACGTATGATTTCATAGTAAATTAGTAGCAAATGTAATTTGGGTTTGAGATTAATATGTATTTAATAGTAAATTAGTAGCAAATATAATTTGGGTTTGAGATTACACATGATTTCATAGGAAATTACTAGCAAATTTTTTAGGTTTGAGATTAATAGTGAATTAATAGTAAATGATTAGCAAATATTTTTTGCGTTTGAGATTACGTATGATTTCATAGTAAATTAGTAGTAAATATTATGGGGTTTGAGATTAATATGTATTTAAAAGTAAATTATTAGCAAATATAATTTGGGTTTGAGATTACACATGATTTCATAGGAAATTACTAGCAAATTTGTTGGTTTGAGATTAATAGTGAATTAATAGTAAATGATTAGCAAATATTTTTTGCGTTTGAGATTACGTATGACTTCATAGTAAATTAGTAGTAAATATTATAGGGTTTGAGATTAATATGCATTCAATAGTAAATTAGTAGCAAATATAATTTGGGTTTGAGATTACACATGATTTCATAGGAAATTACTAGCAAATTTTTTAGGTTTGAGATTAATAGTGAATTAATAGTAAATGATTAGCAAATATTTTTTGCGTTTGAGATTACGTTTGATTTCATAGTAAATTAGTAGTAAATGTTATTTGGGTTTGAGATTAATATGTATTAAATAGTAAATTAGTAGCAAATATAATTTGGGTTTGAGATTACACATGATTTCATAGGAAATTACTAGCAAATTTTTTAGGTTTGAGATTAATAGTGAATTAATAGTAAATGATTAGCAAATATTTTTTGCGTTTGAGATTACGTATGATTTCATAGTAAATTAGTAGTAAATATTATGGGGTTTGAGATTAATATGTATTTAAAAGTAAATTAGTAGCAAATATAATTTGGGTTTGAGATTACTCATGATTTCATAGGAAATTACTAGCAAATTTTTTAGGTTTGAGATTAATAGTGAATTAATAGTAAATGATTAGCAAATATTTTTTGCGTTTAAGATTACGTATGATTTCATAGTAAATTAGTAGCCAATATAATTTGGGTTTGAGATTAATATGTATTTAATAGTAAATTAGCCGCAATTATAATTTGGTTTGAGATTACACATGATTTCATAAGAAATTACTAGCAAATTTTTTAGGTTTGAGATTAATAGTGAATTAATAGTAAATGATTAGCACATATATTTTGCGTTTGAGATTACGTATGATTTAATAGTAAATTAGTAGCAAATATAATTTGGGATTTGAGATTAATATGTATTTAATAGTAAATTAGTAGCAAATATAATTTGGGTTTGAGATTACACATGATTTCATAGGAAATTACTAGCAAATTTTTTGGTTTGAGATTAATAGTGAATTAATAGTAAATGATTAGCAAATATATTTTGCGTTTGAGATTACGTATGATTTAATAGTAAATTAGTAGCAAATATAATTTTGGTTTGAGATTAATATGTATTTAATAGTAAATTAGTAGCAAATATAATTTGGGTTTGAGATTACACATGATTTCATAGGAAATTACTAGCAAATTTTTTAGGTTTGAGATTAATAGTGAATTAATAGTAAATGATTAGCAAATATTTTTTGCGTTTGAGATTACGTATGATTTCATAGTAAATTAGTAGTAAATATTTTGGGGTTTGAGATTAATATGTATTTAATAGTAAATTAGTAGCAAATATAATTTGGGTTTGAGATTACACATGATTTCATAGGAAATTACTAGAAAATTTTTTAGGTTTGAGATTAATAGTGAATTAATAGTAAATGATTAGCAAATATTTTTTGCGTTTGAGATTACGTATGATTTCATAGTAAATTAGTAGTAAATATTTCGGGGTTTGAGATTAATATGTATTAATTAGTAAATTAGTAGCAAATATAATTTGGGTTTGAAATTACACATGATTTCATACGAAATTACTAACAAATTTTTTAGGTTTGAGATTAATAGTGACTTAATAGCAAATGATTAGCAAATATATTTTGCGTTTGAGATTACGTATGATTTCATAGTAAATTAGTAGTAAATATAATTTGGGTATGAGATTAATATGTATTTAATAGTAAATTATTAGCAAATATAATTTGGGTTTGAGATTACACATGATTTCATAGGAAATTACTAGCAAATTTGTTGGTTTGAGATTAATAGTGAATTAATAGTAAATGATTAGCAAATATTTTTTGCGTTTGAGATTACGTATGACTTCATAGTAAATTAGTAGTAAATATTATAGGGTTTGAGATTAATTTGCATTTAATAGTAAATTAGTTGCAAATATAATTTGGGTTTGAGATTACACATGATTTCATAGGAAATTACTAGCAAATTTTTTAGGTTTGAGATTAATAGTGAATTAATAGTAAAGAATTAGCAAATATTTTTTGCGTTTGAGATTACGTATGATTTCATAGTAAATTAGTAGTAAATATTATGGGGTTTGAGATTAATATGTATTTAAAAGTAAATTATTAGCAAATATAATTTGGGTTTGAGATTACACATGATTTCATAGGAAATTACTAGCAAATTTGTTGGTTTGAGATTAATAGTGAATTAATAGTAAATGATTAGCAAATATTTTTTGCGTTTGAGATTACGTATGACTTCATAGTAAATTAGTAGTAAATATTATAGGGTTTGAGATTAATATGCATTCAATAGTAAATTAGTAGCAAATATAATTTGGGTTTGAGATTACACATGATTTCATAGGAAATTACTAGCAAATTTTTTAGGTTTGAGATTAATAGTGAATTAATAGTAAATGATTAGCAAATATTTTTTGCGTTTGAGATTACGTTTGATTTCATAGTAAATTAGTAGTAAATGTTATTTGGGTTTGAGATTAATATGTATTAAATAGTAAATTAGTAGCAAATATAATTTGGGTTTGAGATTACACATGATTTCATAGGAAATTACTAGCAAATTTTTTAGGTTTGAGATTAATAGTGAATTAATAGTAAATGATTAGCAAATATTTTTTGCGTTTGAGATTACGTATGATTTCATAGTAAATTAGTAGTAAATATTATGGGGTTTGAGATTAATATGTATTTAAAAGTAAATTAGTAGCAAATATAATTTGGGTTTGAGATTACTCATGATTTCATAGGAAATTACTAGCAAATTTTTTAGGTTTGAGATTAATAGTGAATTAATAGTAAATGATTAGCAAATATTTTTTGCGTTTAAGATTACGTATGATTTCATAGTAAATTAGTAGCCAATATAATTTGGGTTTGAGATTAATATGTATTTAATAGTAAATTAGCCGCAATTATAATTTGGTTTGAGATTACACATGATTTCATAAGAAATTACTAGCAAATTTTTTAGGTTTGAGATTAATAGTGAATTAATAGTAAATGATTAGCACATATATTTTGCGTTTGAGATTACGTATGATTTAATAGTAAATTAGTAGCAAATATAATTTGGGATTTGAGATTAATATGTATTTAATAGTAAATTAGTAGCAAATATAATTTGGGTTTGAGATTACACATGATTTCATAGGAAATTACTAGCAAATTTTTTGGTTTGAGATTAATAGTGAATTAATAGTAAATGATTAGCAAATATATTTTGCGTTTGAGATTACGTATGATTTAATAGTAAATTAGTAGCAAATATAATTTTGGTTTGAGATTAATATGTATTTAATAGTAAATTAGTAGCAAATATAATTTGGGTTTGAGATTACACATGATTTCATAGGAAATTACTAGCAAATTTTTTAGGTTTGAGATTAATAGTGAATTAATAGTAAATGATTAGCAAATATTTTTTGCGTTTGAGATTACGTATGATTTCATAGTAAATTAGTAGTAAATATTTTGGGGTTTGAGATTAATATGTATTTAATAGTAAATTAGTAGCAAATATAATTTGGGTTTGAGATTACACATGATTTCATAGGAAATTACTAGAAAATCTTTTAGGTTTGAGATTAATAGTGAATTAATAGTAAATGATTAGCAAATATTTTTTGCGTTTGAGATTACGTATGATTTCATAGTAAATTAGTAGTAAATATTTCGGGGTTTGAGATTAATATGTATTAATTAGTAAATTAGTAGCAAATATAATTTGGGTTTGAAATTACACATGATTTCATACGAAATTACTAACAAATTTTTTAGGTTTGAGATTAATAGTGACTTAATAGCAAATGATTAGCAAATATATTTTGCGTTTGAGATTACGTATGATTTCATAGTAAATTAGTAGTAAATATAATTTGGGTATGAGATTAATATGTATTTAATAGTAAATTATTAGCAAATATAATTTGGGTTTGAGATTACACATGATTTCATAGGAAATTACTAGCAAATTTGTTGGTTTGAGATTAATAGTGAATTAATAGTAAATGATTAGCAAATATTTTTTGCGTTTGAGATTACGTATGACTTCATGGTAAATTAGTAGTAAATATTATAGGGTTTGAGATTAATTTGCATTTAATAGTAAATTAGTTGCAAATATAATTTGGGTTTGAGATTACACATGATTTCATAGGAAATTACTAGCAAATTTTTTAGGTTTGAGATTAATAGTGAATTAATAGTAAATGATTAGCAAATATTTTTTGCGTTTGAGATTACGTATGATTTCATAGTAAATTAGTAGTAAATATTTCGGGGTTTTAAAAAACACATGATTTAATAGTATATTAGTAGTAAATATTTTTTTGGTTTGAGATTACACATGATTTCATAGGAAAATACTAGCAAATTTTTTAGGTTTGAGATTAATAGTGAATTAATAGTAAATGATTAGCAAATATTTTTTGCGTTTGAGATTACGTATGATTTCATAGTAAATTAGTAGTAAATATTATGGGGTTTGAGATTAATATGTATTTAAAAGTAAATTAGTAGCAAATATAATTTGGGTTTGAGATTACTCATGATTTCATAGGAAATTACTAGCAAATTTTTTAGGTTTGAGATTAATAGTGAATTAATAGTAAATAATTAGCAAATATTTTTTGCGTTTAAGATTACGTATGATTTCATAGTAAATTAGTAGCCAATATAATTTGGGTTTGAGATTAATATGTATTTAATAGTAAATTAGCCGCAATTATAATTTGGTTTGAGATTACACATGATTTCATAAGAAATTACTAGCAAATTTTTTAGGTTTGAGATTAATAGTGAATTAATAGTAAATGATTAGCACATATATTTTGCGTTTGAGATTACGTATGATTTAATAGTAAATTAGTAGCAAATATAATTTTGGATTTGAGATTAATATGTATTTAATAGTAAATTAGTAGCAAATATAATTTGGGTTTGAGATTACACATGATTTCATAGGAAATTACTAGCAAATTTTTTGGTTTTAGAATAATAGTGAATTAATAGTAAATGATTAGCAAATATATTTTGCGTTTGAGATTACGTATGATTTAATAGTAAATTAGTAGCAAATATAATTTTGGTTTGAGATTAATATGTTTTTAATAGTAAATTATTAGCAAATATAATTTGGGTTTGAGATTACACATGATTTCATAGGAAATTACTAGCAAATTTTTTAGGTTTGAGATTAATAGTGAATTAATAGTAAATGATTAGCAAATATTTTTTGCGTTTGAGATTACGTATGATTTCATAGTAAATTAGTAGTAAATATTTTGGGGTTTGAGATTAATATGTATTTAATAGTAAATTAGTAGCAAATATAATTTGGGTTTGAGATTACACATGATTTCATAGGAAATTACTAGAAAATTTTTTAGGTTTGAGATTAATAGTGAATTAATAGTAAATGATTAGCAAATATTTTTTGCGTTTGAGATTACGTATGATTTCATAGTAAATTAGTAGTAAATATTATAGGGTTTGAGGGTCATATGCATTTAATAGTAAATTAGTAGCAAATATAATTTGGGTTTGAGATTACACATGATTTCATAGGAAATTACTAGCAAATTTTTTAGGTTTGAGATTAAGAGTGAATTAATAGTAAATGATTAGCAAATATTTTTTGCGTTTGAGATTACGTATGATTTCATAGTAAATTAGTAGTAAATATTTCGGGGTTTGAGATTAATATGTATTAATTAGTAAATTAGTAGCAAATATAATTTGGGTTTGAAATTACACATGATTTCATACGAAATTACTAACAAATTTTTTAGGTTTGAGATTAATAGTGACTTAATAGCAAATGATTAGCAAATATATTTTGCGTTTGAGATTACGTATGATTTCATAGTAAATTAGTAGTAAATATAATTTGGGTATGAGATTAATATGTATTTAATAGTAAATTATTAGCAAATATAATTTGGGTTTGAGATTACACATGATTTCATAGGAAATTACTAGCAAATTTGTTGGTTTGAGATTAATAGTGAATTAATAGTAAATGATTAGCAAATATTTTTTGCGTTTGAGATTACGTATGACTTCATAGTAAATTAGTAGTAAATATTATAGGGTTTGAGATTAATTTGCATTTAATAGTAAATTAGTTGCAAATATAATTTGGGTTTGAGATTACACATGATTTCATAGGAAATTACTAGCAAATTTTTTAGGTTTGAGATTAATAGTGAATTAATAGTAAATGATTAGCAAATATTTTTTGCGTTTGAGATTACGTATGATTTCATTGTAAATTAGTAGTAAATATTATGGGGTTTGAGATTAATATGTATTTAAAAGTAAATTAGTAGCAAATATAATTTGGGTTTGAGATTACTCATGATTTCATAGGAAATTACTAGCAAATTTTTTAGGTTTGAGATTAATAGTGAATTAATAGTAAATGATTAGCAAATATTTTTTGCGTTTAAGATTACGTATGATTTCATAGTAAATTAGTAGCCAATATAATTTGGGTTTGAGATTAATATGTATTTAATTATTAATTAGCCGCAATTATAATTTGGTTTGAGATTACACATGATTTCATAAGAAATTACTAGCAAATTTTTTAGGTTTGAGATTAATAGTGAATTAATAGTAAATGATTAGCAAATATATTTTGCGTTTGAGATTACGTATGATTTAATAGTAAATTAGTAGCAAATATAATTTTGGATTTGAGATTAATATGTATTTAATAGTAAATTAGTAGCAAATATAATTTCGGTTTGAGATTACACATGATTTCATAGGAAATTACTAGCAAATTTTTTAGGTTTGAGATTAATAGTGAATTAATAGTAAATGATTAGCAAATATTTTTTGCGGTTGAGATTACGTATGATTTCATAGTAAATTAGTAGCAAATATAATTTGGGTTTGAGATTAATATGTATTTAATAGTAAATTAGTTGCAAGTATAATTTGGGTTTGAGATTACACATGATTTCATAGGAAATTACTAGAAAATTTTTTAGGTTTGAGATTAATAGTGAATTAATAGTAAATGATTAGCAAATATTTTTTGCGGTTGAGATTACGTATGATTTCATAGTAAATTAGAAGTAAATATTGTGCGGTTTGAGATTAATATGTTTTTAATAGTAAATTAGTAGCAAATATAATTTGGGTTCGAGATTACACATGATTTCATAGGAAATTTCGAGCAAATTTTTTAGGTTTGAGATTAATAGTGAATTAATAGTAAATGATTAGCAAATATTTTTTGCGTTTGAGATTACGTATGATTTCATAGTAAATTAGTAGCAAATATTTTGGGGTTTGAGATTAATATGTATTTAATAGTAAAGTAGTCGCAAATATAATTTGGGTTTGAGATTACACATAATTTCATAGGAAGTTACTAGCAATTTTTTTAGGTTTGAGATGAATAGTGAATTAATAGTAAATGATTAGCAAATATTTTGTGCGTTTGAGATTACGTATGATTTCATAGTAAATTAGTAGCCAATATTATGGGGATTGAGATTAATATTTTTTTAATAGTAAATTAGTAGCAAATACAATTTGGATTTGAGATTACACATTAATTCATAGGAACTTACTAGCAAATTTTTTAGGTTTGAGATTAATAGTGAATTAATAGTAAATGATTAGCAAATATTTTTTGCGTTTGAGATTACGTATGATTTCATAGTAAATTAGTAGTAAATATAATTTGGGTTTGAGATTAATATGTATTTAATAGTAAATTAGTAGCAAATATAATTTGGGTTTGAGATTACACATGATTTCATAGGAAATTACTAGCAAATTTTTTAGGTTTGAGATGAATAGTGAATTAATAGTAAATGATTAGCAAATATATTTTGCGTTTGAGATTACGTATGATTTAATAGTAAATTAGTAACAAATATAATTTTGGATTTGAGATTAATATGTATTTAATAGTAAATTAGTAGCAAATATAATTTGGGTTTGAGATTACACATGATTTCATAGGAAATTACTAGCAAATTTTTTAGGTTTGAGATTAATAGTGAATTAATAGTAAATGATTAGCAAATATTTTTTGCGTTTGAGATTACGTATGATTTCATAGTAAATTAGTAGTAAATATTTTGGGGTTTGAGATTAATATGTATTTAATAGTAAATTAGTAGCAAATATAATTTGGGTTTGAGATTACACATGATTTCATAGGAAATTACTAGAAAATTTTTTAGGTTTGAGATTAATAGTGAATTAATAGTAAATGATCAGCAAATATTTTTTGCGTTTGAGATTACGTATGATTTCATAGTAAATTAGTAGTAAATATTTCGGGGTTTGAGATTAATATGTATTAATTAGTAAATTAGTAGCAAATATAATTTGGGTTTGAAATTACACATGATTTCATACGAAATTACTAACAGATTTTTTAGGTTTGAGATTAATAGTGACTTAATAGTAAATGATTAGCAAATATATTTTGCGTTTGAGATTACGTATGATTTCATAGTAAATTAGTAGTAAATATAATTTGGGTTTGAGATTAATATGTATTTAATGGTAAATTATTAGCAAATATAATTTGGGTTTGAGATTACACATGATTTCATAGGAAATTACTAGAAAATTTTTTGGTTTGAGATTAATAGTGAATTAATAGTAAATGATTAGCAAATATTTTTTGCGTTTGAGATTACGTATGATTTAATAGTAAATTAGTAGTAAATATTTCGGGGTTTTAAATAACACATGATTTAATAGTATATTAGTAGTAAATATTTTTTGGATTTGAGATTACACATGATTTCATAGGAAATTACTAGCAAATTTTTTAGGTTTGAGATTAATAGTGAATTAATAGTAAATGATTAGCAAATATTTTTTGCGTTTGAGATTACGTATGATTTCATTGTAAATTAGTAGTAAATATTATGGGGTTTGAGATTAATATGTATTTAAAAGTAAATTAGTAGCAAATATAATTTGGGTTTGAGATTACTCATGATTTCATAGGAAATTACTAGCAAATTTTTTAGGTTTGAGATTAATAGTGAATTAATAGTAAATGATTAGCAAATATTTTTTGCGTTTAAGATTACGTATGATTTCATAGTAAATTAGTAGCCAATATAATTTGGGTTTGAGATTAATATGTATTTAATTATTAATTAGCCGCAATTATAATTTGGTTTGAGATTACACATGATTTCATAAGAAATTACTAGCAAATTTTTTAGGTTTGAGATTAATAGTGAATTAATAGTAAATGATTAGCAAATATATTTTGCGTTTGAGATTACGTATGATTTAATAGTAAATTAGTAGCAAATATAATTTTGGATTTGAGATTAATATGTATTTAATAGTAAATTAGTAGCAAATATAATTTCGGTTTGAGATTACACATGATTTCATAGGAAATTACTAGCAAATTTTTTAGGTTTGAGATTAATAGTGAATTAATAGTAAATGATTAGCAAATATTTTTTGCGGTTGAGATTACGTATGATTTCATAGTAAATTAGTAGCAAATATAATTTGGGTTTGAGATTAATATGTATTTAATAGTAAATTAGTTGCAAGTATAATTTGGGTTTGAGATTACACATGATTTCATAGGAAATTACTAGAAAATTTTTTAGGTTTGAGATTAATAGTGAATTAATAGTAAATGATTAGCAAATATTTTTTGCGGTTGAGATTACGTATGATTTCATAGTAAATTAGTAGCAAATATTTTGGGGTTTGAGATTAATATGTATTTAATAGTAAAGTAGTCGCAAATATAATTTGGGTTTGAGATTACACATAATTTCATAGGAAGTTACTAGCAATTTTTTTAGGTTTGAGATGAATAGTGAATTAATAGTAAATGATTAGCAAATATTTTGTGCGTTTGAGATTACGTATGATTTCATAGTAAATTAGTAGCCAATATTATGGGGATTGAGATTAATATTTTTTTAATAGTAAATTAGTAGCAAATACAATTTGGATTTGAGATTACACATTAATTCATAGGAACTTACTAGCAAATTTTTTAGGTTTGAGATTAATAGTGAATTAATAGTAAATGATTAGCAAATATTTTTTGCGTTTGAGATTACGTATGATTTCATAGTAAATTAGTAGTAAATATAATTTGGGTTTGAGATTAATATGTATTTAATAGTAAATTAGTAGCAAATATAATTTGGGTTTGAGATTACACATGATTTCATAGGAAATTACTAGCAAATTTTTTAGGTTTGAGATTAATAGTGAATTAATTGTAAATGATTAGCAAATATTTTTTGCGTTTGAGATTACGTATGATTTCATAGTAAATTAGTAGCAAATATTTTGGGGTTTGAGATTAATATGTTTTTATAGTAACTTAGTTGCAAATATAATTTGGGTTTAAGATTACACATGATTTCATAGGAAATTACTAGCAAATTTTTTAGGTTTGAGATTAATAGTGAATTAATAGTAAATGATTAGCAAATATTTTTTGCGTTTGAGATTACGTATGATTTCATAGTAAATTAGTAGTAAATATTTTGGGTTCTGAGATTAATATGTATTTAATAGTAAATTAGTAGCAAATACAATTTGGATTTGAGATTACACAGTATTTCATAGGAAATTACTAGCAAATTTTTTAGGTTTGAGATTAATAGTGAATTAATAGTAAATGATCAGCAAATATTTTTTGCGTTTGAGATTACGTATGATTTCATAGTAAATTAGTAGCAAATGTAATTTGGGTTTGAGATTAATATGTATTTAATAGTAAATTAGTTGCAAGTATAATTTGGGTTTGAGATTACACATGATTTCATAGGAAATTACTAGCAAATTTTTTAGGTTTGAGATTAATAGTGAATTAATAGTAAATGATTAGCAAATATTTTTTGCGTTTGAGATTACGTATGATTTTATAGTAAATTAGGAGCAAATATAATTTGGGTTTGAGATTAATATGTATTTAATAGTAAATTAGTTGCAAGTATAATTTGGGTTTGAGATTACACATGATTTCATAGGAAATTACTAGCAAATTTTTTAGGTTTGAGATTAATAGTGAATTAATAGTAAATGATTAGCAAATATTTTTTGCGTTTGAGATTACGTATGATTTAATAGTAAATTAGTAGTAAATATTTCGGGGTTTTAAATAACACATGATTTAATAGTATATTAGTAGTAAATATTTTTTGGGTTTGAGATTACACATGATTTCATAGGAAATTACTAGCAAATTTTTTAGGTTTGAGATTAATAGTGAATTAATAGTAAATGATTAGCAAATATTTTTTGCGTTTGAGATTACGTATGATTTCATTGTAAATTAGTAGTAAATATTATGGGGTTTGAGATTAATATGTATTTAAAAGTAAATTAGTAGCAAATATAATTTGGGTTTGAGATTACTCATGATTTCATAGGAAATTACTAGCAAATTTTTTAGGTTTGAGATTAATAGTGAATTAATAGTAAATGATTAGCAAATATTTTTTGCGTTTAAGATTACGTATGATTTCATAGTAAATTAGTAGCCAATATAATTTGGGTTTGAGATTAATATGTATTTAATTATTAATTAGCCGCAATTATAATTTGGTTTGAGATTACACATGATTTCATAAGAAATTACTAGCAAATTTTTTAGGTTTGAGATGAATAGTGAATTAATAGTAAATGATTAGCAAATATTTTGTGCGTTTGAGATTACGTATGATTTCATAGTAAATTAGTAGCCAATATTATGGGGATTGAGATTAATATTTTTTTAATAGTAAATTAGTAGCAAATACAATTTGGATTTGAGATTACACATTAATTCATAGGAACTTACTAGCAAATTTTTTAGGTTTGAGATTAATAGTGAATTAATAGTAAATGATTAGCAAATATTTTTTGCGTTTGAGATTACGTATGATTTCATAGTAAATTAGTAGTAAATATAATTTGGGTTTGAGATTAATATGTATTTAATAGTAAATAAGTAGCAAATATAATTTGGGTTTGAGATTACACATGATTTCATAGGAAATTACTAGCAAATTTTTTAGGTTTGAGATTAATAGTGAATTAATTGTAAATGATTAGCAAATATTTTTTGCGTTTGAGATTACGTATGATTTCATAGTAAATTAGTAGCAAATATTTTGGGGTTTGAGATTAATATGTTTTTAATAGTAACTTAGTTGCAAATATAATTTGGGTTTAAGATTACACATGATTTCATAGGAAATTACTAGCAAATTTTTTAGGTTTGAGATTAATAGTGAATTAATAGTAAATGATTAGCAAATATTTTTTGCGTTTGAGATTACGTATGATTTCATAGTAAATTAGTAGTAAATATTTTGGGTTCTGAGATTAATATGTATTTAATAGTAAATTAGTAGCAAATACAATTTGGATTTGAGATTACACAGTATTTCATAGGAAATTACTAGCAAATTTTTTAGGTTTGAGATTAATAGTGAATTAATAGTAAATGATCAGCAAATATTTTTTGCGTTTGAGATTACGTATGATTTCATAGTAAATTAGTAGCAAATGTAATTTGGGTTTGAGATTAATATGTATTTAATAGTAAATTAGTTGCAAGTATAATTTGGGTTTGAGATTACACATGATTTCATAGGAAATTACTAGCAAATTTTTTAGGTTTGAGATTAATAGTGAATTAATAGTAAATGATTAGCAAATATTTTTTGCGTTTGAGATTACGTATGATTTTATAGTAAATTAGGAGCAAATATAATTTGGGTTTGAGATTAATATGTATTTAATAGTAAATTACTTGCAAGTATAATTTGGGTTTGAGATTACACATGATTTCATAGGAAATTACTAGCAAATTTTTTAGGTTTGAGATTAATAGTGAATTAATAGTAAATGATTAGCAAATATTTTTTGCGGTTGAGATTACGTATGATTTCATAGTAAATTAGAAGTAAATATTTTGCGGTTTGAGATTAATATGTTTTTAATAGTAAATTAGTAGCAAATATAATTTGGGGTCGAGATTACACATGATTTCATAGGAAATTTCGAGCAAATTTTTTAGGTTTGAGATTAATAGTGAATTAATAGTAAATGATTAGCAAATATTTTTTGCGTTTGAGATTACGTATGATTTCATAGTAAATTAGTAGCAAATATTTTGGGGTTTGAGATTAATATGTATTTAATAGTAAAGTAGTCGCAAATATAATTTGGGTTTGAGATTACACATGATTTCATAGGAAGTTACTAGCAAATTTTTTAGGTTTGAGATGAATAGTGAATTAATAGTAAATGATTAGCAAATATTTTGTGCGTTTGAGATTACGTATGATTTCATACTAAATTAGTAGCCAATATTATGGGGATTGAGATTAATATTTTTTTAATAGTAAATTAGTAGCAAATACAATTTGGATTTGAGATTACACATTAATTCATAGGAACTTACTAGCAAATTTTTTAGGTTTGAGATTAATAGTGAATTAATAGTAAATGATTAGCAAATATTTTTTGCGTTTGAGATTACGTATGATTTCATAGTAAATTAGTAGTAAATATAATTTGGGTTTGAGATTAATATGTATTTAATAGTAAATTAGTAGCAAATATAATTTGGGTTTGAGATTACACATGATTTCATAGGAAATTACTAGCAAATTTTTTAGGTTTGAGATTAATAGTGAATTAATTGTAAATGATTAGCAAATATTTTTTGCGTTTGAGATTACGTATGATTTCATAGTAAATCAGTAGTAAATATTTTGGGTTCTGAGATTAATATGTATTTAATAGTAAATTAGTTGCAAATACAATTTGGATTTGAGATTACACAGTATTTCATAGGAAATTACTAGCAAATTTGTTAGGTTTGATATTAATAGTGAATTAATAGTAAATGATCAGCAAATATTTTTTGCGTTTGAGATTACGTATGATTTCATAGTAAATTAGTAGCAAATGTAATTTGGGTTTGAGATTAATATGTATTTAATAGTAAATTAGTTGCAAGTATAATTTGGGTTTGAGATTACACATGATTTCATAGGAAATTACTAGCAAATTTTTTAGGTTTGAGATTAATAGTGAATTAATAGTAAATGATTAGCAAATATTTTTTGCGTTTGAGATTACGTATGATTTTATAGTAAATTAGGAGCAAATATAATTTGGGTTTGAGATTAATATGTATTTAATAGTAAATTAGTTGCAAGTATAATTTGGGTTTGAGATTACACATGATTTCATAGGAAATTACTAGCAAATTTTTTAGGTTTGAGATTAATAGTGAATTAATAGTAAATGATTAGCAAATATTTTTTGCGGTTGAGATTACGTATGATTTCATAGTAAATTAGTAGTAAATATTTTGGGGTTTGAGATTAATATGTTTTTAATAGTAAATTAGTAGCAAATATAATTTGGGTTTGAGATTACACATGATTTCATAGGAAATTACTAGCAAATTTTTTAGGTTAGAGATTAATAGTGAATTAATAGTAAATGATTAGCAAATATTTTTTGCGTTTGAGATTACGTATGATTTCATAGTAAATTAGTAGCAAATATTTTGGGGTTTGAGATTAATATGTATTTAATAGTAAATAAGTAGCAAATATAATTTGGGTTTGAGATTACACATGATTTCATAGGAAGTTACTAGCAATTTTTTTAGGTTTGAGATGAATAGTGAATTAATAGTAAATGATTAGCAAATATTTTGTGCGTTTGAGATTACGTATGATTTCATAGTAAATTAGTAGCCAATATTATGGGGATTGAGATTAATATTTTTTTAATAGTAAATTAGTAGCAAATGCAATTTGGATTTGAGATTACACATTAATTCATAGGAACTTACTAGCAAATTTTTTAGGTTTGAGATTAATAGTGAATTAATAGTAAATGATTAGCAAATATTTTTTGCGTTTGAGATTACGTATGATTTCATAGTAAATTAGTAGTAAATATAATTTGGGTTTGAGATTAATATGTATTTAATAGTAAATAAGTAGCAAATATAATTTGGGTTTGAGATTACACATGATTTCATAGGAAATTACTAGCAAATTTTTTAGGTTTGAGATTAATAGTGAATTAATTGTAAATGATTAGCAAATATTTTTTGCGTTTGAGATTACGTATGATTTCATAGTAAATTAGTAGCAAATATTTTGGGGTTTGAGATTAATATGTTTTTAATAGTAACTTAGTTGCAAATATAATTTGGGTTTAAGATTACACATGATTTCATAGGAAATTACTAGCAAATTTTTTAGGTTTGAGATTAATAGTGAATTAATAGTAAATGATTAGCAAATATTTTTTGCGTTTGAGATTACATATGATTTCATAGTAAATTAGTAGTAAATATTTTGGGTTCTGAGATTAATATGTATTTAATAGTAAATTAGTAGCAAATACAATTTGGATTTGAGATTACACAGTATTTCATAGAAAATTACTAGCAAATTTTTTAGGTTTGAGATTTATAGTGAATTAATAGTAAATGATCAGCAAATATTTTTTGCGTTTGAGATTACGTATGATTTCATAGTAAATTAGTAGCAAATGTAATTTGGGTTTGAGATTAATATGTATTTAATAGTAAATTAGTTGCAAGTATAATTTGGGTTTGAGATTACACATGATTTCATAGGAAATTACTAGCATATTTTTTAGGTTTGAGATTAATAGTGAATTAATAGTAAATGATTAGCAAATATTTTTTGCGTTTGAGATTACGTATGATTTTATAGTAAATTAGGAGCAAATATAATTTGGGTTTGAGATTAATATGTATTTAATAGTAAATTAGTTGCAAGTATAATTTGGGTTTGAGATTACACATGATTTCATAGGAAATTACTAGCAAATTTTTTAGGTTTGAGATTAATAGTGAATTAATAGTAAATGATTAGCAAATATTTTTTGCGGTTGAGATTACGTATGATTTCATAGTAAATTAGTAGTAAATATTTTGGGGTTTGAGATTAATATGTTTTTAATAGTAAATTAGTAGCAAATATAATTTGGGTTTGAGATTACACATGATTTCATAGGAAATTTCTAGCAAATTTTTTAGGTTTGAGATTAATAGTGAATTAATAGTAAATGATTAGCAAATATTTTTTGCGTTTGAGATTACGTATGATTTCATAGTAAATTAGTAGCAAATATTTTGGGGTTTGAGATTAATATGTATTTAATAGTAAATTAGTAGCAAATATAATTTGGGTTTGAGATTACACATGATTTCATAGGAAGTTACTAGCAATTTTTTTAGGTTTGAGATGAATAGTGAATTAATAGTAAATGATTAGCAAATATTTTGTGCGTTTGAGATTACGTATGATTTCATAGTAAATTAGTAGCCAATATTATGGGGATTGAGATTAATATTTTTTTAATAGTAAATTAGTAGCAAATACAATTTGGATTTGAGATTACACATTAATTCATAGGAACTTACTAGCAAATTTTTTAGGTTTGAGATTAATAGTGAATTAATAGTAAATGATTAGCAAATATTTTTTGCGTTTGAGATTACGTATGATTTCATAGTAAATTAGTAGTAAATATAATTTGGGTTTGAGATTAATATGTATTTAATAGTAAATAAGTAGCAAATATAATTTGGGTTTGAGATTACACATGATTTCATAGGAAATTACTAGCAAATTTTTTAGGTTTGAGATTAATAGTGAATTAATTGTAAATGATTAGCAAATATTTTTTGCGTTTGAGATTACGTATGATTTCATAGTAAATTAGTAGCAAATATGTTGGGGTTTGAGATTACACAGGATTTCATAGGAAATTAATAGCAAATTCTTTAGGTTTCAGATTAATAGTGAATTAGTAGTAAATGATTAGCAAATATTTTTTGCGTTTGAGATTACGTATGATTTCATAGTAAATTAGTAGCAAATATTTTGGGGTTTGAGATTAATATGTTTTTAATAGTAACTTAGTTGCAAATATAATTTGGGTTTAAGATTACACATGATTTCATAGGAAATTACTAGCAAATTTTTTAGGTTTGAGATTAATAGTGAATTAATAGTAAATGATTAGCAAATATTTTTTGCGTTTGAGATTACGTATGATTTCATAGTAAATTAGTAGTAAATATTTTGGGTTCTGAGATTAATATGTATTTAATAGTAAATTAGTAGCAAATACAATTTGGATTTGAGATTACACAGTATTTCATAGGAAATTACTAGCAAATTTTTTAGGTTTGAGATTAATAGTGAATTAATAGTAAATGATCAGCAAATATTTTTTGCGTTTGAGATTACGTATGATTTCATAGTAAATTAGTAGCAAATGTAATTTGGGTTTGAGATTAATATGTATTTAATAGTAAATTAGTTGCAAGTATAATTTGGGTTTGAGATTACACATGATTTCATAGGAAATTACTAGCAATTTTTTTAGGTTTGAGATGAATAGTGAATTAATAGTAAATGATTAGCAAATATTTTGTGCGTTTGAGATTACGTATGATTTCATAGTAAATTAGTAGCCAATATTATGGGGATTGAGATTAATATTTTTTTAATAGTAAATTAGTAGCAAATACAATTTGGATTTGAGATTACACATTAATTCATAGGAACTTACTAGCAAATTTTTTAGGTTTGAGATTAATAGTGAATTAATAGTAAATGATTAGCAAATATTTTTTGCGTTTGAGATTACGTATGATTTCATAGTAAATTAGTAGTAAATATAATTTGGGTTTGAGATTAATATGTATTTAATAGTAAATAAGTAGCAAATATAATTTGGGTTTGAGATTACACATGATTTCATAGGAAATTACTAGCAAATTTTTTAGGTTTGAGATTAATAGTGAATTAATTGTAAATGATTAGCAAATATTTTTTGCGTTTGAGATTACGTATGATTTCATAGTAAATTAGTAGCAAATATTTTGGGGTTTGAGATTAATATGTTTTTAATAGTAACTTAGTTGCAAATATAATTTGGGTTTAAGATTACACATGATTTCATAGGAAATTACTAGCAAATTTTTTAGGTTTGAGATTAATAGTGAATTAATAGTAAATGATTAGCAAATATTTTTTGCGTTTGAGATTACGTATGATTTCATAGTAAATTAGTAGTAAATATTTTGGGTTCTGAGATTAATATGTATTTAATAGTAAATTAGTAGCAAATACAATTTGGATTTGAGATTACACAGTATTTCATAGGAAATTACTAGCAAATTTTTTAGGTTTGAGATTAATAGTGAATTAATAGTAAATGATCAGCAAATATTTTTTGCGTTTGAGATTACGTATGATTTCATAGTAAATTAGTAGCAAATGTAATTTGGGTTTGAGATTAATATGTATTTAATAGTAAATTAGTTGCAAGTATAATTTGGGTTTGAGATTACACATGATTTCATAGGAAATTACTAGCAAATTTTTTAGGTTTGAGATTAATAGTGAATTAATAGTAAATGATTAGCAAATATTTTTTGCGTTTGAGATTACGTATGATTTTATAGTAAATTAGGAGCAAATATAATTTGGGTTTGAGATTAATATGTATTTAATAGTAAATTACTTGCAAGTATAATTTGGGTTTGAGATTACACATGATTTCATAGGAAATTACTAGCAAATTTTTTAGGTTTGAGATTAATAGTGAATTAATAGTAAATGATTAGCAAATATTTTTTGCGGTTGAGATTACGTATGATTTCATAGTAAATTAGAAGTAAATATTTTGCGGTTTGAGATTAATATGTTTTTAATAGTAAATTAGTAGCAAATATAATTTGGGGTCGAGATTACACATGATTTCATAGGAAATTTCGAGCAAATTTTTTAGGTTTGAGATTAATAGTGAATTAATAGTAAATGATTAGCAAATATTTTTTGCGTTTGAGATTACGTATGATTTCATAGTAAATTAGTAGCAAATATTTTGGGGTTTGAGATTAATATGTATTTAATAGTAAAGTAGTCGCAAATATAATTTGGGTTTGAGATTACACATGATTTCATAGGAAGTTACTAGCAATTTTTTTAGGTTTGAGATGAATAGTGAATTAATAGTAAATGATTAGCAAATATTTTGTGCGTTTGAGATTACGTATGATTTCATAGTAAATTAGTAGCCAATATTATGGGGATTGAGATTAATATTTTTTTAATAGTAAATTAGTAGCAAATACAATTTGGATTTGAGATTACACATTAATTCATAGGAACTTACTAGCAAATTTTTTAGGTTTGAGATTAATAGTGAATTAATAGTAAATGATTAGCAAATATTTTTTGCGTTTGAGATTACGTATGATTTTATAGTAAATTAGGAGCAAATATAATTTGGGTTTGAGATTAATATGTATTTAATAGTAAATTAGTTGCAAGTATAATTTGGGTTTGAGATTACACATGATTTCATAGGAAATTACTAGCAAATTTTTTAGGTTTGAGATTAATAGTGAATTAATAGTAAATGATTAGCAAATATTTTTTGCGGTTGAGATTACGTATGATTTCATAGTAAATTAGTAGTAAATATTTTGGGGTTTGAGATTAATATGTTTTTAATAGTAAATTAGTAGCAAATATAATTTGGGTTTGAGATTACACATGATTTCATAGGAAATTTCTAGCAAATTTTTTAGGTTTGAGATTAATAGTGAATTAATAGTAAATGATTAGCAAATATTTTTTGCGTTTGAGATTACGTATGATTTCATAGTAAATTAGTAGCAAATATTTTGGGGTTTGAGATTAATATGTATTTAATAGTAAATTAGTAGCAAATATAATTTGGGTTTGAGATTACACATGATTTCATAGGAAGTTACTAGCAATTTTTTTAGGTTTGAGATGAATAGTGAATTAATAGTAAATGATTAGCAAATATTTTGTGCGTTTGAGATTACGTATGATTTCATAGTAAATTAGTAGCCAATATTATGGGGATTGAGATTAATATTTTTTTAATAGTAAATTAGTAGCAAATACAATTTGGATTTGAGATTACACATTAATTCATAGGAACTTACTAGCAAATTTTTTAGGTTTGAGATTAATAGTGAATTAATAGTAAATGATTAGCAAATATTTTTTGCGTTTGAGATTACGTATGATTTCATAGTAAATTAGTAGTAAATATAATTTGGGTTTGAGATTAATATGTATTTAATAGTAAATAAGTAGCAAATATAATTTGGGTTTGAGATTACACATGATTTCATAGGAAATTACTAGCAAATTTTTTAGGTTTGAGATTAATAGTGAATTAATTGTAAATGATTAGCAAATATTTTTTGCGTTTGAGATTACGTATGATTTCATAGTAAATTAGTAGCAAATATGTTGGGGTTTGAGATTACACAGGATTTCATAGGAAATTAATAGCAAATTCTTTAGGTTTCAGATTAATAGTGAATTAGTAGTAAATGATTAGCAAATATTTTTTGCGTTTGAGATTACGTATGATTTCATAGTAAATTAGTAGCAAATATTTTGGGGTTTGAGATTAATATGTTTTTAATAGTAACTTAGTTGCAAATATAATTTGGGTTTAAGATTACACATGATTTCATAGGAAATTACTAGCAAATTTTTTAGGTTTGAGATTAATAGTGAATTAATAGTAAATGATTAGCAAATATTTTTTGCGTTTGAGATTACGTATGATTTCATAGTAAATTAGTAGTAAATATTTTGGGTTCTGAGATTAATATGTATTTAATAGTAAATTAGTAGCAAATACAATTTGGATTTGAGATTACACAGTATTTCATAGGAAATTACTAGCAAATTTTTTAGGTTTGAGATTAATAGTGAATTAATAGTAAATGATCAGCAAATATTTTTTGCGTTTGAGATTACGTATGATTTCATAGTAAATTAGTAGCAAATGTAATTTGGGTTTGAGATTAATATGTATTTAATAGTAAATTAGTTGCAAGTATAATTTGGGTTTGAGATTACACATGATTTCATAGGAAATTACTAGCAATTTTTTTAGGTTTGAGATGAATAGTGAATTAATAGTAAATGATTAGCAAATATTTTGTGCGTTTGAGATTACGTATGATTTCATAGTAAATTAGTAGCCAATATTATGGGGATTGAGATTAATATTTTTTTAATAGTAAATTAGTAGCAAATACAATTTGGATTTGAGATTACACATTAATTCATAGGAACTTACTAGCAAATTTTTTAGGTTTGAGATTAATAGTGAATTAATAGTAAATGATTAGCAAATATTTTTTGCGTTTGAGATTACGTATGATTTCATAGTAAATTAGTAGTAAATATAATTTGGGTTTGAGATTAATATGTATTTAATAGTAAATAAGTAGCAAATATAATTTGGGTTTGAGATTACACATGATTTCATAGGAAATTACTAGCAAATTTTTTAGGTTTGAGATTAATAGTGAATTAATTGTAAATGATTAGCAAATATTTTTTGCGTTTGAGATTACGTATGATTTCATAGTAAATTAGTAGCAAATATTTTGGGGTTTGAGATTAATATGTTTTTAATAGTAACTTAGTTGCAAATATAATTTGGGTTTAAGATTACACATGATTTCATAGGAAATTACTAGCAAATTTTTTAGGTTTGAGATTAATAGTGAATTAATAGTAAATGATTAGCAAATATTTTTTGCGTTTGAGATTACGTATGATTTCATAGTAAATTAGTAGTAAATATTTTGGGTTCTGAGATTAATATGTATTTAATAGTAAATTAGTAGCAAATACAATTTGGATTTGAGATTACACAGTATTTCATAGGAAATTACTAGCAAATTTTTTAGGTTTGAGATTAATAGTGAATTAATAGTAAATGATCAGCAAATATTTTTTGCGTTTGAGATTACGTATGATTTCATAGTAAATTAGTAGCAAATGTAATTTGGGTTTGAGATTAATATGTATTTAATAGTAAATTAGTTGCAAGTATAATTTGGGTTTGAGATTACACATGATTTCATAGGAAATTACTAGCAAATTTTTTAGGTTTGAGATTAATAGTGAATTAATAGTAAATGATTAGCAAATATTTTTTGCGTTTGAGATTACGTATGATTTTATAGTAAATTAGGAGCAAATATAATTTGGGTTTGAGATTAATATGTATTTAATAGTAAATTACTTGCAAGTATAATTTGGGTTTGAGATTACACATGATTTCATAGGAAATTACTAGCAAATTTTTTAGGTTTGAGATTAATAGTGAATTAATAGTAAATGATTAGCAAATATTTTTTGCGGTTGAGATTACGTATGATTTCATAGTAAATTAGAAGTAAATATTTTGCGGTTTGAGATTAATATGTTTTTAATAGTAAATTAGTAGCAAATATAATTTGGGGTCGAGATTACACATGATTTCATAGGAAATTTCGAGCAAATTTTTTAGGTTTGAGATTAATAGTGAATTAATAGTAAATGATTAGCAAATATTTTTTGCGTTTGAGATTACGTATGATTTCATAGTAAATTAGTAGCAAATATTTTGGGGTTTGAGATTAATATGTATTTAATAGTAAAGTAGTCGCAAATATAATTTGGGTTTGAGATTACACATGATTTCATAGGAAGTTACTAGCAATTTTTTTAGGTTTGAGATGAATAGTGAATTAATAGTAAATGATTAGCAAATATTTTGTGCGTTTGAGATTACGTATGATTTCATAGTAAATTAGTAGCCAATATTATGGGGATTGAGATTAATATTTTTTTAATAGTAAATTAGTAGCAAATACAATTTGGATTTGAGATTACACATTAATTCATAGGAACTTACTAGCAAATTTTTTAGGTTTGAGATTAATAGTGAATTAATAGTAAATGATTAGCAAATATTTTTTGCGTTTGAGATTACGTATGATTTCATAGTAAATTAGTAGTAAATATAATTTGGGTTTGAGATTAATATGTATTTAATAGTAAATTAGTAGCAAATATAATTTGGGTTTGAGATTACACATGATTTCATAGGAAATTACTAGCAAATTTTTTAGGTTTGAGATTAATAGTGAATTAATTGTAAATGATTAGCAAATATTTTTTGCGTTTGAGATTACGTATGATTTCATAGTAAATCAGTAGTAAATATTTTGGGTTCTGAGATTAATATGTATTTAATAGTAAATTAGTAGCAAATACAATTTGGATTTGAGATTACACAGTATTTCATAGGAAATTACTAGCAAATTTGTTAGGTTTGAGATTAATAGTGAATTAATAGTAAATGATCAGCAAATATTTTTTGCGTTTGAGATTACGTATGATTTCATAGTAAATTAGTAGCAAATGTAATTTGGGTTTGAGATTAATATGTATTTAATAGTAAATTAGTTGCAAGTATAATTTGGGTTTGAGATTACACATGATTTCATAGGAAATTACTAGCAAATTTTTTAGGTTTGAGATTAATAGTGAATTAATAGTAAATGATTAGCAAATATTTTTTGCGTTTGAGATTACGTATGATTTTATAGTAAATTAGGAGCAAATATAATTTGGGTTTGAGATTAATATGTATTTAATATTAAATTAGTTGCAAGTATAATTTGGGTTTGAGATTACACATGATTTCATAGGAAATTACTAGCAAATTTTTTAGGTTTGAGATTAATAGTGAATTAATAGTAAATGATTAGCAAATATTTTTTGCGGTTGAGATTACGTATGATTTCATAGTAAATTAGTAGTAAATATTTTGGGGTTTGAGATTAATATGTTTTTAATAGTAAATTAGTAGCAAATATAATTTGGGTTTGAGATTACACATGATTTCATAGGAAATTTCTAGCAAATTTTTTAGGTTAGAGATTAATAGTGAATTAATAGTAAATGATTAGCAAATATTTTTTGCGTTTGAGATTACGTATGATTTCATAGTAAATTAGTAGCAAATATTTTGGGGTTTGAGATTAATATGTATTTAATAGTAAATAAGTAGCAAATATAATTTGGGTTTGAGATTACACATGATTTCATAGGAAGTTACTAGCAATTTTTTTAGGTTTGAGATGAATAGTGAATTAATAGTAAATGATTAGCAAATATTTTGTGCGTTTGAGATTACGTATGATTTCATAGTAAATTAGTAGCCAATATTATGGGGATTGAGATTAATATTTTTTTAATAGTAAATTAGTAGCAAATGCAATTTGGATTTGAGATTACACATTAATTCATAGGAACTTACTAGCAAATTTTTTAGGTTTGAGATTAATAGTGAATTAATAGTAAATGATTAGCAAATATTTTTTGCGTTTGAGATTACGTATGATTTCATAGTAAATTAGTAGTAAATATAATTTGGGTTTGAGATTAATATGTATTTAATAGTAAATAAGTAGCAAATATAATTTGGGTTTGAGATTACACATGATTTCATAGGAAATTACTAGCAAATTTTTTAGGTTTGAGATTAATAGTGAATTAATTGTAAATGATTAGCAAATATTTTTTGCGTTTGAGATTACGTATGATTTCATAGTAAATTAGTAGCAAATATTTTGGGGTTTGAGATTAATATGTTTTTAATAGTAACTTAGTTGCAAATATAATTTGGGTTTAAGATTACACATGATTTCATAGGAAATTACTAGCAAATTTTTTAGGTTTGAGATTAATAGTGAATTAATAGTAAATGATTAGCAAATATTTTTTGCGTTTGAGATTACGTATGATTTCATAGTAAATTAGTAGTAAATATTTTGGGTTCTGAGATTAATATGTATTTAATAGTAAATTAGTAGCAAATACAATTTGGATTTGAGATTACACAGTATTTCATAGGAAATTACTAGCAAATTTTTTAGGTTTGAGATTAATAGTGAATTAATAGTAAATGATCAGCAAATATTTTTTGCGTTTGAGATTACGTATGATTTCATAGTAAATTAGTAGCAAATGTAATTTGGGTTTGAGATTAATATGTATTTAATAGTAAATTAGTTGCAAGTATAATTTGGGTTTGAGATTACACATGATTTCATAGGAAATTACTAGCATATTTTTTAGGTTTGAGATTAATAGTGAATTAATAGTAAATGATTAGCAAATATTTTTTGCGTTTGAGATTACGTATGATTTTATAGTAAATTAGGAGCAAATATAATTTGGGTTTGAGATTAATATGTATTTAATAGTAAATTAGTTGCAAGTATAATTTGGGTTTGAGATTACACATGATTTCATAGGAAATTACTAGCAAATTTTTTAGGTTTGAGATGAATAGTGAATTAATAGTAAATGATTAGCAAATATTTTGTGCGTTTGAGATTACGTATGATTTCATAGTAAATTAGTAGCCAATATTATGGGGATTGAGATTAATATTTTTTTAATAGTAAATTAGTAGCAAATACAATTTGGATTTGAGATTACACATTAATTCATAGGAACTTACTAGCAAATTTTTTAGGTTTGAGATTAATAGTGAATTAATAGTAAATGATTAGCAAATATTTTTTGCGTTTGAGATTACGTATGATTTCATAGTAAATTAGTAGTAAATATAATTTGGGTTTGAGATTAATATGTATTTAATAGTAAATAAGTAGCAAATATAATTTGGGTTTGAGATTACACATGATTTCATAGGAAATTACTAGCAAATTTTTTAGGTTTGAGATTAATAGTGAATTAATTGTAAATGATTAGCAAATATTTTTTGCGTTTGAGATTACGTATGATTTCATAGTAAATTAGTAGCAAATATGTTGGGGTTTGAGATTACACAGGATTTCATAGGAAATTAATAGCAAATTCTTTAGGTTTCAGATTAATAGTGAATTAGTAGTAAATGATTAGCAAATATTTTTTGCGTTTGAGATTACGTATGATTTCATAGTAAATTAGTAGTAAATATTTTGGGGTCTGAGATTAATATGTATTTAATAGTAAATTAGTAGCAAATACAATTTGGATTTGAGATTACACAGTATTTCATAGGAAATTACTAGCAAATTTTTTAGGTTTGAGATTAATAGTGAATTAATAGTAAATGATCAGCAAATATTTTTTGCGTTTGAGATTACGTATGATTTCATAGTAAATTAGTAGCAAATGTAATTTGGGTTTGAGATTAATATGTATTTAAGAGTAAATTAGTAGCAAATATAATTTGGGTTTGAGATTACACATGATTTCATAGGAAATTACTAGCAAATTTTTTAGGTTTGAGATTAATAGTGAATTAATAGTAAATGATCAGCAAATATTTTTTGCGTTTGAGATTACGTATGAGTTCATAGTAAATGAGTAGCAAATGTAATTTGGGTTTGAGATTAATATGTATTTGATAGTAAATTAGTAGCAAATATAATTTGGGTTTGAGATTACACATGATGTCATAGGAAATTACTAGCAAATTTTTTAGGTTTGAGATTAATAGTGAATTAATAGTAAATGATCAGCAAATATTTTTTGCGTTTGAGATTACGTATGAGTTCATAGTAAATGAGTAGCAAATGTAATTTGGGTTTGAGATTAATATGTATTTGATAGTAAATTAGTAGCAAATATAATTTGGGTTTGAGATTACACATGATTTCATAGGAAATTACTAGCAAATTTTTTAGGTTTGAGATTAATAGTGAATAAACAGTAAATGATTAGAAAATATTTTTTGCGGGTGAGATTACGTATGATTTCATAGTAAATTAGTAGCAAATATTTTGGGGTTTGAGATTAATATGTATTTAATAGTAAAGTAGTCGCAAATATAATTTGGGTTTGAGATTACACATGATTTCATAGGAAATTACTAGCAAATTTTTTAGGTTTGAGATTAATAGTGAATTAATAGTAAATGATCAGCAAATATTTTTTGCGTTTGAGATTACGTATGAGTTCATAGTAAATTAGTAGCAAATGTACTTTGGGTTTAAGATTAATATGTATTTAATAGTAAATTAGTAGCAAATATAATTTGGGTTTGAGATTACACATGATTTCATAGGAAATTACTAGCAAATTTTTTAGGTTTGAGATTAATAGTGAATTAACAGTAAATGATTAGCAAATATTTTTTGCGCGTGAGATTACGTATGATTTCATAGTAAATTAGTAGCAAATATTTTGGGGTTGGAGATTAATATGTATTTAATAGTAAATTAGCAGCTAATATAATTTGGGTTTGAGATTACACATGATTTCATAGGAAATTACTAGCAAATTTTTTAGGTTTGAGATTAATAGTGAATTAATAGTAAAGGATTAGCAAATATTTTTTGCGTTTGAGATTACGTATGATTTCATAGTAAATTAGTAGCAAATATTTTGGGGTTTGAGATTAATATGTATTTAATAGTAAAGTAGTCGCAAATATAATTTGGGTTTGAGATTACACATGATTTCATAGGAAATTACTAGCAAATTTTTTAGGTTTGAGATTAATAGTGAATTAATAGTAAATGATCAGCAAATATTTTTTGCGTTTGAGATTACGTATGAGTTCATAGTAAATTAGTAGCAAATGTAATTTGGGTTTGAGATTAATATGTATTTAATAGTAAATTAGTAGCAAATATAATTTGGGTTTGAGATTAAACATGATTTCATAGGAAATTACTAGCAAATTTTTTAGGTTTCAGATTAATAGTGAATTAATAGTAAATGATTAGCAAATATTTTTTGCGTTTGAGATTACGTATGATTTCATAGTAAATTAGTAGCAAATATAATTTGGGTTTGAGATTAATATGTATTTAATAGTAAATTAGTTGCAAGTATAATTTGGGTTTGAGATTACACAGTATTTCATAGGAAATTACTAGCAAATTTTTTAGGTTTGAGATTAATAGTGAATTAATAGTAAATGATCAGCAAATATTTTTTGCGTTTGAGATTACGTATGAGTTCATAGTAAATGAGTAGCAAATGTAATTTGGGTTTGAGATTAATATGTCTTTGATAGTAAATTAGTAGCAAATATAATTTGGGTTTGAGATTACACATGATTTCATAGGAATTTACTAGCAAATTTTTTAGGTTTGAGATTAATAGTGAATTAATAGTAAATGATCAGCAAATATTTTTTGCGTTTGAGATTACGTATGAGTTCATAGTAAATGAGTAGCAAATGTAATTTGGGTTTGAGATTAATATGTATTTGATAGTAAATTAGTAGCAAATATAATTTGGGTTTGAGATTACACATGAGTTCATAGGAAATTACTAGCAAATTTTTTAGGTTTGAGATTAATAGTGAATAAACAGTAAATGATCAGAAAATATTTTTTGCGGGTGAGATTACGTATGATTTCATAGTAAATTAGTAGCAAATATTTTGGGGTTTGAGATTAATATGTATTTAATAGTAAAGTAGTCGCAAATATAATTTGGGTTTGAGATTACACATGATTTCATAGGAAATTACTAGCAAATTTTCTACGTTTGAGATTAATAGTGAATTAATAGTAAATGATCAGCAAATATTTTTTGCGTTTGAGATTACGTATGAGTTCATAGTAAATTAGTAGCAAATGTACTTTGGGTTTAAGATTAATATGTATTTAATAGTAAATTAGTAGCAAATATAATTTGGGTTTGAGATTACACATGATTTCATAGGAAATTACTAGCAAATTTTTTAGGTTTGAGATTAATAGTGAATTAATAGTAAATGATTAGCAAATATTTTTTGCGTTTGAGATTACGTATGATTTCATAGTAAATTAGTAGCAAATATTTTGGGGTTGGAGATTAATATGTATTTAATAGTAAATTAGCAGCTAATATAATTTGGGTTTGAGATTACACATGATTTCATAGGAAATTACTAGCAAATTTTTTAGGTTTGAGATTAATAGTGAATTAATAGTAAATGATTAGCAAATATTTTTTGCGTTTGAGATTACGTATGATTTCATAGTAAATTAGTAGCAAATATTTTGGGGTTTGAGATTAATATGTATTTAATAGTAAAGTAGTCGCAAATATTATTTGGGTTTGAGATTACACATGATTTCATAGGAAATTACTAGCAAATTTTTTAGGTTTGAGATTAATAGTGAATTAATAGTAAATGATCAGCAAATATTTTTTGCGTTTGAGATTACGTATGAGTTCATAGTAAATTAGTAGCAAATGTAATTTGGGTTTGAGATTAATATGTATTTAATAGTAAATTAGTAGCAAATATAATTTGGGTTTGAGATTACACATGATTTCATAGGAAATTACTAGCAAATTTTTTAGGTTTCAGATTAATAGTGAATTAATAGTAAATGATTAGCAAATATTTTTTGCGTTTGAGATTACGTATGATTTCATAGTAAATTAGTAGCAAATATTTTGGGGTTTGAGATTAATATGTATTTAATAGTAAAGTAGTCGCAAATATAATTTGGGTTTAAGATTACACATGATTTCATAGGAAATTACTAGCAAATTTTTTAGGTTTGAGATTAATAGTGAATTAATAGTAAATGATTAGCAAATATTTTTTGCGTTTGAGATTACGTATGATTTCATAGTAAATTAGTAGCAAATATAATTTGGGTTTGAGATTAATATGTATTTAATAGTAAATTAGTTGCAAGTATAATTTGGGTTTGAGATTACACATGATTTCATAGGAAATTACTAGCAAATTTTTTAGGTTTGAGATTAATAGTGAATTAATAGTAAATGATTAGCAAATATTTTTTGCGTTTGAGATTACGTATGATTTCATAGTAAATTAGTAGTAATATATTTTGGGGTTTGAGATTAATATGTTTTTAATAGTAAATTAGTAGCAAATATAATTTTGGTTTGAGATTACACATGATTTCATAGGATATTTCGAGCAAATTTTTTAGGTTTCAGATTAATAGTGAATTAATAGTAAATGATTAGCAAATATTTTTTGCGTTTGAGATTACGTATGATTTCATAGTAAATTAGTAGCAAATATTTTGGGGTTGGAGATTAATATGTATTTAATAGTAAAGTAGTCGCAAATATAATTTGGGTTTAAGATTACACATGATTTCATAGGAAATTACTAGCAAATTTTTTAGGTTTGAGATTAATAGTGAATTAATAGTAAATGATTAGCAAATATTTTTTGCGTTTGAGATTACGTATGATTTCATAGTAAATTAGTAGCAAATATAATTTGGGTTTGAGATTAATATGTATTTAATAGTAAATTAGTTGCAAGTATAATTTGGGTTTGAGATTACACATGATTTCATAGGAAATTACTAGCAAATTTTTTTGGTTTGAGATTAATAGTGAATTAATAGTAAATGATTAGCAAATATTTTTTGCGTTTGAGATTACGTATGATTTCATAGTAAATTAGTAGCAAATATTTTGGGGTTTGAGATTAATATGTATTTAATAGTAAATTAGTAGCAAATATAATTTGGGTTTGAGATTACACATGATTTCATAGGAAATTACTAGCAAATTTTTTAGGTTTGAGATTAATGGTGAATTAATTGTAAATGATTAGCAAATATTTTTTGCGTTTGAGATTACGTATGATTTCATAGTAAATTAGTAGCAAATATAATTTGGGTTTGAGATTAATATGTATTTAATAATAAATTAGTTGCAAGTATAATTTGGGTTTGCGATTACACATGATTTCATAGGAAATTACTAGCAAATTTTTTAGGTTTGAGATTAATAGTGAATTAATAGTAAATGATTAGCAAATATTTATTGCGGTTGAGATTACGTATGATTTCATAGTAAATTAGTAGTAAATTTTTTGGGGTTTGAGATTAATATGTATTTAATAGTAAATTAGTAGCAAATATAATTTGGATTTGAGATTACACATGATTTCATAGAGAATTACTAGCAAATTTTTTAGGTTTGAGATTAATAGTGAATTAATAGTAAATGATTAGCAAATATTTTTTGCGATTGAGATTACGTATGATTTAATAGTAAATTAGTAGTAAATATAATTTGGGTTTGAGATTAATATGTATTTAATAGTAAATTAGTAGGAAATATAATTTGGGTTTGAGATTACACATGATTTCATAGGAAATTACTAGCAATTTTTTTAGGTTTGAGATTAATAGTGAATTAATAGTAAATGATCAGCAAATATTTTTTGCATTTGAGATTACGTATGATTTCATAGTAAATTAGTAGCAAATGTAATTTGGGTTTGAGATTAATATGTATTTAATAGTAAATTAGTAGCAAATATAATTTGGGTTTGAGATTACACATGATTTCATAGGAAATTACTAGCAAATTTTTTAGGTTTGAGATTAATAGTGAATAAACAGTAAATGATTAGAAAATATTTTATGCGGGTGAGATTACGTATGATTTCATAGTAAATTAGTAGTAAATATTTTGGGGTTTGAGATTAATATGTTTTTAATAGTAAATTAGTAGCAAATATAATTTGGGTTTGAGATTACACATGATTTCATAGGAAATTACTAGCAAATTTTTTAGGTTTGAGATTAATAGTGAATAAACAGTAAATGATTAGAAAATATTTTTTGCGGGTGAGATTACGTATGATTTCATAGTAAATTAGTACTAAATATTTTGGGTTCTGAGATTAATATGTTTTTAATAGTAACTTAGTAGCAAATATAATTTGGGTTTGAGATTACACATGATTTCATAGGAAATTACTAGCAATTTTTTTATGTTTGAGATTAATAGTGAATTAATAATAAATGATTAGCAAATATTTTTTGCGTTTGAGATTACGTATGATTTCATAGTAAATTAGTAGTAAATATTTTGGGGTCTGAGATTAATATGTATTTAATAGTAAATTAGTAGCAAATACAATTTGGGTTTGAGATTACACAGTATTTCATAGGAAATTACTAGCAAATTTTTTAGGTTTGAGATTAATAGTGAATTAATAGTAAATGATCAGCAAATATTTTTTGCGTTTGAGATTACGTATGATTTAATAGTAAATTAGTAGTAAATATAATTTGGGTTTGAGATTAATATGTATTTAATAGTAAATTAGTAGCAAATATAATTTGGGTTTGAGATTATACATGATTTCATAGGAAATTACTAGCAAATGTTTTAGGTTTGAGATTAATAGTTTATTAACAGTAAATGATTAGCAAATATGTTTTGCGGGTGAGATTACGTATGATTTCATAGTAAATTAGTAGCAAATATTTTGGGGTTTGAGATTAATATGTTTTTAATAGTAAATTAGTAGCAAAAATAATTTGGGTTTGAGATTACACATGATTTCATAGGAAATTACTAGCAAATTTTTTAGGTTTGAGATTAATAGTGAATTAATAGTAAATGATCAGCAAATATTTTTTGCGTTTGAGATTACGTATGATTTCATAGTAAATTAGTAGTAAATATTTTGGGTTCTGAGATTAATATGTATTTAATAGTAAATTAGTAGCAAATACAATTTGGATTTGAGATTACACATGATTTCATAGAGAATTACTAGCAAATTTTTTAGGTTTGAGATTAATAGTGAATTAATAGTAAATGATTAGCAAATATTTTTTGCGTTTGAGATTACGTATGATTTAATAGTAAATTAGTAGTAAATATAATTTGGGTTTGAGATTAATATGTATTTAATAGTAAATTAGTTGCAAATATAATTTGGGTTTGAGATTACACATGATTTCATAGGAAATTACTAGCAAATTTTTTAGGTTTGAGATTTATAGTGAATTATTAGTAAATGATCAGCAAATATTTTTTGCGTTTGAGATTACGTATGATTTCATAGTAAATTAGTAGCAAATATTTTGGGGTTAAAGATTAATATGTATTTAATAGTAAATAAGTAGCAAATACAATTTGGATTTGAGATTACACATGATTTCATAGGAAATTACTAGCACATTTTTTAGGTTTGAGATTAATAGTGAATTAATAGTAAATGATTAGCAAATATTTTTTGCGTTTGAGATTACGTATGAGTTCATAGTAAATGAGTAGCAAATGTAATTTGGGTTTGAGATTAATATGTATTTGATAGTAAATTAGTAGCAAATATAATTTGGGTTTGAGATTACACATGATGTCATAGGAAATTACTAGCAAATTTTTTAGGTTTGAGATTAATAGTGAATTAATAGTAAATGATCAGCAAATATTTTTTGCGTTTGAGATTACGTATGAGTTCATAGTAAATGAGTAGCAAATGTAATTTGGGTTTGAGATTAATATGTATTTGATAGTAAATTAGTAGCAAATATAATTTGGGTTTGAGATTACACATGATTTCATAGGAAATTACTAGCAAATTTTTTAGGTTTGAGATTAATAGTGAATAAACAGTAAATGATTAGAAAATATTTTTTGCGGGTGAGATTACGTATGATTTCATAGTAAATTAGTAGCAAATATTTTGGGGTTTGAGATTAATATGTATTTAATAGTAAAGTAGTCGCAAATATAATTTGGGTTTGAGATTACACATGATTTCATAGGAAATTACTAGCAAATTTTTTAGGTTTGAGATTAATAGTGAATTAATAGTAAATGATCAGCAAATATTTTTTGCGTTTGAGATTACGTATGAGTTCATAGTAAATTAGTAGCAAATGTACTTTGGGTTTAAGATTAATATGTATTTAATAGTAAATTAGTAGCAAATATAATTTGGGTTTGAGATTACACATGATTTCATAGGAAATTACTAGCAAATTTTTTAGGTTTGAGATTAATAGTGAATTAACAGTAAATGATTAGCAAATATTTTTTGCGCGTGAGATTACGTATGATTTCATAGTAAATTAGTAGCAAATATTTTGGGGTTGGAGATTAATATGTATTTAATAGTAAATTAGCAGCTAATATAATTTGGGTTTGAGATTACACATGATTTCATAGGAAATTACTAGCAAATTTTTTAGGTTTGAGATTAATAGTGAATTAATAGTAAATGATTAGCAAATATTTTTTGCGTTTGAGATTACGTATGATTTCATAGTAAATTAGTAGCAAATATTTTGGGGTTTGAGATTAATATGTATTTAATAGTAAAGTAGTCGCAAATATAATTTGGGTTTGAGATTACACATGATTTCATAGGAAATTACTAGCAAATTTTTTAGGTTTGAGATTAATAGTGAATTAATAGTAAATGATCAGCAAATATTTTTTGCGTTTGAGATTACGTATGAGTTCATAGTAAATTAGTAGCAAATGTAATTTGGGTTTGAGATTAATATGTATTTAATAGTAAATTAGTAGCAAATATAATTTGGGTTTGAGATTACACATGATTTCATAGGAAATTACTAGCAAATTTTTTAGGTTTCAGATTAATAGTGAATTAATAGTAAATGATTAGCAAATATTTTTTGCGTTTGAGATTACGTATGATTTCATAGTAAATTAGTAGCAAATATTTTGGGGTTTGAGATTAATATGTATTTAATAGTAAAGTAGTCGCAAATATAATTTGGGTTTAAGATTACACATGATTTCATAGGAAATTACTAGCAAATTTTTTAGGTTTGAGATTAATAGTGAATTAATAGTAAAGTATTAGCAAATATTTTTTGCGTTTGAGATTACGTATGATTTCATAGTAAATTAGTAGCAAATATAATTTGGGTTTGAGATTAATATGTATTTAATAGTAAATTAGTTGCAAGTATAATTTGGGTTTGAGATTACACAGTATTTCATAGGAAATTACTAGCAAATTTTTTAGGTTTGAGATTAATAGTGAATTAATAGTAAATGATTAGCAAATATTTTTTGCGTTTGAGATTACGTATGATTTCATAGTAAATTAGTAGTAATATATTTTGGGGTTTGAGATTAATATGTTTTTAATAGTAAATTAGTAGCAAATATAATTTTGGTTTGAGATTACACATGATTTCATAGGATATTTCGAGCAAATTTTTTAGGTTTCAGATTAATAGTGAATTAATAGTAAATGATTAGCAAATATTTTTTGCGTTTGAGATTACGTATGATTTCATAGTAAATTAGTAGCAAATATTTTGGGGTTGGAGATTAATATGTATTTAATAGTAAAGTAGTCGCAAATATAATTTGGGTTTAAGATTACACATGATTTCATAGGAAATTACTAGCAAATTTTTTAGGTTTGAGATTAATAGTGAATTAATAGTAAATGATTAGCAAATATTTTTTGCGTTTGAGATTACGTATGATTTCATAGTAAATTAGTAGCAAATATAATTTGGGTTTGAGATTAATATGTATTTAATAGTAAATTAGTTGCAAGTATAATTTGGGTTTGAGATTACACATGATTTCATAGGAAATTACTAGCAAATTTTTTTGGTTTGAGATTAATAGTGAATTAATAGTAAATGATTAGCAAATATTTTTTGCGTTTGAGATTACGTATGATTTCATAGTAAATTAGTAGCAAATATTTTGGGGTTTGAGATTAATATGTATTTAATAGTAAATTAGTAGCAAATATAATTTGGGTTTGAGATTACACATGATTTCATAGGAAATTACTAGCAAATTTTTTAGGTTTGAGATTAATGGTGAATTAATTGTAAATGATTAGCAAATATTTTTTGCGTTTGAGATTACGTATGATTTCATAGTAAATTAGTAGCAAATATAATTTGGGTTTGAGATTAATATGTATTTAATAATAAATTAGTTGCAAGTATAATTTGGGTTTGCGATTACACATGATTTCATAGGAAATTAATAGCAAATTTTTTAGGTTTGAGATTAATAGTGAATTAATAGTAAATGATTAGCAAATATTTATTGCGGTTGAGATTACGTATGATTTCATAGTAAATTAGTAGTAAATATAATTTGGGTTTGAGATTAATATGTATTTAATAGTAAATTAGTAGGAAATATAATTTGGGTTTGAGATTACACATGATTTCATAGGAAATTACTAGCAATTTTTTTAGGTTTGAGATTAATAGTGAATTAATAGTAAATGATCAGCAAATATTTTTTGCATTTGAGATTACGTATGATTTCATAGTAAATTAGTAGCAAATGTAATTTGGGTTTGAGATTAATATGTATTTAATAGTAAATTAGTAGCAAATATAATTTGGGTTTGAGATTACACATGATTTCATAGGAAATTACTAGCAAATTTTTTAGGTTTGAGATTAATAGTGAATAAACAGTAAATGATTAGAAAATATTTTATGCGGGTGAGATTACGTATGATTTCATAGTAAATTAGTAGTAAATATTTTGGGGTTTGAGATTAATATGTTTTTAATAGTAAATTAGTAGCAAATATAATTTGGGTTTGAGATTACACATGATTTCATAGGAAATTACTAGCAAATTTTTTAGGTTTGAGATTAATAGTGAATAAACAGTAAATGATTAGAAAATATTTTTTGCGGGTGAGATTACGTATGATTTCATAGTAAATTAGTACTAAATATTTTGGGTTCTGAGATTAATATGTTTTTAATAGTAACTTAGTAGCAAATATAATTTGGGTTTGAGATTACACATGATTTCATAGGAAATTACTAGCAATTTTTTTATGTTTGAGATTAATAGTGAATTAATAATAAATGATTAGCAAATATTTTTTGCGTTTGAGATTACGTATGATTTCATAGTAAATTAGTAGTAAATATTTTGGGGTCTGAGATTAATATGTATTTAATAGTAAATTAGTAGCAAATACAATTTGGGTTTGAGATTACACAGTATTTCATAGGAAATTACTAGCAAATTTTTTAGGTTTGAGATTAATAGTGAATTAATAGTAAATGATCAGCAAATATTTTTTGCGTTTGAGATTACGTATGATTTAATAGTAAATTAGTAGTAAATATAATTTGGGTTTGAGATTAATATGTATTTAATAGTAAATTAGTAGCAAATATAATTTGGGTTTGAGATTATACATGATTTCATAGGAAATTACTAGCAAATGTTTTAGGTTTGAGATTAATAGTTTATTAACAGTAAATGATTAGCAAATATTTTTTGCGGGTGAGATTACGTATGATTTCATAGTAAATTAGTAGCAAATATTTTGGGGTTTGAGATTAATATGTTTTTAATAGTAAATTAGTAGCAAAAATAATTTGGGTTTGAGATTACACATGATTTCATAGGAAATTACTAGCAAATTTTTTAGGTTTGAGATTAATAGTGAATTAATAGTAAATGATCAGCAAATATTTTTTGCGTTTGAGATTACGTATGATTTCATAGTAAATTAGTAGTAAATATTTTGGGTTCTGAGATTAATATGTATTTAATAGTAAATTAGTAGCAAATACAATTTGGATTTGAGATTAAACATGATTTCATAGAGAATTACTAGCAAATTTTTTAGGTTTGAGATTAATAGTGAATTAATAGTAAATGATTAGCAAATATTTTTTGCGTTTGAGATTACGTATGATTTAATAGTAAATTAGTAGTAAATATAATTTGGGTTTGAGATTAATATGTATTTAATAGTAAATTAGTAGCAAATATAATTTGGGTTTGAGATTACACATGATTTCATAGGAAATTATCAGCAAATTTTTTAGGTTTGAGATTAATAGTGAATTATTAGTAAATGATCAGCAAATATTTTTTGCGTTTGAGATTACGTATGATTTCATAGTAAATTAGTAGCAAATATTTTGGGGTTAAAGATTAATATGTATTTAATAGTAAATAAGTAGCAAATACAATTTGGATTTGAGATTACACATGATTTCATAGGAAATTACTAGCACATTTTTTAGGTTTGAGATTAATAGTGAATTAATAGTAAATGATTAGCAAATATTTTTTGCGTTTGAGATTACGTATGATTTCATAGTAAATTAGTAGCAAATATAATTTGGGTTTGAGATTAATATGTATTTAATAGTAAATTAGTTGCAAGTATAATTTGGGTTTGAGATTACACATGATTTCATAGGAAATTACTAGCAAATTTTTTAGGTTTGAGATTAATAGTGAATTAATAGTAAATGATTAGCAAATATTTTTTGCGGTTGAGATTACGTATGATTTCATAGTAAATTAGTAGCAAATATTTTGGGGTTATAGATTAATATGTATTTAATAGTAAATTAGTAGCAAATATAATTTGGGTTTAAGATTACACATGATTTCATAGGAAATTACTAGCAAATTTTTTAAGTTTGAGATTAATAGTGAATTAATTGTAAATGATTAGCAAATATTTTTTGCGTTTGAGATTACGTATGATTTCATAGTAAATTAGTAGCAAATATCTTGGGGTTTGAGATTAATATGTTTTTAATAGTAACTTAGTAGCAAATATAATTTGGGTTTGAGATTACACATGATTTCATAGGAAATTACTAGCAATTTTTTTATGTTTGAGATTAATAGTGAATTAATAATAAATGATTAGCAAATATTTTTTGCGTTTGAGATTACGTATGATTTCATAGTAAATTAGTAGTAAATATTTTGGGGTCTGAGATTAATATGTATTTAATAGTAAATTAGTAGCAAATACAATTTGGATTTGAGATTATACAGTATTTCATAGGAAATTACTAGCAAATTTTTAAGGTTTGAGATTAATAGTGAATTAATAGTAAATGATCAGCAAATATTTTTTGCGTTTGAGATTACGTATGAGTTCATAGTAAATTAGTAGCAAATGTAATTTGGGTTTGAGATTAATATGTATTTAATAGTAAATTAGTAGCAAATATAATTTGGGTTTGAGATTACCCATGATTTCATAGGAAATTACTAGCAAATTTTTTAGGTTTGAGATTAATAGTGAATTAACAGTAAATGATTAGCAAATATTTTTTGCGGGTGAGATTACGTATGATTTCATAGTAAATTAGTAGCAAATATTTTGGGGTTTGAGATTAATATGTATTTAATAGTAAATTAGTAGCAAATATAATTTGGGTTTGAGATTACACATGATTTCATAGGAAATTACTAGCAAATTTTTTAGGTTTGAGATTAATAGTGAATTAATAGTAAATGATTAGCAAATATTTTTTGCGTTTGAGATTACTTATGATTTCATAGTAAATTAGTAGTAAATATTTTGGGTTCTGAGATTAATATGTATTTAATAGTAAATTAGTAGCAAATACAATTTGGATTTGAGATTACACATGATTTCATAGAGAATTACTAGCAAATTTTTTAGGTTTGAGATTCCTAGTGAATTAATAGTAAATGATTAGCAAATATTTTTTGCGTTTGAGATTACGTATGATTTAATAGTAAATTAGTAGTAAATATAATTTGGGTTTGAGATTAATATGTATTTAATAGTAAATTAGTAGCAAATATAATTTGGGTGTGAGATTACACATGATTTCATAGGAAATTACTAGCAAATCTTTTAGGTTTGAGATTAATAGTGAATTATTAGTAAATGATCAGCAAATATTTTTTGCGTTTGAGATTACGTATGAGTTCATAGTAAATTAGTAGCAAATGTAATTTGGGTTTGAGATTAATATGTATTTAATAGTAAATTAGTAGCAAATATAATTTGGGTTTGAGATTACACATGATTTCATAGGAAATTACTAGCAAATTTTTTAGGTTTGAGATTAATAGTGAATAACAGTAAATGATCAGAAAATATTTTTTGCGGGTGAGATTACGTATGATTTCATAGTAAATTAGTAGCAAATATTTTGGGGTTAAAGATTAATATGTATTTAATAGTAAATAAGTAGCAAATACAATTTGGATTTGAGATTACACATGAATTCATAGGAAATTACTAGCAAATTTTTTAGGTTTGAGATTAATAGTGAATTAATAGTAAATGATTAGCAAATATTTTTTGCGTTTGAGATTACGTATGATTTCATAGTAAATTAGTAGCAAATATTTTGGGGTTTGAGATTAATATGTATTTAATAGTAAATTAGTAGCAAATATAATTTGGGTTTGAGATTACACATGATTTCATAGAGAATTACTAGCAAATTTTTTAGGTTTGAGATTAATAGTGAATTAATAGTAAATGATTAGCAAATATTTTTTGCGTTTGAGATTACGTATGATTTAATAGTAAATTAGTAGTAAATATAATTTGGGTTTGAGATTAATATGTATTTAATAGTAAATTAGTAGCAAATATAATTTGGGTTTGAGATTACACATGATTTCATAGGAAATTACTAGCAAATTTTTTAGGTGTGAGATTAATAGTGAATTAATAGTAAATGATTAGCAAATATATTTTGCGGTTGAGATTACGTATGATTTCATAGTAAATTAGTAGCAAATATTTTGGGGTTTGAGATTAATATGTATTTAATAGTAAATTAGTAGCAAATATAATTTGGGTTTAAGATTACACATGATTTCATAGGAAATTACTAGCAAATTTTTTAGGTTTGAGATTAATAGTGAATTAATTGTAAATGATTAGCAAATATTTTTTGCGTTTGAGATTACGTATGATTTCATAGTAAATTAGTAGCAAATATTTTGGGATTTGAGATTAATATGTTTTTAATAGTAACTTAGTAGCAAATATAATTTGGGTTTGAGATTACACATGATTTCATAGGAAATTACTAGCAATTTTTTTATGTTTGAGATTAATAGTGAATTAATAATAAATGATTAGCAAATATTTTTTGCGTTTGAGATTACGTATGATTTCATAGTAAATTAGTAGTAAATATTTTGGGGTCTGAGATTAATATGTATTTAATAGTAAATAAGTAGCAAATAAAATTTGGATTTGAGATTACACAGTATTTCATAGGAAATTACTAGCAAATTTTTTAGGTTTGAGATTAATAGTGAATTAAAAGTAAATGATCAGCAAATATTTTTTGCGTTTGAGATTACGTATGAGTTCATAGTAAATTCGTAGCAAATGTAATTTGGGTTTGAGATTAATATGTATTTAATAGTAAATTAGTAGCAAATATAATTTGGGTTTGAGATTACACATGATTTCATAGGAAATTACTAGCAAATTTTTTAGGTTTGAGATTAATAGTGAATTAACAGTAAATGATTAGCAAATATTTGTTGCGGGTGAGATTACGTATGATTTCATAGTAAATTAGTAGCAAATATTTTGGGGTTTGAGATTAATATGTATTTAATAGTAAATTAGTAGCAAATACAATTTGGGTTTGAGATTACACATGATTTCATAGAGAATTACTAGCAAATTTTTTAGGTTTGAGATTAATAGTGAATTAATAGTAAATGATTAGCAAATATTTTTTGCGTTTGAGATTACGTATGATTTAATAGTAAATTAGTAGTAAATATAATTTGGGTTTGAGATTAATATGTATTTAATAGTAAATTAGTAGCAAATATAATTTGGGTTTGAGATTACACATGATTTCATAGGAAATTACTAGCAAATTTTTTAGGTTTGAGATTAATAGTGAATTATTAGTAAATGATCAGCAAATATTTTTTGCGTTTGAGATTACCTATGAGTTCATAGTAAATTAGTAGCAAATATAATTTGGGTTTGAGATTAATATGTATTTAATAGTAAATTAGTAGCAAATATAATTTGGGTTTGAGATTACACATGATTTCATAGGAAATTACTAGCAAATTTTTTAGGTTTGAGATTAATAGTGAATAAACAGTAAATGATCAGAAAATATTTTTTGCGGGTGAGATTACGTATGATTTCATAGTAAATTAGTAGCAAATATTTTGGGGTTAAAGATTAATATGTATTTAATAGTAAATAAGTAGCAAATACAATTTGGATTTGAGATTACACATGAATTCATAGGAAATTACTAGCAAATTTTTTAGGTTTGAGATGATAAGTGAATTAATAGTAAATGATTAGCAAATATTTTTTGCGTTTGAGAATACGTATGATTTCATAGTAATTTAGTAGCAAATATTTTGGGGTTTGAGATTAATATGTATTTAATAGTAAATTAGTAGCAAATATAATTTGGGTTTGAGATTACACATGATTTCATAGAGAATTACTAGCAAATTTTTAAGGTTTGAGATTAATAGTGAATTAATAGTAAATGATTAGCAAATATTTTTTGCGTTTGAGATTACGTATGATTTAATAGTAAATTAGTAGTAAATATAATTTGGGTTTGAGATTAATATGTATTTAATAGTAAATTAGTAGCAAATATAATTTGGGTTTGAGATTACACATGATTTCATAGGAAATTACTAGCAAATTTTTTAGGTTTGAGATTAATAGTGAATTAATAGTAAATGATTAGTAAATATTTTTTCCGTTTGAGATTACGTATGATTTCATAGTAAATTAGTAGTAAATATTTTGGGTTCTGAGATTAATATGTATTTAATAGTAAATTAGTAGCAAATACAATTTGGATTTGAGATTACACATGATTTCATAGAGAAATGCTAGCAAATTTTTTAGGTTTGAGATTAATAGTGAATTAATAGTAAATGATTAGCAAATATTTTTTGCGTTTGAGATTACGTATGATTTAATAGTAAATTAGTAGTAAATATAATTTGAGTTTGAGATTAATATGTATTTAATAGTAAATTAGTAGCAAATATAATTTGGGTTTGAGATTACACATGATTTCATAGGAAATTACTAGCAAATTTTTTAGGTTTGAGATTAATAGTGAATAAACAGTAAATGATCAGAAAATATTTTTTGCGGGTGAGATTACGTATGATTTCATAGTAAATTAGTAGCAAATATTTTGGGGTTAAAGATTAATATGTATTTAATAGTAAATAAGTAGCAAATACAATTTGGATTTGAGATTACACATGAATTCATAGGAAATTACTAGCAAATTTTTTAGGTTTGAGATAATTAGTGAATTAATAGTAAATGATTAGCAAATATTTTTTGCGTTTGAGATTACGTATGATTTCATAGTAAATTAGTAGCAAATATTTTGGGGTTTGAGATTAATATGTATTTTATAGTAAATTAGTAGCAAATATAATTTGGGTTTAAGATTACACATGATTTCATAGAGAATTACTAGCAAATTTTTTAGGTTTGAGATTAATAGTGAATTAATAGTAAATGATTAGCAAATATTTTTTGCGTTTGAGATTACGTATGATTTAATAGTAAATTAGTAGTAAATATAATTTGGGTTTGAGATTAATATGTATTTAATAGTAAATTAGTAGCAAATATAATTTGGGTTTGAGATTACACATGATTTCATAGGAAATTACTAGGAAATTGTTTAGGTTTGAGATTAAAAGTGAATTAATAGTAAATGATCAGCAAATTTTTTTTGCGTTTGAGATTACGTATGAGTTCATAGTAAATTAGTAGCAAATGTAATTAGGGTTTGAGATTAATATGTATTTAATAGTAAATTAGTAGCAAATATAATTTGGGTTTGAGATTACACATGATTTCATAGGAAATTACTAGCAAATTTTTTAGGTGGAGATTAATAATGAATTAATAGTAAATGATTAGCAAATATTTTTTGCGTTTGAGATTACGTATGATTTCATAGTAAATTAGTAGCAAATATAATTTGGGTTTGAGATTAATATGTATTTAATAGTAAATTAGTAGCAAATACAATTTGGATTTGAGATTACACATGATTTCATAGAGAATTGCTAGCAAATTTTTTAGGTTTGAGATTAATAGTGAATTAATAGTAAATGATTAGCAAATATTTTTTGCGTTTGAGATTACGTATGATTTAATAGTAAATTAGTAGTAAATATAATTTGGGTTTGAGATTAATATGTATTTAATAGTAAATTAGTAGCAAATATAATTTGGGTTTGAGATTACACATGATTTCATAGGAAATTACTAGCAAATTTTTTAGGTTTGAGATTAATAGTGAATTATTAGTAAATGATCAGCAAATATTTTTTGCGTTATAGATTACGTATGAGTTCATAGTAAATTAGTAGCAAATGTAATTTGGGTTTGAGATTAATATGTATTTAATAGTAAATTAGTAGCAAATATAATTTGGGTTTAAGATTACACATGATTTCATAGGAAATTACTAGCAAATTTTTTAGGTTTGAGATTAATAGTGAATAAACAGTAAATGATCAGAAAATATTTTTTGCGGGTGAGATTACGTATGATTTCATAGTAAATTAGTAGCAAATATTTTGGGGTTAAAGATTAATATGTATTTAATAGTAAATAAGTAGCAAATACAATTTAAATTTGAGATTACACATCAATTCATAGGAAATTACTAGCAAATTTTTTAGGTTTGAGATAATTAGTGAATTAATAGTAAATGATTAGCAAATATTTTTTGCGTTTGAGATTACGTATGATTTCATAGTAAATTAGTAGCAAATATTTTGGGGTTTGAGATTAATATGTATTTAATAGTAAATTAGTAGCAAATATAATTTGGGTTTAAGATTACACATGATTTCATAGAGAATTACTAGCAAATTTTTTAGGTTTGAGATTAATAGTGAATTAATAGTAAATGATTAGCAAATATTTTTTGCGTTTGAGATTACGTATGATTTAATAGTAAATTAGTAGTAAATATAATTTGGGTTTGAGATTAATATGTATTTAATAGTAAATTAGTAGCAAATATAATTTGGGTTTGAGATTACACATGATTTCATAGGAAATTACTAGGAAATTGTTTAGGTTTGAGATTAAAAGTGAATTAATAGTAAATGATCAGCAAATTTTTTTTGCGTTTGAGATTACGTATGATTTCATAGTAAATTAGTAGCAAATGTAATTAGGGTTTGAGATTAATATGTATTTAATAGTAAATTAGTAGCAAATATAATTTGGGTTTGAGATTACACATGATTTCATAGGAAATTACTAGCAAATTTTTTAGGTGGAGATTAATAATGAATTAATAGTAAATGATTAGCAAATATTTTTTGCGTTTGAGATTACGTATGATTTCATAGTAAATTAGTAGCAAATGTAATTTGGGTGTGAGATTAATATGTATTTAATAGTAAATTAGTAGCAAATATAATTTGGGTATGAGATTACACATGATTTCATAGGAAATTACTTGCAAATTTTTTAGGTTTGAGATTAATAGTGAATTAATAGTAAATGATTAGCAAATATTTTTTGCGTTTGAGATTACGTATGATTTCATAGTAAATTATTAGCAAATATAATTTGGGTTTGAAATTAATATGTATTTAATAGTAAATTAGTAGCAAATATAATTTGGGTTTGAGATTACACATGATTTCATAGGAAATTACTAGCAAATTTTTTAGGTTTGAGATTAATAGTGAATTAATAGTAAATGATTAGCAAATATTTTTTTCGTTTGAGATTACGTATGATTTCATAGTAAATTAGTAGCAAATATAATTTGGGTTTGAGATTAATATGTATTTAATAGTAAATTAGTAGCAAATACAATTTGGATTTGAGATTACACAGTATTTCATAGGAAATTACTAGCAAATTTTTTAGGTTTGAGATTAATAGTGAATTAATAGTAAATGATTAGCAAATATTTTTTGCGTTTGAGATTACGTATGATTTCATAGTAAATTAGTAGCAAATATTTTGGGGTTTGAGATTAATATGTTTTTAATAGTAACTTAGTAGCAAATATAATTTGGGTTTGAGATTACACATGATTTCATAGGAAATTACTAGCAATTTTTTTATGTTTGAGATTAATAGTGAATTAATAATAAATGATTAGCAAATATTTTTTGCGTTTGAGATTACGTATGATTTCATAGTAAATTAGTAGTAAATATTTTGGGGTATGAGATTAATATGTATTTAATAGTAAATTAGTAGCAAATACAATTTGGATTTGAGATTACACAGTATTTCATAGGAAATTACTAGCAAATTTTTTAGGTTTGAGATTAATAGTGAATTAATAGTAAATGATCAGCAAATATTTTTTGCGTTTGAGATTACGTATGAGTTCATAGTAAATTAGTAGCAAATGTAATTTGGGTTTGAGATTAATATGTATTTAATAGTAAATTAGTAGCAAATATAATTTGGGTTTGAGATTACACATGATTTCATAGGAAATTACTAGCAAATTTTTTAGGTTTGAGATTAATAGTGAATTAACAGTAAATGATTAGCAAATATTTTTTGCGGGTGAGATTACGTATGATTTCATAGTAAATTAGTAGCAAATATTTTGGGGTTTGAGATTAATATGTATTTAATAGTAAATTAGTAGCAAATATAATTTGGGTTTGAGATTACACATGATTTCATAGGAAATTACTAGCAAATTTTTTAGGTTTGAGATTAATAGTGAATTAATAGTAAATGATTAGCAAATATTTTTTGCGTTTGAGATTACGTATGATTTCATAGTAAATTAGTAGTAAATATAATTTGGGTTTGAGATGAATATGTATTTAATAGTAAATTAGTAGCAAATATAATTTGGGTTTGAGATTACACATGATTTCATAGGAAATTACTAGCAAATTTTTTAGGTGTGAGATTAATAGTGAATTAATAGTTAATGATTAGCAAATATATTTTGCGGTTGAGATTACGTATGATTTCATAGTAAATTAGTAGCAAATATTTTGGGGTTTGAGATTAATATGTATTTAATAGTAAATTAGTAGCAAATATAATTTGGGTTTAAGATTACACATGATTTCATAGGAAATTACTAGCAAATTTTTTAGGTTTGAGATTAATAGTGAATTAATTGTAAATGATTAGCAAATATTTTTTGCGTTTGAGATTACGTATGATTTCATAGTAAATTAGTAGCAAATATTTTGGGGTTTGAGATTAATATGTTTTTAATAGTAACTTAGTAGCAAATATAATTTGGGTTTGAGATTACACATGATTTCATAGGAAATTACTAGCAATTTTTTTATGTTTGAGATTAATAGTGAATTAATAATAAATGATTAGCAAATATTTTTTGCGTTTGAGATTACGTATGATTTCATAGTAAATAAGTAGTAAATATTTTGGGGTCTGAGATTAATATGTATTTAATAGTAAATTAGTAGCAAATACAATTTGGATTTGAGATTACACAGTATTTCATAGGAAATTACTAGCAAATTTTTTAGGTTTGAGATTAATAGTGAATTAATAGTTAATGATCAGCAAATATTTTTTGCGTTTGAGATTACGTATGAGTTCATAGTAAATTAGTAGCAAATGTAATTTGGGTTTGAGATTAATATGTATTTAATAGTAAATTAGTAGCAAATATAATTTGGGTTTGAGATTACACATGATTTCATAGGAAATTACTAGCAAATTTTTTAGGTTTGAGATTAATAGTGAATTAACAGTAAATGATTAGCAAATATTTTTTGCGGGTGAGATTACGTATGATTTCATAGTAAATTAGTAGCAAATATTTTGGGGTTTGAGATTAATATGTATTTAATAGTAAATTAGTAGCAAATATAATTTGGGTTTGAGATTACACATGATTTCATAGGAAATTACTAGCAAATTTTTTAGGTTTGAGATTAATAGTGAATTAATAGTAAATGATTAGCAAATATTTTTTGCGTTTGAGATTACGTATGATTTAATAGTAAATTAGTAGTAAATATAATTTGGGTTTGAGATTAATATGTATTTAATAGTAAATTAGTAGCAAATATAATTTGGGTTTGAGATTACACATGATTTCATAGGAAATTACTAGCAAATTTTTTAGGTTTGAGATTAATAGTGAATTATTAGTAAATGATCAGCAAATATTTTTTGCGTTTGAGATTACCTATGAGTTCATAGTAAATTAGTAGCAAATGTAATTTGGGTTTGAGATTAATATGTATTTAATAGTAAATTAGTAGCAAATATAATTTGGGTTTGAGATTACACATGATTTCATAGGAAATTACTCGCAAATTTTTTAGGTTTGAGATTAATAGTGAATAAACAGTAAATGATCAGAAAATATTTTTTGCGGGTGAGATTACGTATGATTTCATAGTAAATTAGTAGCAAATATTTTGGGGTTAAAGATTAATATGTATTTAATAGTAAATAAGATGCAAATACAATTTGGATTTGAGATTACACATAAATTCATAGGAAATTACTAGCAAATTTTTTAGGTTTGAGATTAATAGTGAATTAATAGTAAATGATTAGCAAATATTTTTTGCGTTTGAGATTACGTATGATTTCATAGTAATTTAGTAGCAAATATTTTGGGGTTTGAGATTAATATGTATTTAATAGTAAATTAGTAGCAAATATAATTTGGGTTTGAGATTACACATGATTTCATAGAGAATTACTAGCAAATTTTTTAGGTTTGAGATTAATAGTGAATTAATAGTAAATGATTAGCAAATATTTTTTGCGTTTGAGATTACGTATGATTTAATAGTAAATTAGTAGTAAATATAATTTGGGTTTTAGATTAATATGTATTTAATAGTAAATTAGTAGCAAATATAATTTGGGTTTGAGATTACACATGATTTCATAGGAAATTACTAGCAAATTTTTTAGGTTTGAGATTAATAGTGAATTAATAGTAAATGATTAGTAAATATTTTTTGCGTTTGAGATTACATATGATTTCATAGTAAATTAGTAGTAAATATTTTGCGGTTTTTAATTACGCAGGATTTAATAGTAAATTAGTAGAAAATATTTTTTGGGTTTGAGATTACACATGATATAATAGGAAATTACTAGCAAATTCTTTAGGTTTGAGATTAATAGTGAATTAATAGTAAATGATTAGCAAATATTTTTTGCGTTTGAGATTACGTATGATTTCATAGTAAATTAGTAGTAAATATTTTGGGGTTTTAAATTACGCAGGATTTAATAGTAAATTAGTAGCAAATATTTTTGGGAGTTGAGATTACAAATGATTTAATAGGAAATTACTAGCAAATTCTTTTGGTTTGAGATTAATAGTGAATTAATAGTAAATGATTAGCAAATGTTTTTTGCGTTTGAGATTACGTATGATTTCATAGTAAATTAGTAGTAAATATTTTGGGGTTTTTAATTACGCAGGATTTAATAGTAAATTAGTAGAAAATATTTTTTGGGTTTGAGATTAATAGTGAATTTATAATAAATGATTAGCAAATATTTTTTGTGTTTGAGATTACATATGATTTCATAGTAAATTAGTAGTAAATATTTTGCGGTTTTTAATTACGCAGGATTTAATAGTAAATTAGTAGAAAATATTTTTTGGGTTTGACATTACACATGATATAATAGGAAATTACTAGCAAGTTCTTTAGGTTTGAGATTATAGTGAATTAATAGTAAATGATTAGCAAATATTTTTTGCGTTTGAGATTACGTATGATTTCATAGTAAATTAGTAGTAAATATTTTGGGGTTTTAAATTACGCAGGATTTAATAGTAAATTAGTAGCAAATATTTTTTGGGTTTGAGATTACACATGATATAATAGGAAATTACTAGCAAATTCTTTAGGTTTGAGATTAATAGTGAATTAATAGTAAATTATTAGCAAATATTTTTTTCGTTTGAGATTACGTATGATTTCATAGTAAATTAGTAGTAAATATTTTGGGGTTTTAAATTACGCAGGATTTAATAGTAAATTAGTAGCAAATATTTTTTGGGTTTGAGATTACACATGATATAATAGGAAATTACTAGCAAATTCTTTAGGTTTGAGATTAATAGTGAATTAATAGTAAATGATTAGCAAATATTTTTTGCGTTTGAGATTACATATGATTTCATAGTAAATTAGTAGTAAATATTTTGGGGTTTTAAATTACACATGATTTAATAGTAAATTAGTAGCAAATATAATTTGGGTTTGAGATTACACATGATATAATAGGAAATTACTTGCGAGTTTTTTAAATTTGAGATTAATAGTGAATTAATAGTAAATGATTAGCAAATATTTTTTGCGTTTGAGATTACGTATGATTTCATAGTAAATTAGTAGTAAATATTTTTGGGTATTAAATTACGCAGGATTTAATAGTACATTAGTAGCAAATATTTTTGGGGTTTGAGATTACACATGATATAATAGGAAATTACTAGCAAATTCTTTAGGTTTGAGATTAATACTGAATTAATAGTAAATGATTAGCAAATATTTTTTGCGTTTGAGATTACATATGATTTCATAGTAAATTAGTAGTAAATATTTTGCGGTTTTTAATTACGCAGGATTTAATAGTAAATTAGTAGAAAATATTTTTTGGGTTTGAGATTACACATGATATAATAGGAAATTACTAGCAAATTCTTTAGGTTTGAGATTAATAGTGAATTAATAGTAAATGATTAGCAAATATTTTTTGCGTTTGAGATTACGTATGATTTCATAGTAAATTAGTAGTAAATATTTTGGGGTTTTTAATTACGCAGGATTTAATAGTAAATTAGTAGCAAATATTTTTTGGGTTTGAGATTACACATGATATAATAGGAAATTACTAGCAAATTCTTTAGGTTTGAGATTAATAGTGAATTAATAGGAAATGATGAGCAAATATTTTTTGCGTTTGAGATTACGTATGATTTCATAGTAAATTAGTAGTAAATATTTTGGGGTTGTAAATTACACATTATTTAATAGTAAATTAGTAGCAAATATAATTTGGGTTTGAGATTACACATGATTTTATAAGAAATTACTAGCAATTTCCTTAGATTTGAGATTATAGTGAATTAATAGTAAATGATTAGCAAATATTTTTTTCGTTTAAGATTACGTATGATTTCATAGTAAATTAGTAGTAAATATTTTGGGGTTTTAAGTTACGCAGGATTTAATAGTAAATTAGTAGAAAATATTTTTTGGGTTTGAGATTACACATGATATAATAGGAAATTACTAGCAAATTCTTTAGGTTTGAGATTAATAGTGAATTAATAGTAAATGATGAGCAAATATTTTTTGCGTTTGAGATTACGTATGATTTCATAGTAAATTAGTAGTAAATATTTTGGGGTTGTAAATTACACATTATTTAATAGTAAATTAGTAGCAAATATAGTTTGGGTTTGAGATTACACATGATTTAATAAGAAATTACTAGCAATTTCCTTAGATTTGAGATTAATAGTGAATTAATAGTAAATGATTAGCAAATATTTTTTGCGTTTGAGATTACGTATGATTTCATAGTAAATTAGTAGTAAATATTTTGGGGGTTTTAATTACACATGATTTAATAGGAAATTAGTAGCAAATATAATTTGGGTTTGAGATTACACATGATATAATAGGAAATTACTTGCGAGTTTTTTAAATTTGAGATTAATAGTGAATTAATAGTAAATGATTAGCAAATATTTTTTGCGTTTGAGATTACGTATGATTTCATAGTAAATTAGTAGTAAATATTTTTGGGTTTTAAATTACGCAGGATTTAATAGTACATTAGTAGCAAATATTTTTGGGGTTTGAGATTACACATGATATAATAGGAAATTACTAGCAAATTCTTTAGGTTTGAGATTAATAGTGAATTAATAGTAAATGATTAGCAAATATTTTTTGCGTTTGAGATTACATATGATTTCATAGTAAATTAGTAGTAAATATTTTGCGGTTTTTAATTACGCAGGATTTAATAGTAAATTAGTAGAAAATATTTTTTGGGTTTGAGATTACACATGATATAATAGGAAATTACTAGCAAATTCTTTAGGTTTGAGATTAATAGTGAATTAATAGTAAATGATTAGCAAATATTTTTTGCGTTTGAGATTACGTATGATTTCATAGTAAATTAGTAGTAAATATTTTGGGGTTTTAAATTACGCAGGATTTAATAGTAAATTAGTAGCAAATATTTTTGGGAGTGTAGATTACAAATGATTTAATAGGAAATTACTAGCAAATTCTTTAGGTTTGAGATTAATAGTGAATTAATAGTAAATGATTAGCAAATGTTTTTTGCGTTTGAGATTACGTATGATTTCATAGTAAATTAGTAGTAAATATTTTGGGGTTTTTAATTACGCAGGATTTAATAGTAAATTAGTAGAAAATATTTTTTGGGTTTGAGATTAATAGTGAATTTATAATAAATGATTAGCAAATATTTTTTGTGTTTGAGATTACATATGATTTCATAGTAAATTAGTAGTAAATATTTTGCGGTTTTTAATTACGCAGGATTTAATAGTAAATTAGTAGAAAATATTTTTTGGGTTTGAGATTACACATGATTTAATAGGAAATTACTAGCAAGTTCTTTAGGTTTGAGATTATAGTGAATTAATAGTAAATGATTAGCAAATATTTTTTGCGTTTGAGATTACCTATGATTTTATAGTAAATTAGTAGTAAATATTTTGGGGTTTTTAATTACACAGGATTTAATAGTAAATTAGTAGAAAATATTTTTTGGGTTTGAGATTACACATGATATAATAGGAAATTACTAGCAAATTCTTTAGGTTTGAGATTAATAGTGAATTAATAGTAAATGATTAGCAAATATTTTTTGCGTTTGAGATTACGTATGATTTCATAGTAAATTAGTAGTAAATATTTTGGGGTTTAAAATTACGCAGGATTTAATAGTAAATTAGTAGCAAATATTTTTTTGGTTTGAGATTACACATGATATAATAGGAAATTACTAGCAAGTTCTTTAGGTTTGAGATTATAGTGAATTAATAGTAAATGATTAGCAAATATTTTTTGCGTTTGAGATTACCTATGATTTTATAGTAAATTAGTAGTAAATATTTTGGGGTTTTTAATTACGCAGGATTTAATAGTAAATTAGTAGAAAATATTTTTTGGGTTTGAGATTACACATGATATAATAGGAAATTACTAGCAAATTCTTTAGGTTTGAGATTAATAGTGAATTAATAGTAAATGATTAGCAAATATTTTTTGCGTTTGAGATTACGTATGATTTCATAGTAAATTAGTAGTAAATATTTTGGGGTTTAAAATTACGCAGGATTTAATAGTAAATTAGTAGCAAATATTTTTTGGGTTTGAGATTACACATGATATAATAGGAAATTACTAGCAAATTCTTTAGGTTTGAGATTAATAGTGAATTAATAGTAAATTATTAGCAAATATTTTTTTCGTTTGAGATTACGTATGATTTCATAGTAAATTAGTAGTAAATATTTTGGGGTTTTAAATTACGCAGGATTTAATAGTAAATTAGTAGCAAATATTATTTGGGTTTGAGATTACACATGATATAATAGGAAATTACTAGCAAATTCTTTAGGTTTGAGATTAATAGTGAATTAATAGTAAATGATTAGCAAATATTTTTTGCGTTTGAGATTACATATGATTTCATAGTAAATTAGTAGTAAATATTTTGGGGTATTAAATTACACATGATTTAATAGTAAATTAGTAGCAAATATAATTTGGGTTTGAGATTACACATGATATAATAGGAAATTACTTGCGAGTTTTTTAAATTTGAGATTAATAGTGAATTAATAGTAAATGATTAGCAAATATTTTTTGCGTTTGAGATTACGTATGATTTCATAGTAAATTAGTAGTAAATATTTTTGGGTTTTAAATTACGCAGGATTTAATAGTACATTAGTAGCAAATATTTTTGGGGTTTGAGATTACACATGATATAATAGGAAATTACTAGCAAATTCTTTAGGTTTGAGATTAATAGTGAATTAATAGTAAATGATTAGCAAATATTTTTTGCGTTTGAGATTACATATGATTTCATAGTAAATTAGTAGTAAATATTTTGCGGTTTTTAATTACGCAGGATTTAATAGTAAATTAGTAGAAAATATTTTTTGGGTTTGAGATTACACATGATATAATAGGAAATTACTAGCAAATTCTTTAGGTTTGAGATTAATAGTGAATTAATAGTAAATGATTAGCAAATATTTTTTGCGTTTGAGATTACGTATGATTTCATAGTAAATTAGTAGTAAATATTTTGGGGTTTTTAATTACGCAGGATTTAATAGTAAATTAGTAGCAAATATTTTTTGGGTTTGAGATTACACATGATATAATAGGAAATTACTAGCAAATTCTTTAGGTTTGAGATTAATAGTGAATTAATAGGAAATGATGAGCAAATATTTTTTGCGTTTGAGATTACGTATGATTTCATAGTAAATTAGTAGTAAATATTTTGGGGTTGTAAATTACACATTATTTAATAGTAAATTAGTAGCAAATATAATTTGGGTTTGAGATTACACATGATTTAATAAGAAATTACTAGCAATTTCCTTAGATTTGAGATTAATAGTGAATTAATAGTAAATGATTAGCAAATATTTTTTTCGTTTAAGATTACGTATGATTTCATAGTAAATTAGTAGTAAATATTTTGGGGTTTTAAGTTACGCAGGATTTAATAGTAAATTAGTAGCAAATATTTTTTGGGTTTGAGATTACACATGATATAATAGGAAATTACTAGCAAATTCTTTAGGTTTGAGATTAATAATGAATTTATAGTAAATGATTAGCAAATATTTTTTGCGTTTGAGATTACGTATGCCTTCATCGTAAATTAGTAGTAAATATTTTGGGGTTTTAAATTACACATGATTTAATAGTAAATTAGAAGCAAATATAATTTGGGTTTTAGATTACACATGATTTAATAGGAAATTACTAGCAAATTCTTTAGGTTTGAGATTAATAGTGAATTAATAGTAAATGATTAGCAAATATTTTTTGCGTTTGAGATTACATATGATTTCATAGTAAATTAGTAGTAAATATTTTGCGGTTTTTAATTACGCAGGATTTAATAGTAAATTAGTAGAAAATATTTTTTGGGTTTGAGATTACACATGATATAATAGGAAATTACTAGCAAATTCTTTAGGTTTGAGATTAATAGTGAATTAATAGTAAATGATTAGCAAATATTTTTTGCGTTTGAGATTACGTATGATTTCATAGTAAATTAGTAGTAAATATTTTGGGGTTTTTAATTACGCAGGATTTAATAGTAAATTAGTAGAAAATATTTTTTGGGTTTGAGATTAATAGTGAATTTATAATAAATGATTAGCAAATATTTTTTGTGTTTGAGATTACATATGATTTCATAGTAAATTAGTAGTAAATATTTTGCGGTTTTTAATTACGCAGGATTTAATAGTAAATTAGTAGAAAATATTTTTTGGGTTTGAGATTACACATGATATAATAGGAAATTACTAGCAAGTTCTTTAGGTTTGAGATTATAGTGAATTAATAGTAAATGATTAGCAAATATTTTTTGCGTTTGAGATTACGTATGATTTCATAGTAAATTAGTAGTAAATATTTTGGGGTTTTTAATTACGCAGGATTTAATAGTAAATTAGTAGAAAATATTTTTTGGGTTTGAGATTACACATGATATAATAGGAAATTACTAGCAAATTCTTTAGGTTTGAGATTAATAGTGAATTAATAGTAAATTATTAGCAAATATTTTTTTCGTTTGAGATTACGTATGATTTCATAGTAAATTAGTAGTAAATATTTTGGGGTTTTAAATTACGCAGGATTTAATAGTAAATTAGTAGCAAATATTTTTTGGGTTTGAGATTACACATGATATAATAGGACATTACTTGCGAGTTTTTTAAATTTGAGATTAATAGTGAATTAATAGTAAATGATTAGCAAATATTTTTTGCGTTTGAGATTACGTATGATTTCATAGTAAATTAGTAGTAAATATTTTTGGGTTTTAAATTACGCAGGATTTAATAGTACATTAGTAGCAAATATTTTTGGGGTTTGAGATTACACATGATATAATAGGAAATTACTAGCAAATTCTTTAGGTTTGAGATTAATACTGAATTAATAGTAAATGATTAGCAAATATTTTTTGCGTTTGAGATTACATATGATTTCATAGTAAATTAGTAGTAAATATTTTGCGGTTTTTAATTACGCAGGATTTAATAGTAAATTAGTAGAAAATATTTTTTGGGTTTGAGATTACACATGATATAATAGGAAATTACTAGCAAATTCTTTAGGTTTGAGATTAATAGTGAATTAATAGTAAATGATTAGCAAATATTTTTTGCGTTTGAGATTACGTATGATTTCATAGTAAATTAGTAGTAAATATTTTGGGGTTTTTAATTACGCAGGATTTAATAGTAAATTAGTAGCAAATATTTTTTGGGTTTGAGATTACACATGATATAATAGGAAATTACTAGCAAATTCTTTAGGTTTGAGATTAATAGTGAATTAATAGGAAATGATGAGCAAATATTTTTTGCGTTTGAGATTACGTATGATTTCATAGTAAATTAGTAGTAAATATTTTGGGGTTGTAAATTACACATTATTTAATAGTAAATTAGTAGCAAATATAATTTGGGTTTGAGATTACACATGATTTAATAAGAAATTACTAGCAATTTCCTTAGATTTGAGATTATAGTGAATTAATAGTAAATGATTAGCAAATATTTTTTTCGTTTAAGATTACGTATGATTTCATAGTAAATTAGTAGTAAATATTTTGGGGTTTTAAGTTACGCAGGATTTAATAGTAAATTAGTAGAAAATATTTTTTGGGTTTGAGATTACACATGATATAATAGGAAATTACTAGCAAATTCTTTAGGTTTGAGATTAATAGTGAATTAATAGTAAATGATGAGCAAATATTTTTTGCGTTTGAGAATACGTATGATTTCATAGTAAATTAGTAGTAAATATTTTGGGGTTGTAAATTACACATTATTTAATAGTAAATTAGTAGCAAATATAGTTTGGGTTTGAGATTACACATGATTTAATAAGAAATTACTAGCAATTTCCTTAGATTTGAGATTAATAGTGAATTAATAGTAAATGATTAGCAAATATTTTTTGCGTTTGAGATTACGTATGATTTCATAGTAAATTAGTAGTAAATATTTTGGGGGTTTTAATTACACATGATTTAATAGGAAATTAGTAGCAAATATAATTTGGGTTTGAGATTACACATGATATAATAGGAAATTACTTGCGAGTTTTTTAAATTTGAGATTAATAGTGAATTAATAGTAAATGATTAGCAAATATTTTTTGCGTTTGAGATTACGTATGATTTCATAGTAAATTAGTAGTAAATATTTTTGGGTTTTAAATTACGCAGGATTTAATAGTACATAAGTAGCAAATATTTTTGGGGTTTGAGATTACACATGATATAATAGGAAATTACTAGCAAATTCTTTAGGTTTGAGATTAATAGTGAATTAATAGTAAATGATTAGCAAATATTTTTTGCGTTTGAGATTACATATGATTTCATAGTAAATTCGTAGTAAATATTTTGCGGTTTTTAATTACGCAGGATTTAATAGTAAATTAGTAGAAAATATTTTTTGGGTTTGAGATTACACATGATATAATAGGGAATTACTAGCAAATTCTTTAGGTTTGAGATTAATAGTGAATTAATAGTAAATGATTAGCAAATATTTTTTGCGTTTGAGATTACGTATGATTTCATAGTAAATTAGTAGTAAATATTTTGGGGTTTTAAATTACGCAGGATTTAATAGTAAATTAGTAGCAAATATTTTTGGGAGTGTAGATTACAAATGATTTAATAGGAAATTACTAGCAAATTCTTTAGGTTTGAGATTAATAGTGAATTAATAGTAAATGATTAGCAAATGTTTTTTGCGTTTGAGATTACGTATGATTTCATAGTAAATTAGTAGTAAATATTTTGGGGTTTTTAATTACGCAGGATTTAATAGTAAATTAGTAGAAAATATTTTTTGGGTTTGAGATTAATAGTGAATTTATAATAAATGATTAGCAAATATTTTTTGTGTTTGAGATTACATATGATTTCATAGTAAATTAGTAGTAAATATTTTGCGGTTTTTAATTACGCAGGATTTAATAGTAAATTAGTAGAAAATATTTTTTGGGTTTGAGATTACACATGATATAATAGGAAATTACTAGCAAGTTCTTTAGGTTTGAGATTATAGTGAATTAATAGTAAATGATTAGCAAATATTTTTGCGTTTGAGATTACCTATGATTTCATAGTAAATTAGTAGTAAATATTTTGGGGTTTTTAATTACGCAGGATTTAATAGTAAATTAGTAGAAAATATTTTTTGGGTTTGAGATTACACATGATATAATAGGAAATTACTAGCAAATTCTTTAGGTTTGAGATTAATAGTGAATTAATAGTAAATGATTAGCAAATATTTTTTGCGTTTGAGATTACGTATGATTTCATAGTAAATTAGTAGTAAATATTTTGGGGTTTAAAATTACGCAGGATTTAATAGTAAATTAGTAGCAAATATTTTTTTGGGTTTGAGATTACACATGATATAATAGGAAATTACTAGCAAATTCTTTAGGTTTGAGATTAATAGTGAATTAATAGTAAATTATTAGCAAATATTTTTTTCGTTTGAGATTACGTATGATTTCATAGTAAATTAGTAGTAAATATTTTGGGGTTTTAAATTACGCAGGATTTAATAGTAAATTAGTAGCAAATATTTTTTGGGTTTGAGATTACACATGATATAATAGGAAATTACTAGCAAATTCTTTAGGTTTGAGATTAATAGTGAATTAATAGTAAATGAATAGCAAATATTTTTTGCGTTTGAGATTACATATGATTTCATAGTAAATTAGTAGTAAATATTTTGGGGTATTAAATTACACATGATTTAATAGTAAATTAGTAGCAAATATAATTTGGGTTTGAGATTACACATGATATAATAGGAAATTACTTGCGAGTTTTTTAAATTTGAGATTAATAGTGAATTAATAGTAAATGATTAGCAAATATTTTTTGCGTTTGAGATTACGTATGATTTCATAGTAAATTAGTAGTAAATATTTTTGGGTTTTAAATTACGCAGGATTTAATAGTACATTAGTAGCAAATATTTTTGGGGTTTGAGATTACACATGATATAATAGGAAATTACTAGCAAATTCTTTAGGTTTGAGATTAATAGTGAATTAATAGTAAATGATTAGCAAATATTTTTTGCGTTTGAGATTACATATGATTTCATAGTAAATTAGTAGTAAATATTTTGCGGTTTTTAATTACGCAGGATTTAATAGTAAATTAGTAGAAAATATTTTTTGGGTTTGAGATTACACATGATATAATAGGAAATTACTAGCAAATTCTTTAGGTTTGAGATTAATAGTGAATTAATAGTAAATGATTAGCAAATATTTTTTGCGTTTGAGATTACGTATGATTTCATAGTAAATTAGTAGTAAATATTTTGGGGTTTTTAATTACGCAGGATTTAATAGTAAATTAGTAGCAAATATTTTTTGGGTTTGAGATTACACATGATATAATAGGAAATTACTAGCAAATTCTTTAGGTTTGAGATTAATAGTGAATTAATAGGAAATGATGAGCAAATATTTTTTGCGTTTGAGATTACGTATGATTTCATAGTAAATTAGTAGTAAATATTTTGGGGTTGTAAATTACACATTATTTAATAGTAAATTAGTAGCAAATATAATTTGGGTTTGAGATTACACATGATTTAATAAGAAATTACTAGCAATTTCCTTAGATTTGAGATTAATAGTGAATTAATAGTAAATGATTAGCAAATATTTTTTTCGTTTAAGATTACGTATGATTTCATAGTAAATTAGTAGTAAATATTTTGGGGTTTTAAGTTACGCAGGATTTAATAGAAAATTAGTAGCAAATATTTTTTGGGTTTGAGATTACACATGATATAATAGGAAATTACTAGCAAATTCTTTAGGTTTGAGATTAATAATGAATTTATAGTAAATGATTAGCAAATATTTTTTGCGTTTGAGATTACGTATGCCTTCATCGTAAATTAGTAGTAAATATTTTGGGGTTTTAAATTACACATGATTTAATAGTAAATTAGAAGCAAATATAATTTGGGTTTTAGATTACACATGATTTAATAGGAAATTACTAGCAAATTCTTTAGGTTTGAGATTAATAGTGAATTAATAGTAAATGATTAGCAAATATTTTTTGCGTTTGAGATTACATATGATTTCATAGTAAATTAGTAGTTAATATTTTGCGGTTTTTAATTACGCAGGATTTAATAGTAAATAAGTAGAAAATATTTTTTGGGTTTGAGATTACACATGATATAATAGGAAATTACTAGCAAATTCTTTAGGTTTGAGATTAATAGTGAATTAATAGTAAATGATTAGCAAATATTTTTTGCGTTTGAGATTACGTATGATTTCATAGTAAATTAGTAGTAAATATTTTGGGGTTTTTAATTACGCAGGATTTAATAGTAAATTAGTAGAAAATATTTTTTGGGTTTGAGATTAATAGTGAATTTATAATAAATGATTAGCAAATATTTTTTGTGTTTGAGATTACATATGATTTCATAGTAAATTAGTAGTAAATATTTTGCGGTTTTTAATTACGCAGGATTTAATAGTAAATTAGTAGAAAATATTTTTTGGGTTTGAGATTACACATGATATAATAGGAAATTACTAGCAAGTTCTTTAGGTTTGAGATTATAGTGAATTAATAGTAAATGATTAGCAAATATTTTTTGCGTTTGAGATTACGTATGATTTCATAGTAAATTAGTAGTAAATATTTTGGGGTTTTTAATTACGCAGGATTTAATAGTAAATTAGTAGAAAATATTTTTTGGGTTTGAGATTACACATGATATAATAGGAAATTACTAGCAAATTCTTTAGGTTTGAGATTAATAGTGAATTAATAGTAAATGATTAGCAAATATTTTTTGCGTTTGAGATTACGTATGATTTCATAGTAAATTAGTAGTAAATATTTTGGGGTTTTAAATTACGCAGGATTTAATAGTAAATTAGTAGCAAATATTTTTTGGGTTTGAGATTACACATGATATAATAGGAAATTACTAGCAAATTCTTTAGGTTTGAGATTAATAGTGAATTAATAGTAAATTATTAGCAAATATTTTTTTCGTTTGAGATTACGTATGATTTCATAGTAAATTAGTAGTAAATATTTTGGGGTTTTAAATTACGCAGGATTTAATTGTAAATTAGTAGCAAATATTTTTTGGGTTTGAGATTACACATGATATAATAGAAAATTACTAGCAAATTCTTTAGGTTTGAGATTAATAGTGAATTAATAGTAAATGATTAGCAAATATTTTTTGCGTTTGAGATTACATATGATTTCATAGTAAATTAGTAGTAAATATTTTGGGGTTTTAAATTACACATGATTTAATAGTAAATTAGTAGCAAATATAATTTGGGTTTGAGATTACACATGATTTAATAAGAAATTACTAGCAATTTCCTTAGATTTGAGATTAATAGTGAATTAATAGTAAATGATTAGCAAATATTTTTTTCGTTTAAGATTACGTATGATTTCATAGTAAATTAGTAGTAAATATTTTGGGGTTTTAAGTTACGCAGGATTTAATAGTAAATTAGTAGCAAATATTTTTTGGGTTTGAGATTACACATGATATAATAGGAAATTACTAGCAAATTCTTTAGGTTTGAGATTAATAATGAATTTATAGTAAATGATTAGCAAATATTTTTTGCGTTTGAGATTACGTATGCCTTCATAGTAAATTAGTAGTAAATATTTTGGGGTTTTAAATTACACATGATTTAATAGTAAATTAGAAGCAAATATAAATTGGGTTTAAAATTACACATGATTTAATAGGGAATTACTAGCAAATTCTTTAGGTTTGAGATTAATAGTGAATTAATAGTAAATGATTAGCAAATATTTTTTGCGTTTGAGATTACATATGATTTCATAGTAAATTAGTAGTAAATATTGTGGGGTTTTAAGTTACGCAGGATTTAATAGTAAATTAGTAGCAAATATTTTTTGGGTTTGAGATTACACATGATATAACAGGAAATTACTAGCAAATTCTTTAGGTTTGAGATAATAAGTGAATTAATAGTAAATGATTAGCAAATTTTTGTTGTCTTTGAGATTACGTATGATTTCATAGTAAATTAGTAGTAAATATTTTGGGGTTTTAAATTACACATGCTTTAATAGTAAATTAGTAGCAAATATAACTTGGGTTTCAGATTACACATTATTTAATAGGAAATTACTGGCAAATTCTTTAGGTTGGAGATTAATAGTGAATTAATAGTAAATGATTAGCAAATATTTTTTGCGTTTGAGATTACGTATGATTTCATAGTAAATTAGTAGTAAATATTTTGGGGTTTTAAATTACACATGATTTAATAGTAAATTAGTAGCAAATATAATTTGGGTTTTAGATTACACATGATTTAATAGGAAATTACTAGCAAATTCTTTAGGTTTTAGATTTGTAGTGAATTCATAGTAAATGATTAGCAAATATTTTTTGCGTTTGAGATTACGTATGATTTCATAGTAAATTAGTAGTAAATATTTTGGGGTTTTAAATTACGCAGGATTTAATAGTAAATTAGAAGCAAATATTTTTTGGGTTTGAGATTACGTATGATTTCATAGTAAATTAGTAGTAAATATTTTGGGGTTTTAAATTACACATGATTTAATAGTAAATTAGAAGCAAATATAATTTGGGTTTGAGATTACACATGATTTAATAGGAAATTACTCGCAAATTCTTCAGGTTTTAGATTTATAGTGAATTAATAGGAATTTATTAGCAAATATTTTTTGCGTTTGAGATTACGTATGATTTCATAGTAAATAAGTAGTAAATATTTTGAGGTTTTAAATTACACATGATTTAATAGTAAATTAGTAGCAAATATAATTTGGTTTGAGATTACACATGATTTAATACGAAAATACTAGCAAATACTTTAGGTTTAAGATAAATAGTGAATTAATAGTAAATGATTAGCAAATATTTTTTGCGTTTGAGATTACGTATGATTTACTAGTAAATTAGTAGTAAATATTTTGGGGTTTTAAATTACACATGATTTAATAGTAAATAAGAAGCAAATATAATTTGGGTTTGAGATTACACATGATTTAATAGGAACTTGTTCGCGAATTCTTTAGGTTTAAGATTTATAGTGAATTAATAGTAAATGATTAGCAAATATTTTTTGGGTTTGAGATTACGTTTGATTTCATAGTAAATTAGTAGTAAATATTTTGGGGTTTTAAATTACGCAGGATTTAATAGTAAATTAGAAGCAAATATTTTTTGGGTTTGAGATTACGTATGATTTCATAGTAAATTAGTAGTAAATATTTTGGGGTTTTAAATTACACATGATTTAATAGTAAATTAGAAGCAAATATAATTTGGGTTTGAGATTACACATGATTTAATAGGAAATTACTCGCAAATTCTTCAGGTTTTAGATTTATAGTGAATTAATAGGAATTTATTAGCAAATATTTTTTGCGCTTGAGATTACGTATGATTTCATAGTAAATAAGTAGTAAATATTTTGAGGTTTTAAATTACACATGATTTAATAGTAAATTAGTAGCAAATATAATTTGGTTTGAGATTACACATGATTTAATACGAAAATACTAGCAAATACTTTAGGTTTAAGATAAATAGTGAATTAATAGTAAATGATTAGCAAATATTTTTTGCGTTTGAGATTACGTATGATTTACTAGTAAATTAGTAGTAAATATTTTGGGGTTTTAAATTACACATGATTTAATAGTAAATAAGAAGCAAATATAATTTGGGTTTGAGATTACACATGATTTAATAGGAACTTGTTCGCGAATTCTTTAGGTTTAAGATTTATAGTGAATTAATAGTAAATGATTAGCAAATATTTTTTGGGTTTGAGATTACGTTTGATTTCATAGTAAATTAGTAGTAAATATTTTGGGGTTTTGAATTACACATTATTTAATAGTAAATTCGAAACAAATATTGTTTGGGTGGTAGATTACACATTATTTAATAAGAAAATACTAGCAAATTCTTTAGGTTTGAGATTAATAGTGAATTAATAGTAAATGATTAGCAAATATTTGTTGCGTTTGAGATTACGTTTGATTTAATAGTAAATTAGTAGTAAATATTTTGGGGTTTTAAATTACACATGATTTAATAGTAAATTCGAAACAAATATATTTTGGGTTTGAGATGACACATGATTTAATACGAAAATACTAGCAAATTCTTTAGGTTTGAGATTAATAGTGAATTAATAGTAAATGATTAGCAAATATTTTTTGCGTTTGAGATTACGTATGATTTCATAGTAAATTAGCAGTAAATATTTTGGGGTTTTAAATTACACATGATTTAATAGTAAATTAGTAGCAAATACAATTTGGGTTTGAGATTACACATGATTTAATAGGAAATTACTAGCAACATCTTTAGGTTTGAGATTAATAGTGAATTAATAGTAAATGATTAGCAAATATTTTTTGCGTTTGAGATTACGTATGATTTCATAGTAAATTAGTAGTAAATATTTTAAGGTTTTAAATTACACATGATTTAATAGTAAATTAGTAGCAAACATAATTTGGGTTTGAGATTACACATGATTTAATAGGAAATTACTAGCAAATTCTTTAGGTTTTAGATTGATAGTGAATTAATAGTAAATGATTAGCAAATATTTGTTGCGTTTGAGATTACGTATGATGTCATAGTAAATTAGTAGTAAATATTTTGGGGTTTTAAATTACACATGATTTAATAGTAAATACTTAGCAAATATAATTTGGGTTTGAGATTACACATGATTTTATAAGAAAATTCTAGCAAATTCTTTAGGTTTGAGATTAATAGTGAATTAATAGTAAATGATTAGCAAATATTTTTTGCGTTTGAGATTACGTATGATTTCATAGTAATTTAGTAGTAAATATTTTGGGGTTTTAAATTACACATGATTTAATAGTAAATTAGTAGCAAATATAATTTGGGTTTGAGATTACACATGATTTAATAGAAAATTTCTCGCAAATTCTTTAGGTTTCAGATTAATAGTTAATTAATAGTAAATGATTAGCAAATAGTTTTGGCGTTTGAGATTACGTATGATTTCATAGTAAATTAGTAGTAAATATTTTGGGGTTTTAAATTACACATGATTTAATAGTAAATTAGTAGCAAATATAATTTGGGTTTGAGATTAATAGTGAATTAATAGGAAATTATATGCAAAGTTTTTAGGTGTTAGATTTATAGTTAATTAATATCAAATGATTAGCAAATATTTTTTGCGTTTGAGATTACGTATGATTTCAAAGTAAATTAGTAGTAAATATTTTGGGGTTTTAAATTACACATTATTTAATAGTAAATTAGAAGCAAATATAATTTGGGTTTCAGATTACACATGATTTAATACGAAAATACTAGCAAATTCTTTAGGTTTGAGATTAATAGTGAATTAATTGTAAATTATTAGCAAATATTTTTTGCGTTTGAGATTACGTATGATTTCATAGTAAATTAGTAGTTAATATTTTGGGGTTTTAAATTACACATTATTTAATAGTAAATTAGTAGCAAATATAATTTGGGTTTGAGATTACACATGATTTAATAGGAAATTAGTAGCAACTTCTTTAGGTTTGAGATTAATAGTGAATTAATAGTAAATGATTAGCAAATATTTTTTGCGTTTGAGATTACGTATGATTTCATAGTAAATTAGTAATAAATATTTTGGGGTTTTAAATTACACATGATTTAATAGTAAATTAGAAGCAAACATAATTTGGGTTTGAGATTACACATGATTTAATAGGAAATTACTAGCAAATTCTTTAGGTTTGAGATTAATAGTGAATTAATAGTAAATGATTAGCAAATATTTTTTGCCTTTGAGATTACGTATGATTTCATAGTAAATTAGTAGTAAATATTTTGGGGTTTTAAATTACACATGATTTAATAGTAAATTAGTAGCAAATATAATTTGGGTTTGAGATTAATAGTGAATTAATAGGAAATTATATGCAAATTTTTTAGGTGTTAGATTGATAGTTAATTAATATCAAATGATTAGCAAATATTTTTTGCGTGTTAGATTACGTATGATTTCATAGTAAATTAGTAGTAAATATTTTGGGGTTTTAAATTACACATTATTTAATAGTAAATTAGAAGCAAATATAATTTGGTTTGAGATTACACATGATTTAATACGAAAATACTAGCAAATTCTTTAGGTTTGAGATTAATAGTGAATTAATAGTAAATTATTAGCAAATATTTTTTGCGTTTGAGATTACGTATGATTTCATAGTAAATTAGTAGTAAATATTTTGGGGTTTTAAATTACACATGATTTAATAGTAAATTAAAAGCAAATATAATGTGGGTTTGAGATTACACATGATGTAATAGGAAATTACTAGCAAATTCTTTAGGTTTGAGATTAATAGTGAATTAATAGTAAATGATTAGCAAATATTTTTTGCGTTTGAGATTACATATGATTTCATAGTAAATTAGTAGTAAATATTTTGCGGTTTTTAATTACGCAGGATTTAATAGTAAATTAGTAGAAAATATTTTTTGGGTTTGAGATTACACATGATATAATAGGAAATTACTAGCAAATTCTTTAGGTTTGAGATTAATAGTGAATTAATAGTAAATGATTAGCAAATATTTTTTGCGTTTGAGATTACGTATGATTTCATAGTAAATTAGTAGTAAATATTTTGGGGTTTTTAATTACGCAGGATTTAATAGTAAATTAGTAGCAAATATTTTTTGGGTTTGAGATTACACATGATATAATAGGAAATTACTAGCAAATTCTTTAGGTTTGAGATTAATAGTGAATTAATAGTAAATGATGAGCAAATATTTTTTGCGTTTGAGATTACGTATGATTTCATAGTAAATTAGTAGTAAATATTTTGGGGTTTTAAATTACACATTATTTAATAGTAAATTAGTAGCAAATATAATTTGGGTTTGAGATTACACATGATTTAATAAGAAATTACTAGCAATTTCCTTAGATTTGAGATTAATAGTGAATTAATAGTAAATGATTAGCAAATATTTTTTTCGTTTAAGATTACGTATGATTTCATAGTAAATTAGTAGTAAATATTTTGGGGTTTTAAGTTACGCAGGATTTAATAGTAAATTAGTAGCAAATATTTTTTGGGTTTGAGATTACACATGATATAATAGGAAATTACTAGCAAATTCTTTAGGTTTGAGATTAATAATGAATTTATAGTAAATGATTAGCAAATATTTTTTGCGTTTGAGATTACGTATGCCTTCATAGTAAATTAGTAGTAAATATTTTGGGGTTTTAAATTACACATGATTTAATAGTAAATTAGAAGCAAATATAATTTGGGTTTTAGATTACACATGATTTAATAGGAAATTACTAGCAAATTCTTTAGGTTTGAGATTAATATTGAATTAATAGTAAATGATTAGCAAATATTTTTTGCGTTTGAGATTACATATGATTTCATAGTAAATTAGTAGTAAATATTGTGGGGTTTTAAGTTACGCAGGATTTAATAGTAAATTAGTAGCAAATATTTTTTGGGTTTGAGATTACACATGATATAACAGGAAATTACTAGCAAATTCTTTAGGTTTGAGATAATAAGTGAATTAATAGTAAATGATTAGCAAATTTTTGTTGTCTTTGAGATTACGTATGATTTCATAGTAAATTAGTAGTAAATATTTTGGGGTTTTAAATTACACATGATTTAATAGTAAATTAGTAGCAAATATAATTTGGGTTTCAGATTACACATGATTTAATAGGAAATTACTGGCAAATTCTTTAGGTTGGAGATTAATAGTGAATTAATAGTAAATGATTAGCAAATATTTTTTGCGTTTGAGATTACGTATGATTTCATAGTAAATTAGTAGTAAATATTTTGGGGTTTTAAATTACACATGATTTAATAGTAAATTAGTAGCAAATATAATTTGGGTTTTAGATTACACATGATTTAATAGGAAATTACTAGCAAATTCTTTAGGTTTTAGATTTGTAGTGAATTCATAGTAAATGATTAGCAAATATTTTTTGCGTTTGAGATTACATATTATTTCATAGTAAAGTAGTAATGAATATTTTGGGGTTTTAAGTTACGCAGAATTTAATAGTAAATTAGTAGCAAATATTTTTTGGGTTTGAGATTACACATGATATAATAGGAAATTACTAGCAAATTCTTAAGGTTTGAGATTAATAGTGAATTAATAGTAAATGATTAGCAAATATTTTTTGCGTTTGAGATTACGTATGATTTCATAGTAAATTAGTAGTAAATATTTTGGGGTTTTTAATTACACATGATTTAATAGGAAATTAGTAGCAAATATTTTTTGGGTTTGAGATTACACATGATATAATAGGAAATTACTAGCAAATTCTTTAGGTTTGAGATTAATAATGAATTTATAGTAAATGATTAGCAAATATTATTTGCATTTGAGATTACATATGATTTCATAGTAAATTAGTAGTAAATATTTGGGGTTTTTTAATTACACATGATTTAATAGGAAATTAGTAGCAAATATTTTTTGGGTTTGAGATTACACATGATATAATAGGAAATTACTGGCAAATTCTTTAGGTTTGAGATTAATAGTGAATTAATAGTAAATGATTAGCAATTTTTTTTTTCGTTTGAGATTACGTATGATTTAATAGTAAATTAGTAGTAAATATTTTGGGGTTTTAAATTACACATGATTTAATAGTAAATTAGTCGCAAATATAATTTGGGTTTGAGATTACACGTGATTTCATAGGAACTTACTAGCAAGTTTTTTAGGTTTGAGATTAATAGTGAATTAATAGTAAATGATTAGCAAATATTTTTTGCGTTTGAGATTACATATGATTTCATAGTAAATTAGTAGTAAATATTTTGGGGTTTTAAATTACACATGATTTAATAGTAAATTAGTAGCAAATATAATTTGGGTTTGAGATTACACATGATATAATAGGAAATTACTTGCGAGTTTTTTAAATTTGAGATTAATAGTGAATTAATAGTAAATGATTAGCAAATATTTTTTGCGTTTGAGATTACGTATGATTTCATAGTAAATTAGTAGTAAATATTTTGCGGTTTTAAATTACGCAGGATTTAATAGTACATTAGTAGCAAATATTTTTGGGGTTTGAGATTACACATGATATAATAGGAAATTACTAGCAAATTCTTTAGGTTTGATATTAATAGTGAAATCATAGTAAATGATTAGCAAATATTTTTTGCGTTTGAGATTACATATGATTTCATAGTAAATTAGTAGTAAATATTTTGCGGTTTTTAATTACGCAGGATTTAATAGTAAATTAGTAGAAAATATTTTTTGGGTTTGAGATTACACATGATATAATAGGAAATTACTAGCAAATTCTTTAGGTTTGAGATTAATAGTGAATTAATAGTAAATGATTAGCAAATATTTTTTGCGTTTGAGATTACGTATGATTTCATAGTAAATTAGTAGTAAATATTTTGCGGTTTTTAATTACGCAGGATTTAATAGTATATTAGTAGAAAATATTTTTTGGGTTTGAGATTACACATGATATAATAGGAAATTACTAGCAAATTCTTTAGGTTTGAGATTAATAGTGAATTAATAGTAAATGATGAGCAAATATTTTTTGCGTTTGAGATTACGTATGATTTCATAGTAAATTAGTAGTAAATATTTTGGGGTAATAAATTACACATTATTTAATAGTAAATTAGTAGCAAATATAATTTGGGTTTGAGATTACACATGATTTAATAGGAAATTACTAGCAATTTCCTTAGATTTGAGATTAATAGTGAATTAATAGTAAATGATTAGCAAATATTTTTTGCGTTTGAGATTACGTATGATTTCATAGTAAATTAGTAGTAAATATTTGGGGGTTTTTAATTACACATGATTTAATAGGAAATTAGTAGCAAATATTTTTTGGGTTTTAGATTACACATGATATAATAGGAAATTACTAGCAAATTCTTTAGGTTTGAGATTAATATTGAATTAATAGTAAATGATTAGCAAATATTTTTTGCGTTTGAGATAACATATAATTTCATAGTAAATTAGTAGTAAATATTTTGGGGTTTTAAATTACACATGATTTCATAGTAAATTACTAGAATATATTTTTTGCGTTTGAGATTACATATGATTTAATAGGAAATTACTAGCAAATTCTTTAGGTTTGAGATTAATAGTGAATTAATAGTAAATGATTAGCAACTATTTTTTGCGTTTGAGATTACGTATGATTTCATGGTAAATTAGTAGTCAATATTTTAGGGTTTTAAATTAAACATGATTTAATAGTAAATTAGTAGCAAATATAATTCGGGTTTGAGATTACACATGATTAAATAGGAAAATTACAAGAAAATCATTTAGGTTTAAGATTAATAGTGGATTAATAGTAAATGATTAGCAAATATTTTTTGCATTTGAGATTACGTATGATTTCATAGTAAATTAGTAGTAAATATTTTGGGGTTTTAAATTACACATGATTTCATAGTAAATTACTAGAATATATTTTTTGCGTTTGAGATTACACATGATTTAATAGGAAATTACTAGCAAATTGTTTAGGTTTGAGATTAATATTGAATTAATAGTAAATGATTAGCAAATATTTTTTGCGTTTGAGATTACGTATGATTTCATAGTAAATTAGTAGTAAATATTTTGGGGTTATAACTTACACAGGATTAAATAGTAAATTAGAAGCAAATATAATTTGGGTTTCAGATTACACATGATTCAATAGGAAATTACTAGCAAATTCTTTAGGTTTGAGATTAATAGTGAATTAATAGTAAATGATTAGCAAATATTTTTTGCGTTTGAGATTACGTATGATATCATAGTAAATTAGTAGTAAATATTTTGGGGTTTTAAATTACACATGATTTAATAGTAAATTAGAAGCAAATATAATTTGGGTCTGAGATTACACATGATTTAATAGGAAATTAGTAGCAAATTCTTTAGGTTTGAGATTAATATTGAATTAATAGTAAATGATTAGCAAATATTTTTTGCGTTTGATATTACGTATGATTTCATAGTAAATTAGTAGTAAATATTTTGGGGTTTTAAATTACACATGATTTCATAGTAAATTACTAGAATATATTTTTTGCGTTTGTGATTACACATGATTTAATAGGAAATTACTAGCAAATTCTTTAGGTTTGAGATTAATATTGAATTAATAGTAAATGATTAGCAAATATTTTTTGCGTTTGAGATAACATATAATTTCATAGTAAATTAGTAGTAAATATTTTGGGGTTTTAAATTACACATGATTTCATAGTAAATTACTAGAATATATTTTTTGCGTTTGAGATTACATATGATTTAATAGGAAATTACTAGCAAATTCTTTAGGTTTGAGATTAATAGTGAATTAATAGTAAATGATTAGCAACTATTTTTTGCGTTTGAGATTACGTATGATTTCATGGTAAATTAGTAGTCAACATTTTAGGGTTTTAAATTAAACATGATTTAATAGTAAATTAGTAGCAAATATAATTTGGGTTTGAGATTACACATGATTTAATCGGAAATTATTTGCAAATTCTTTAGGTTTGAGATTAATAGTGAATTAATAGTAAATGATTAGCAAATATATTTTACGTTTGAGATTACGTATGATTTCATAGTAAATTAGTAGTAAATATTTTGGGATTTTTTAATTACACATGATTTAATAGTAAATTAGTAGCAAATATAATTTGGGTTTGACATTACACATGATTTAATCGGAAATTACTAGCAAATTTTTTAGGTTTGAGATTAATAGTGAATTAATAGTAAATGATTAGCAAATATGTTTTGCGTTTGAGATTACGTATGATTTCATAATAAATTAGTAGTAAATATGTTGGGGTTTTAAATTACACATGATTTAATAGTAAATTATTAGCAACTATTATTTGGGTTTGAGATTACACATGATTTAATCGGAAATTACTAGCAAATTCTTTAGGTTTGAGATTAATAGTGAATTAATAGTAAATGATTAGCAAATATTTTTTGCGTTTGAGATTACGTATGATTTCATAGTAAATTAGTAGTAAATATTTTGGGGTTTTAAATTACACATGATTTAATAGTAAATTAGAAGCAAATATTCTTTGGGTTTGAGATTACACATGATTTAATAGGAAATTACTAGCAAATTCTTTAAGTTTGAGATTAATAGTGAATTAATAGTAAATGATTAGCAAATATTTTTTGCGTTTGAGATTACGTATGATTTGATAGTAAATTAGTAGTAAATATTTTGGGGTTTTAAATTACACATGATTTAATAGTAAATTAGTAGCAAATATAATTTGGGTTTGAGATTACACATGATTTAATCGGAAATTACTAGCAAATTCTTTAGGGGTGAGATTTATAGTGAATTAATAGTAAATGATTAGCAAATATTTTTTGCGTTTGAGATTACGTATGATTTCATAGTAAATTAGTAGTAAATATTTTGGGGTTTTAAATTACACATGATTTAATAGTAAATTAGTAGCAAATATAATTTGGGTTGTAGATTACACATGATTTAATAGGAAATTACTAGCAAATTCTTTAGGTTTGAGATTAATAGTGAATTAATAGTAAATGATTAGCAACTATTTTTTGCGTTTGAGATTACGTATGATTTCATAGTAAATTAGTAGTAAATATTTTGGGGTTTTAAATTAAACATGATTTAATAGTAAATTAGTAGCAAATATAATTCGGGTTTGAGATTACACATGATTAAATAGGAAATTACTAGAAAATAATTTAGGTTTAAGATTAATAGTGAATTAATAGTAAATGATTAGCAAATATTTTCTGCATTTGAGATTACGTATGATTTCATAATAAATTAGTAGTAAATATGTTGGGGTTTTAAATTACACATGATTTAATAGTAAATTAGTAGCAAATATAATTTGGGTTTGAGATTACACATAATTTAATCGGAAATTATTTGCAAATTCTTTAGGTTTGAGATTAATAGTGAATTAATAGTAAATGATTAGCAGATATATTTTACGTTTGAGATTACGTATGATTTCATAGTAAATTAGTAATAAATATTTTGGGATTTTTTAATTACACATGATTTAATAGTAAATTAGTAGCAAATATAATTTTGGTTTGACATTACACATGATTTAATCGGAAATTACTAGCAAATTTTTTAGGTGTGAGATTAATAGTGAATTAATAGTAAATGATTAGCAAATATGTTTTGCGTTTGAGATTACGTATGATTTCATAATAAATTAGTAGTAAATATGTTGGGGTTTTAAATTACACATGATTTAATAGTAAATTAGAAGCAAATATTCTTTGGGTTTGAGATTACACATGATTTAATCGGAAATTACTAGCAAATTCTTTAGGTTTGAGATTAATAGTGAATTAATAGTAAATGATTAGCAAATATTTTTTGCGTTTGAGATTACGTATGATTTCATAGTAAATTAGTAGTAAATATTTTGGGGTTTTAAATTACACATGATTTAATAGTAAATTAGAAGCAAATATTCTTTGGGTTTGAGATTACACATGATTTAATAGGAAATTACTAGCAAATTCTTTAAGTTTGAGATTAATAGTGAATAATTAGTAAATGATTAGCAAATATGTTTTGCGTTTGAGATTACGTATGATTTCATAGTAAATTAGTAGTAAATATTTTGGGGTTTTAAATTACACATGATTTAATAGTAAATTAGTAGCAAATATAATTTGGGTGTTAGATTACACATGATTTCATAGGAAATTACTAGCAAATTCTTTAGGTTTGAGATTAATAGTGACTTAATAGTAAATGATTAGCAAATATTTTTTGCGTTTGAGATTACGTATGATTTCATAGTAAATTAGTAGTAAATATTTTGGGGTTTTAAATTACACATGATTTCATAGTAAATTACTAGAATATATTTTTTGCGTTTGAGATTACACATGATTTAATAGGAAATTACTAGCAAATTCTTTAGGTTTGAGATTAATATTGAATTAATAGTAAATGATTAGCAAATATTTTTTGCGTTTGAGATAACATATAATTTCATAGTAAATTAGTAGTAAATATTTTGGGGTTTTAAATTACACATGATTTCATAGTAAATTACTAGAATATATTTTTAGCGTTTGAGATTACATATGATTTAATAGGAAATTACTAGGAAATTCTTTAGGTTTGAGATTAATAGTGAATTAATAGTAAATGATTAGCAACTATTTTTTGCGTTTGAGATTACGTATGATTTCATGGTAAATTAGTAGTCAATATTTTAGGGTTTTAAATTAAACATGATTTAATAGTAAATTAGTAGCAAATATAATTTGGGTTTGAGATTACACATGATTTAATCGGAAATTATTTGCAAATTCTTTAGGTTTGAGATTAATAGTGAATTAATAGTAAATGATTAGCAAATATATTTTACGTTTGAGATTACGTATGATTTCATAGTAAATTAGTAGTAAATATTTTGGGGTTTTAAATTACACATTATTTAATAGTAAATTAGAAGCAAATATTCTTTGGGTTTGAGATTACACATGATTTAATAGGAAATTACTAGCAAATTCTTTAAGTTTGAGATTAATAGTGAATAATTAGTAAATGATTAGCAAATATTTTTTGCGTTTGAGATTACGTATGATTTCATAGTAAATTAGTAGTAAATATTTTGGGGTTTTAAATTACACATGATTTAATAGTAAATTAGTAGAAAATATAATTTGGGTTGTAGATTACACATGATTTAATAGGAAATTACTAGCAAATTCTTTAGGTTTGAGATTAATAGTGAATTAATAGTAAATGATTAGCAACTATTTTTTGCGTTTGAGATTACGTATGATTTCATAGTAAATTAGTAGTAAATATTTTGGGGTTTTAAATTACACATTATTTAATAGTAAATTAGAAGCAAATATTCTTTGGGTTTGAGATTACACATGATTTAATAGGAAATTACTAGCAAATTCTTTAAGTTTGAGATTAATAGTGAATAATTAGTAAATGATTAGCAAATATTTTTTGCGTTTGAGATTACGTATGATTTCATAGTAAATTAGTAGTAAATATTTTGGGGTTTTAAATTACACATGATTTAATAGTAAATTAGTAGCAAATATAATTTGGGTTGTAGATTACACATGATTTAATAGGAAATTACTAGCAAATTCTTTAGGTTTGAGATTAATAGTGAATTAATAGTAAATGATTAGCAACTATTTTTTGCGTTTGAGATTACGTATGATTTCATAGTAAATTAGTAGTAAATATTTTGGAGTTTTAAATTAAACATGATTTAATAGTAAATTAGTAGCAAATATAATTCGGGTTTGAGATTACACATGATTAAATAGGAAATTACTAGAAAAGAATTTAGGCTTAAGATTAATAGTGAATTAATAGTAAATGATTAGCAAATATTTTCTGCATTTGAGATTACGTATGATTTCATAGTAAATTAGTAGTAAATATTTTGGGGTTTTAAATTACACATTAATTTATAGTAAATTAGTAGCAAATATAATTTGGGTTTGAGATTACACATGATTTAATCGGAAATTACTTGCAAATTCTTTAGGTTTGAGATTAATAGTGAATTAATAGTAAATGATTAGCAAATATATTTTACGTTTGAGATTACGTATGATTTCATAGTAAATTAGTAGTAAATATTTTGGGTTTTTTTAATTACACATGATTTAATAGTAAATTAGTAGCAAATATAATTTGGGTTTGACATTACACATGATTTAATCGGAAATTAATAGCAAATTTTTTAGGTTTGAGATTAATAGTGAATAAATAGTAAATGATTAGCAAATATTTTTTGCGTTTGAGATTACGTATTATTTCATAGTAAATTAGTAGTAAATATGTTGGGGTTTTAAATTACACATGATTTAACAGTAAATTAGTAGCAAATATTATTTGGGTTTGAGATTACACATGATTTAATAGGAAATTACTAGCAAATTCTTTAGGGGTGAGATGATTAGTGAATTAATAGTAAATGATTAGCAAATATTTTTTGCGTTTGAGATTACGTATGATTTCATAGTAAATTAGTAGTAAATATTTTCGTGTTTTAAATTACACATGATTTAATAGTAAATTAGAAGCAAATATAATTTGGTTCTGAGATTACACATGATTTAATAGGAAATTAGTAGCAAATTCTTTAGGTTTGAGATTAATAGTGAATTAATAGTAAATGATTAGCAAATATGTTTTACGTTTGAGATTACGTATGATTTCATAGTAAATTAGTAGTAAATATGTTGGGATTTTTTAATTACACATGATTTAATAGTAAATAAGAAGCAAATATTCTTTGGGTTTGAGATTACACATGATTTAATAGGAAATTACTAGCAAATTCTTTAAGTTTGAGATTAATAGTGAATTAATAGTAAATGATTAGCAAATATTTTTTGCGTTTGAGATTACGTATGATTTCATAGTAAATTAGTAGTAAATATTTTGGGGTTTTAAATTACACATGATTTAATAGTAAATTAGTAGCAAATATTATTTGGGTTTGAGATTACACATGATTTAATAGGAAATTACTAGCAAATTCTTTAGGGGTGAGATGAATAGTGAATTAATAGTAAATGATTAGCAAATATTTTTTGCGTTTGAGATTACGTATGATTTCATAGTAAATTAGTAGTAAATATTTTCGTGTTTTAAATTACACATGATTTAATAGTAAATTAGAAGCAAATATAATTTGGTTCTGAGATTACACATGATTTAATAGGAAATTAGTAGCAAATTCTTTAGGTTTGAGATTAATAGTGAATTAATAGTAAATGATTAGCAAATATGTTTTACGTTTGAGATTACGTATGATTTCATAGTAAATTAGTAGTAAATATGTTGGGATTTTTTAATTACACATGATTTAATAGTAAATAAGAAGCAAATATTCTTTGGGTTTGAGATTACACATGATTTAATAGGAAATTACTAGCAAATTCTTTAAGTTTGAGATTAATAGTGAATTAATAGTAAATGATTAGCAAATATTTTTTGCGTTTGAGATTACGTATGATTTCATAGTAAATTAGTAGTAAATATTTTGGGGTTTTAAATTACACATGATTTAATAGTAAATTAGTAGCAAATATAATTTGGGTTGCAGATTACACATGATAAAATAGGAAATTACTAGAAATTCTTTAGGTTTGAGATTAATAGTGAATTAATAGTAAATGATTAGCAACTATTTTTTGCGTTTGAGATTACGTATGATTTCATAGTAAATTAGTAGTAAATATTTTGGGGTTGTAAATTACACATTAATTTATAGTAAATTAGTAGCAAATATAATTTGGGTTTGAGATTACACATGATTTAATAGGAAATTACTTGCAAATTCTTTAGGTTTGAGATTAATAGTGAATTAATAGTAAATGATTAGCAAATATTTTTTACGTTTGAGATTACGTATGATTTCATAGTAAATTAGTAGTAAATATGTTGGGATTTTTTAATTACACATGATTTAATAGTAAATTAGTAGCAAATATAATTTGGGTTTGACATTACACATGATGTAATCGGAAATAACTAGCAAATTTTTTAGGTTTGAGATTAATAGTGAATTAATAGTAAATGATTAGCAAATATGTTTTGCGTTTGAGATTACGTATGATTTCATAGTAAATTAGTAGTAAATATGTTGGGGTTTTAAATTACACATGATTTAATAGTAAATTAGTAGCAACTATTATTTGGGTTTGAGATTACACATGATTTAATCTGAAATTACTAGCAAATTCTTTAGGTTTGAGATTAATAGTGAATTAATAGTAAATGTTTAGCAAATATTTTTTGCGTTTGAGATTACGTATGATTTCATAGTAAATTAGTAGTAAATATTTTGGGGTTTTAAATTACACATGATTTTATAGTAAATTAGAAGCAAATATTCTTTGGGTTTGAGATTACACATGATTTAATAGGAAATTACTAGCAAATTCTTTAAGTTTGAGATTGATAGTGAATTAATAGTAAATGATTAGCAAATATTTTTTGCGTTTGAGATTACGTATGATTTCATAGTAAATTAGTAGTAAATATTTTGGGGTTTTAAATTACACATGATTTAATAGTAAATTAGTAGCAAATATAATTTGGGTTGTAGATTACACATGATTTCATAGTAAATTACTAGAATATATTTTTTGCGTTTGAGATTACACATGATTTAATAGGAAATTACTAGCAAATTCTTTAGGTTTGAGATTAATATTGAATTAATAGTAAATGATTAGCAAATATTTTTTGCGTTTGAGATAACATATAATTTCATAGTAAATTAGTAGTAAATATTTTGGGGTTTTAAATTACACATGATTTAATAGTAAATTAAAAGCAAATATAATATGGGTTTGAGATTACATATGATTTAATAGGAAATTACTAGCAAATTCTTTAGGTTTGAGATTAATAGTGAATTAATAGTAAATGATTAGCAACTATTTTTTGCATTTGAGATTACGTATGATTTCATAGTAAATTAGTAGTAAATATTTTGGGGTTTTAAATTACACATTAATTTATAGTAAATTAATAGCAAATATAATTTGGGTTTGAGATTACACATGATTTAATCGGAAATTACTTGCAAATTCTTTAGGTTTTAGATTAATAGTGAATTAATAGTAAATGATTAGCAAATATATTTTACGTTTGAGATTACGTATGATTTCATAGTAAATTAGTAGTAAATATTTTGGGATTTTTTAATTACACATGATTTAATAGTAAATTAGTAGCAACTATTATTTGGGTTAGAGATTACACATGATTTAATCGGAAATTACTAGCAAATTCTTTAGGTTTGAGATTGATAGTGAATGAATAGTAAATGATTAGCAAATATTTTTTGCGTTTGAGATTACGTATGATTTCATAGTAAATTAGTAGTAAATATTTTGGGGTTTTAAATTACACATGATTTAATAGTAAATTAGAAGCAAATATAATTTGGGTTTGAGATTACACATGATTTAATAGGAAATTACTAGAAAATTCTTTAGGTTTGAGATGGATAGTGAATTAATAGTAAATGATTAGCAAATATTTTTTGCGTTTGAGATTACGTATGATTTCATAGTAAATTAGTAGTAAATATTTTGGGGTTTTAAATTACAAATGATTTAATAGTAAATTAGAAGCAAATATAATTTGGGTTTAAGATTACACATGATGTAATAGGAAATTACTAGAAAATTCTTTAGGTTTGAGATTGATAGTGAATTAATAGTAAATGATTAGCAAATATTTTTTGCGTTTGAGATTACGTATGATTTCATAGTAAATTAGTAGTAAATATTTTGGGGTTTTAAATTACACATGATTTAATAGTAAATTAGAAGCAAATATAATTTGGGTTTGAGATTACACATGATTTAATAGGAAATTACTAGCAAATTCTTTAGGTTTGAGATGGATAGTGAATTAATAGTAAATGATTAGCAAATATTTTTTGCGTTTGAGATTACGTATGATTTCATAGTAAATTAGTAGTAAATATTTTGGGGTTTTAAATTACACATGATTTAATAGTAAATTAGAAGCAAATATAATTTGGGTTTGAGATTACACATGATTTAATAGGAAATTATATAATTCAAATATAATTTGGGTTTGAGATTACACATGATTTAATAGGAAATTACTAGCAAATTCTTTAGGTTTGAGATTGATAGTTAATTAATAGTAAATGATTAGCAAATATTTTTTGCGTTTGAGATTACGTATGATTTCATAGTAAATTAGTAGTAAATATTTTGGGGTTTTAAATTACGCAGGATTTAATAGTAAATTAGTAGCAAATATAATTTGGGTGTGAGATTACACATGATTTAATAGGAAATTACTAGCAAATTCTTTAGGTTTGAGATTAATAGTGAATTAATAGTAAATGATTAGCAAATATTTGTTGCGTTTGAGATTACGTATGATTTCATAGTAAATTAGTAGTAAACATTTTGGGGTTTTAAATTACACATGATTTAATAGTAAATTAGCAGAAAATATAATTTCGGTTTGAGATTACACATGATTTAATACAAAAATACTAGCAAATTCTTTATGTTTGAGATTAATAGTGAATTAATAGTAAATGATTAGCAAATATTTTTTGCGTTTGAGATTACGTATGATTTCATAGTAAATTAGTAGTAAATATTTTGGGGTTTTAAATTACACATGATTTAATAGTAAATGATTAGCAAATATAATTTGGGTTTGAGATTACACATGATTTAATAGAAAATTACGAGCAAAGTCTTTAGGTTTGATATTAATAGTTAATAATTAGTAAATGATTAGCAAATATTTTTTGCGTTTGAGATTACGTATGATTTCATAGTAAATTAGTAGTAAATATTTTGGGGTTTTAAATTACGCAGGATTTAATAGTAAATTAGTAGCAAATATTTTTTGGGTTTGAGATTACACATGGTATAATAGGAAATTACTAGCAAATTCTTTCGGCTTGAGATTAATAGTTTATTAATAGTAAATGATTAGCAAATATTTTTTGTTCATTTGAGATTACGTATGATTTCATAGTAAATTAGTAGTAAATATTTTGGGGTTCGAAATTACACATGATTTAATAGTAAATTAGAAGCAAATATAATTTGGGTTTGAGATTACACATGATTTAATACGAAAATACTAGCAAATTCTTTAGGTTTGAGATTAATAGTAAATTAATAGTAAATTATTAGGTAATATTTTTTGCGTTTGAGGTTACGTATGATTTCCTAGTAAATTAGTAATAAATATTTTGGGGTTTTAAATTACACATGATTTAATAGTAAATTACTAGCAAATATTTTTTGCATTTGAGATTACGTATGATTTCATAGTAAATTAGTAGTAAATATTTTGGGGTTTTAAATTACGCAGGATTTAATAGTAAATTAGTAGCAAATATTTTTTGGGTTTGAGATTACACATGGTATAATAGGAAATTACTAGCAAATTCTTTAGGTTTGAGATGGATAGTGAATTAATAGTAAATGATTAGCAAATATATTTTGCGTTTGAGATTACGTATGATTTCATAGTAAATTAGTAGTAAATATTTTGGGGTTTTAAATTACACATGATTTAATAGTAAATTAGAAGCAAATATAATTTGGGTTTGAGATTACACATGATTTAATAGGAAATTATATAATTCAAATATAATTTGGGTTTGAGATTACACATGATTTAATAGGAAATTACTAGCAAATTCTTTAGGTTTGAGATTGATAGTTAATTAATAGTAAATGATTAGCAAATATTTTTTGCGTTTGAGATTACGTATGATTTCATAGTAAATTAGTAGTAAATATTTTGGGGTTTTAAATTACGCAGGATTTAATAGTAAATTAGTAGCAAATATAATTTGGGTTTGAGATTACACATGATTTAATAGGAAATTACTAGCAAATTCTTTAGGTTTGAGATTAATAGTGAATTAATAGTAAATGATTAGCAAATATTTGTTGCGTTTGAGATTACGTATGATTTCATAGTAAATTAGTATTAAATATTTAGGGGTTTTAAATTACACATGATTTAATAGTAAATTAGCAGAAAATATAATTTCGGTTTGAGATTACACATGATTTAATACAAAAATACTAGCAAATTCTTTATGTTTGAGATTAATAGTGAATTAATAGTAAATGATTAGCAAATATTTTTTGCGTTTGAGATTACGTATGATTTCATAGTAAATTAGTAGTAAATATTTTGGGGTTTAAAATTACGCAGGATTTAATAGTAAATTAGTAGCAAATATTTTTAGGGTTTGAGATTACACATGGTATAATAGGAAATTACTAGCAAATTCTTTCGGCTTGAGATTAATAGTTTATTAATAGTAAATGATTAGCAAATATTTTTTGTTCGTTTGAGATTACGTATGATTTCATAGTAAATTAGTAGTAAATATTTTGGGGTTCGAAATTACACATGATTTAATAGTAAATTAGAAGCAAATATAATTTGGGTTTGAGATTACACATGATTTAATACGAAAATACTAGCAAATTCTTTAGGTTTGAGATTAATAGTAAATTAATAGTAAATTATTAGCTAATATTTTTTGCGTTTGAGGTTACGTATGATTTCCTAGTAAATTAGTAATAAATATTTTGGGGTTTTAAATTACACATGATTTAATAGTAAATTACTAGCAAATATTTTTTGCATTTGAGATTACGTATGATTTCATAGTAAATTAGTAGTAAATATTTTGGGGTTTTAAATTACACATGGTTTAATAGTAAATTAGTAGCAAATATAATTTGGGTTTGAGATTACACATGATTTAATAGGAAATTACTAGCAAATTCTTTAGGTTTGAGATTAATAGTGAATTAATAGTAAATGATTAGCAAATATTTTGTGCGTATTAGATTACGTATGATTTCATAGTAAATTAGTAGTAAATATTTTGGGGTTTTAAATTACACATGATTTAATAGTAAATTAGAAGCAAATATAATTTGGGTTTGAGATTACACATGATTTAATACGAAAATACTAGCAAATTCTTTATGTTTGAGATTAATAGTGAATTAATAGAAAATGATTAGCAAATATTTTTTGCGTTTGAGATTACGTATGATTTCATAGTAAATTAGTAGTAAATATTTTGGGGTTTTAAATTACACATTAATTTATAGTAAATTAGAAGCAAATATAATTTGGGTTTGAGATTACACATGATTTAATACGAAAATACTAGCAAATTCTTTATGTTTTAGATTAATAGTGAATTAATAGTAAATGATTAGCAAATATTTTTTGCGTTTGAGATTACGTATGATTTCATAGTAAATTAGTAGTAAATATTTTATGGTTTTAAATTACACATGATTTAATAGTAAATTAGTAGCAAATATAATTTGGGTTTGAGATTACACATGATTTAATAGAAAATTACGAGCAAAGTCTTTAGGTTTGATATTAATAGTTAATAATTAGTAAATGATTAGCAAATATTTTTTGCGTTTGAGATTACGTATGATTTCATAGTAAATTAGTAGTAAATATTTTAGGGTTTTAAATTACGCAGGATTTAATAGTAAATTAGTAGCAAATATAATTTGGGTTTGAGATTACACATGATATAATAAGAAATTACTAGCAAATTCTTTAGGTTTGAGATTAATAGTGAATTAATAGTAAATGATTAGCAAATATTTTTTGCATTTGAGATTACGTATGATTTCATAGTAAATTAGTAGTAAATATTTTGGGGTTTTAAATTACACATGATTTAATAGTAAATTAGTAGCAAATATAATTTGGGTTTGAGATTACACATGATTTAATAGGAAATTACTAGCAAATTCTGTAGGTTTGAGATTAATAGTGAATTAATAGTAAATGATTAGAAAATATTTTTTGCGTTTGAGATTACGTATGATTTCATAGTAAATTAGTAGTAAGTATTTTGGGGTTTTAAATTACACATGATTTAATAGTAAATTAGTAGCAAATATAATTTGGGTTTGAGATTACACATGATTTAATAGGAAATTACTAGCAAATTCTTTAGGTTTGAGATTAATAGTGAATTAATAGTAAATGATTAGCAAATATTTGTTGCGTTTGAGATTACGTATGATTTCATAGTAAATTAGTAGTAAACATTTTGGGGTTTTAAATTACAAATGATTTAATAGTAAATTAGTAGGAAATACCATTTGGGTTTGAGATTACACATGATTTCATAGGAAATTACTAGCAAATTTTGTAGGTTTGAGATTAATAGTGAATTAATAGTAAATGATTAGCAAATATTTTTTGCGTTTGAGATTACGTATGATTTCATAGTAAATTAGTAGTAAATATTTTGGGGTTTTAAATTACACATGATTTAATAGTAAAATAGAAGCAAATATAATTTGGGTTTGAGATTACACATGATTTAATAGGAAATTACTTGCAAATTCTTTAGGTTTGAGATTAATAGTGAATTATTAGTAAATGATTAGCAAATATTTTTTGCGTTTGAGATTACGTATGATTTCATAGTAAATTAGTAGTAAATATTTTGGGGTTTTAAATTACACATGATTTAATAGTAAATTAGTAGCAAATATAATTTGGGTTTGAGATTACACATGATTTAATAGGAAATTACTAGCAAATTCTTCAGGTTTGAGATTAATAGTAAATTAATAGTAAATGATTAGCAAATATTTTTTGCGTTTGAGATTACGTATGATTTCATAGTAAATTAGTAGTAAATATTTTGGGGTTTTAAATTACACATGATTTAATAGTAAATTAGTAGGAAATACCATTTGGGTTTGAGATTACACATGATTTCATAGGAAATTACTAGCAAATTCTTTAGGTTTGAAATTAATAGTGAATTAATAGTAAATGATTAGCAAAGATTTTTTGCGTGTGAGATTACGTATGATGTCATAGTAAATTAGTAGTAAATATTTTGGGGTTTTAAATTACACATGATTTAATAGTAAATTATATAATTCAAATATAATTTGGGTTTGAGATTACACATGATTTAATAGGAAATTACTAGCAAATTCTTTAGGTTTGAGATTGATAGTGAATTAATAGTAAATGATTAGCAAATATTTTTTGCGTTTGAGATTACGTATGATTTCATAGTAAATTAGTAGTAAATATTTTGGGGTTTTAAATTACACATGATTTAATAGTAAATTAGTAGCAAATATAATTTGGGTTTTAGATTACACATGATGTAATAGGAAATTATTAGCAAATTATTCAGGTTTGAGATTAATAGTGAATTAATAGTAAATGATTAGCAAATATTTTTTGCGTTTGAGATTACGTATGATTTCATAGTACATTATAAGTAAATATTTTGGGGTTTTAAATTACACATGATTTAATAGTAAATTAGAAGCAAATATAATTTGGGTTTGAGATTACACATGATTTAATAGGAAATTACTAGCAAATTCTTTAGGTTTGAGATTGATAGTCAATTAATAGTAAATGATTAGCAAATATTTTTTGCGTTTGAGATTACGTATGATTTCATAGTAAATTAGTAGTAAATATTTTGGGGTTTTAAATTACACATGATTTAATAGTAAATTAGAAGCAAATATAATTTGGGTTTGAGATTACACATGATTTAATAGGAAATTACTAGCAAATTCTTTAGGTTTGAGATTGATAGTGAATTAATAGTAAATGATTAGCAAATATTTTTTGCGTTTGAGATTACGTATGATTTCATAGTAAATTAGTAGTAAATATTTTGGGGTTTTAAATTACACATGATTTAATAGTAAATTAGAAGCAAATATAATTTGGGTTTGAGATTACACATGATTTAATAGGAAATTATATAATTCAAATATAATTTGGGTTTGAGATTACACATGATTTAATAGGAAATTACTAGCAAATTCTTTAGGTTTGAGATTGATTGTTAATTAATAGTAAATGATTAGCAAATATTTTTTGCGTTTGAGATTACGTATGATTTCATAGTAAATTAGTAGTAAATATTTTGGGGTTTTCAATTACACATGATTTAATAGTAAATTAGTAGCAAATATAATTTGGGTTTGAGATTACACATGATTTAATAGGAAATTAGTAGCAAATTGTTTAGGTTTGAGATTAATATTGAATTAATAGTAAATGATTAGCAAATATTTTTTGCGTTTGAGATTACGTATGATTTCATAGTAAATTAGTAGTAAATATTTTGGGGTTTTAAATTACACATGATTTAATAGTAAATTAGTAGCAAATATAATTTGGGTTTGAGATTACACATGATTTAATAGGAAATTACTAGCAAATTGTTTAGGTTTTAGATTAATAGTGAATTAATAGTAAATGATTAGCAAATATTTTTTGCGTTTGAGATTACGTATGATTTCATAGTAAATTAGTAGTAAATATTTTGGGGTTTTCAATTACACATGATTTAATAGTAAATTAGAAGCAAATATAATTTGGGTTTTAGATTACACATGATATAACAGGAAATTACTAGCAAATTCTTTAGGTTTGAGATTAATAGTGAATTAATAGTAAATGATTAGCAAATACTTTTTGCGTTTGAGATTACGTATGATTTCATAGTAAATTAGTAGTAAATATTTTGGGGTTTTAAATTACGCAGGATTTAATAGTACATTAGTAGCAAATATTTTTTGGGTTTGAGATTACACATGATATAATAGGAAATTACTAGCAAATTCTTTAGGTTTGAGATTAATAGTGAATTAATAGTAAATGATTAGCAAATATTTTTTGCGTTTGAGATTACGTATGATTTCATAGTAAATTAGTAGTAAATATTTTGGGGTTTTAAATTACACATGATTTAATAGTAAATTAGAAGCAAATATAATTTGGGTTTGAGATTACACATGATTTAATAGGAAATTACTAGCAAATTCTTTAGGTTTGAGATTGATAGTGAATTAATAGTAAATGATTAGCAAATATTTTTTGCGTTTGAGATTACGTATGATTTCATAGTAAATTAGTAGTAAATATTTTGGGGTTTTAAATTACACATGATTTAATAGTAAATTAGAAGCAAATATAATTTGGGTTTGAGATTACACATGATTTAATAGGAAATTATATAATTCAAATATAATTTGGGTTTGAGATTACACATGATTTAATAGGAAATTAGTAGCAAATTGTTTAGGTTTGAGATTAATAGTGAATTAATAGTAAATGATTAGCAAATATTTTTTGCGTTTGAGATTACGTATGATTTCATAGTAAATTAGTAGTAAATATTTTGGGGTTTTAAATTACACATGATTTAATAGTAAATTAGTAGCAAATATAATTTGGGTTTCAGATTACACATGATTTAATAGGAAATTACTAGCAAATAGTTTAGGTTTTAGATTAATAGTGAATTAATAGTAAATGATTAGCAAATATTTTTTGCGTTTGAGATTACGTATGATTTCATAGTAAATTAGTAGTAAATATTTTGGGGTTTTCAATTACACATGATTTAATAGTAAATTAGAAGCAAATATAATTTGGGTTTTAGATTACACATGATATAACAGGAAATTACTAGCAAATTCTTTAGGTTTGAGATTAATAGTGAATTAATAGTAAATGATTAGCAAATACTTTTTGCGTTTGAGATTACGTATGATTTCATAGTAAATTAGTAGTAAATATTTTGGGGTTTTAAATTACGCAGGATTTAATAGTACATTAGTAGCAAATATTTTTTGGGTTTGAGATTACACATGATATAATAGGAAATTACTAGCAAATTCTTTAGGTTTGAGATTAATAGTGAATTAATAGTAAATGATTAGCAAATATTTTTTGCGTTTGAGATTACGTATGATTTCATAGTAAATTAGTAGTAAATATTTTGGGGTTTTAAATAATTCAGGATTTAATAGTAAATTAGTAGCAAATATTTTTTGCGTTTGAGATTACGTATGATTTCATAGTAAATTAGTAGTAAATATTTTGGGGTTTTAAATTACACATGATTTAACAGTAAATTAGTAGCAAATATAATTTGGGTTTGAGATTACACATGATTTAATAGGAAATTAGTAGCAAATTGTTTAGGTTTGACATTAATAGTGAATTAATAGTAAATGATTAGCAAATATTTTTTGCGTTTGAGATTACGTATGATTTCATAGCAAATTAGTAGTAAATATTTTGGGGTTTAAAATTACACATGATTTAATAGTAAATTAGTAGCAAATATAATTTGGGTTTGAGATTACACATGATTTAATAGGAAATTACTAGCAAATTGTTTAGGTTTGAGATTAATAGTGAATTAATAGTAAATGATTAGCAAATATTTTTTGCGTTTGAGATTACGTATGATTTCATAGTAAATTAGTAGTAAATATTTTGGGATTTTAAATTACACATGATTAAACAGTAAATTAGTAGCAAATATAATTTGGGTTTTAGATTACACATGATTTAATAGGAAATTACTAGCAAATTGTTTAGGTTTGAGATTAATAGTGAATTAATAGTAAATGATTAGCCAATATTTTTTGCGTTTGAGATTACGTATGGTTTTATAGTAAATTAGTAGTAAATATTTTGGGGTTTTAAATTACGCAGGATTTAATAGTACATTAGTAGCAAATATTTTTTGGGTTTGAGATTACACATGATATAATAGGAAATTACTAGCAAATTCTTTAGGTTTGAGATTAATAGTGAATTAATATTAAATGATTAGCAAATATTTTTTGCGTTTAAGATTACGTATGATTTCATAGTAAATTAGTAGTAAATTTTTTTGGGGTTTTAAATTACGCAGGATTTAATAGTACATTAGTAGCAAATATTTTTTGGGTTTGAGATTACACATGATATAATAGGAAATTACTAGCAAATTCTTTAGGTTTGAGATTAATAGTGAATTAATAGTAAATGATTAGCAAATATTTGTTGCGTTTGAGATTACGTATGATTTCATAGTAAATTAGTAGTTAACATTTTGGGGTTTTAAATTACACATGATTTAATAGTAAATTAGCAGAAAATATAATTTCGGTTTGAGATTACACATGATTTAATACAAAAATACTAGCAAATTCTTTATGTTTGAGATTAATAGTGAATTAATAGTAAATGATTAGCAAATATTTTTTGCGTTTGAGATTACGTATGATTTCATAGTAAATTAGTAGTAAATATTTCGGGGTTTTAAATTACGCAGGATTTAATAGTAAATTAGTAGCAAATATTTTTAGGGTTTGAGATTACACATGGTATAATAGGAAATTACTAGCAAATTCTTTAGGTTTGAGATTAATAGTGAATTAATAGTAAATGATTAGCAAATATTTTGTGCGTATTAGATTACGTATGATTTCATAGTAAATTAGTAGTAAATATTTTGGGGTTTTAAATTACACATGATTTAATAGTAAATTAGAAGCAAATATAATTTGGGTTTGAGATTACACATGATTTAATACGAAAATACTAGCAAATTCTTTATGTTTGAGATTAATAGTGAATTAATAGTAAATGATTAGCAAATATTTTTTGCGTTTGAGATTACGTATGATTTCATAGTTAATTAGTAGTAAATATTTTGGGGTTTTAATTTACACATTAATTTATAGTAAATTAGAAGCAAATATAATTTGGGTTTGAGATTACACATGATTTAATACGAAAATACTAGCAAATTCTTTATGTTTTAGATTAATAGTGAATTTATAGTAAATGATTAGCAAATATTTTTTGCGTTTGAGATTACGTATGATTTCATAGTAAATTAGTAGTAAATATTTTATGGTTTTAAATTACACATGATTTAATAGTAAATTAGTAGCAAATATAATTTGGGTTTGAGATTACACATGATTTAATAGAAAATTACGAGCAAAGTCTTTAGGTTTGATATTAATAGTTAATAATTAGTAAATGATTAGCAAATATTTTTTGCGTTTGAGATTACGTATGATTTCATAGTAAATTAGTAGTAAATATTTTAGGGTTTTAAATTACGCAGGATTTAATAGTAAATTAGTAGCAAATATAATATGGGTTTGAGATTACACATGATATAATAAGAAATTACTAGCAAATTCTTTAGGTTTGAGATTAATAGTGAATTAATAGTAAATGATTAGCAAATATTTTTTGCATTTGAGATTACGTATGATTTCATAGTAAATTAGTAGTAAATATTTTGGGGTTTTAAATTACACATGATTTACTAGTAAATTAGTAGCAAATATAATTTGGGTTTGAGATGACACATGATTTAATAGGAAATTACTAGCAAATTCTTTCGGTTTGAGATTAATAGTGAATTAATAGTAAATGATTAGCAAATATTTTTTGCGTTTGAGATTACGTATGATTTCATAGTAAATTAGTAGTAAATATTTTGGGGTTTTAAATTACACATGATTAAATAGTAAATTAGTAGCAAATATAATTTGGGTTTGAGATTACACATGATTTAATAGGAAATTACTAGCAAATTCTGTAGGTTTGAGATTAATAGTGAATTAATAGTAAATGATTAGCAAATATTTTTTGCGTTTGAGATTACGTATGATTTCATAGTAAATTAGTAGTAAGTATTTTGGGGTTTTAAATTACACATGATTTAATAGTAAATTAGTAGCAAATATAATTTGGGTTTGAGATTACACATGATTTAATAGGAAATTACTAGCAAATTCTTTAGGTTTGAGATTAATAGTGAATTAATAGTAAATGATTAGCAAATATTTGTTGCGTTTGAGATTACGTATGATTTCATAGTAAATTAGTAGTAAACATTTTGGGGTTTTAAATTACAAATGATTTAATAGTAAATTAGTAGAAAATATAATTTGGGTTTGAGATTACACATGATTTAATAGGAAATTACTAGCAAATTCTTTAGGTTTGAGATTAATAGTGAATTAATAGTAAATGAATAGCAAATATTTTTTGCGTATTAGATTACGTATGATTTCATAGTAAATTAGTAGTAAATATTTTGGGGTTTTAAATTACACATGATTTAATAGTAAATTAGAAGCAAATATAATTTGGGTTTGAGATTACACATGATTTAATACGAAAATACTAGCAAATTCTTTATGTTTGAGATTAATAGTGAATTAATAATAAATGATTAGCAAATATTTTTTGCGTTTGAGATTACGTATGATTTCATAGTAAATTAGTAGTAAATATTTTGGGGTTTTAAATTACACATGATTTAATAGTAAATTAGTAGGAAATACCATTTGGGTTTGAGATTACACATGATTTCATAGGAAATTACTAGCAAATTTTGTAGGTTTGAGATTAATAGTGAATTAATAGTAAATGATTAGCAAATATTTTTTGCGTTTGAGATTACGTATGATTTCATAGTAAATTAGTAGTAAATATTTTGGGGTTTTAAATTACACATGATTTAATAGTAAAATAGAAGCAAATATAATTTGGGTTTGAGATTACACATGATTTAATAGGAAATTACTAGCAAATTCTTTAGGTTTGAGATTAATAGTGAATTATTAGTAAATGATTAGCAAATATTTTTTGCGTTTGAGATTACGTATGATTTCATAGTAAATTAGTAGTAAATATTTTGGGGTTTTAAATTACACATGATTTAATAGTAAATTAGTAGCAAATATAATTTGGGTTTGAGATTACACATGATTTAATAGGAAATAACTAGCAAATTCTTCAGGTTTGAGATTAATAGTAAATTAATAGTAAATGATTAGCAAATATTTTTTGCGTTTGAGATTACGTATGATTTCATAGTAAATTAGTAGTAAATATTTTGGGGTTTTAAATTACACATGATTTAATAGTAAATTAGTAGGAAATACCATTTGGGTTTGAGATTACACATGATTTCATAGGAAATTACTAGCAAATTCTTTAGGTTTGAAATTAATAGTGAATTAATAGTAAATGATTAGCAAAGATTTTTTGCGTGTGAGATTACGTATGATGTCATAGTAAATTAGTAGTAAATATTTTGGGGTTTTAAATTACACATGATTTAATAGTAAATTATATAATTCAAATATAATTTGGGTTTGAGATTACACATGATTTAATAGGAAATTACTAGCAAATTCTTTAGGTTTGAGATTGATAGTGAATTAATATTAAATGATTAGCAAATATTTTTTGCGTTTGAGATTACGTATGATTTCATAGTAAATTAGTAGTAAATATTTTGGGGTTTTAAATTACACATGATTTAATAGTAAATTAGTAGCAAATATAATTTGGGTTTTAGATTACACATGATGTAATAGGAAATTATTAGCAAATTCTTCAGGTTTGAGATTAATAGTGAATTAATAGTAAATGATTAGCAAATATTTTTTGCGTTTGAGATTACGTATGATTTCATAGTACATTATAAGTAAATATTTTGGGGTTTTAATTTACACATGATTTAATAGTAAATTAGAAGCAAATATAATTTGGGTTTGAGATTACACATGATTTAATAGGAAATTACTAGCAAATTCTTGTGGTTTGAGATTGATAGTGAATTAATAGTAAATGATTAGCAAATATTTTTTGCGTTTGAGATTACGTATGATTTCATAGTAAATTAGTAGTAAATATTTTGGGGTTTTAAATTACACATGATTTAATAGTAAATTAGAAGCAAATATAATTTGGGTTTGAGATTACACATGATTTAATAGGAAATTATATAATTCAAATATAATTTGGGTTTTAGATTACACATGATGTAATAGGAAATTATTAGCAAATTCTTCAGGTTTGAGATTAATAGTGAATTAATAGTAAATGATTAGCAAATATTTTTTGCGTTTGAGATTACGTATGATTTCATAGTAAATTAGTAGTAAATATTTTGGGGTTTTCAATTACACATGATTTAATAGTAAATTAGTAGCAAATATAATTTGGGTTTGAGATTACACATGATTTAATAGGAAATTAGTAGCAAATTGTTTAGGTTTGAGATTAATAGTGAATTAATAGTAAATGATTAGCAAATATTTTTTGCGTTTGAGATTACGTATGATTTCATAGTAAATTAGTAGTAAATATTTTGGGGTTTTAAATTACACATGATTTAATAGTAAATTAGTAGCAAATATAATTTGGGTTTGAGATTACACATGATTTAATAGGAAATTACTAGCAAATTGTTTAGGTTTTAGATTAATAGTGAATTAATAGTAAATGATTAGCAAATATTTTTTGCGTTTGAGATTACGTATGATTTCATAGTAAATTAGTAGTAAATATTTTGGGGTTTTCAATTACACATGATTTAATAGTAAATTAGAAGCAAATATAATTTGGGTTTTAGATTACACATGATATAACAGGAAATTACTAGCAAATTCTTTAGGTTTGAGATTAATAGTGAATTAATAGTAAATGATTAGCAAATACTTTTTGCGTTTGAGATTACGTATGATTTCATAGTAAATTAGTAGTAAATATTTTGGGGTTTTAAATTACGCAGGATTTAATAGTACATTAGTAGCAAATATTTTTTGGGTTTGAGATTACACATGATATAATAGGAAATTACTAGCAAATTCTTTAGGTTTGAGATTAATAGTGAATTAATATTAAATGATTAGCAAATATTTTTTGCGTTTGAGATTACGTATGATTTCATAGTAAATTAGTAGTAAATTTTTTGGGGGTTTTCAATTACGCAGGATTTAATAGTACATTAGTAGCAAATATTTTTTGGGTTTGAGATTACACATGATATAATAGGAAATTACTAGCAAATTCTTTAGGTTTGAGATTAATAGTGAATTAATATTAAATGATTAGCAAATATTTTTTGCGTTTGAGATTACGTATGATTTCATAGTAAATTAGTAGTAAATATTTTGGGGTTTTAAATAATTCAGGATTTAATAGTAAATTAGTAGCAAATATTTTTTGCGTTTGAGATTACGTATGATTTCATAGTAAATTAGTAGTAAATATTTTGGGGTTTTAAATTACACATGATTTAACAGTAAATTAGTAGCAAATATAATTTGGGTTTGAGATTACACATGATTTAATAGGAAATTAGTAGCAAATTGTTTAGGTTTGACATTAATAGTGAATTAATAGTAAATGATTAGCAAATATTTTTTGCGTTTGAGATTACACAAGATTTCATAGTAAATTAGTAGTAAATATTATGAGGTTTTAAATTACACATGATTTAATAGTAAATTAGAAGCAAATATAATTAGGGTTTGAAATTACACATGATTTTATAGGAAATTACTAGCAAATTCTTTAGGTTTGAGATTAATAGTGAATTAATAGTAAATGATTAGCAAATATTTTTTGCGTTTGAGATTACGTATGATTTCATAGTAAATTAGTTGTAAATATTTTGGGGTTTTAAATTACACATGATTTAATAGTAAATTAGTAGCAAATATAATTTGGGTTTGAGATTACACATGATTTAATACGCAAATACTAGCAAATTCTTTAGGTTTGAGATTAATAGTGAATAATTAGTAAATGATAAGCAAATATTTTTTGCGTTTGAGATTACGTATGATTTCATAGTAAATTAGTAGTAAATATTTTGGGGTTTTAAATTACACATGATTTAACAGTAAATTAGTAGCAAATATAATTTGGGTTTGAGATTACACATGATTTAATAGGAAATTAGTAGCAAATTGTTTAGGTTTGAGATTAATAGTGAATTAATAGTAAATGATTAGCAAATATTTTTTGTGTTTTAGATTACGTATGATTTCATAGTAAATTAGTAGTAAATATTTTGGGGTTTAAAATTACACATGATTTAATAGTAAATTAGTAGCAAATATAATTTGGGTTTGAGATTACACATGATTTAATAGGAAATTACTAGCAAATTGTTTAGGTTTGAGATTAATAGTGAATTAATAGTAAATGATTAGCCAATATTTTTTGCGTTTGAGATTACGTATGGTTTTATAGTAAATTAGTAGTAAATATTTTGGGGTTTTAAATTACGCAGGATTTAATAGTACATTAGTAGCAAATATTTTTTGGGTTTGAGATTACACATGATATAATAGGAAATTACTAGCAAATTCTTTAGGTTTGAGATTAATAGTGAATTAATATTAAATGATTAGCAAATATTTTTTGCGTTTGAGATTACGTATGATTTCATAGTAAATTAGTAGTAAATTTTTTGGGGGTTTTAAATTACGCAGGATTTAATAGTACATTAGTAGCAAATATTTTTTGGGTTTGAGATTACACATGATATAATAGGAAATTACTAGCAAATTCTTTAGGTTTGAGATTAATAGTGAATTAATAGTAAATGATTAGCAAATATTTTTTGCGTTTGAGATTACGTATGATTTCATAGTAAATTAGTAGTAAATTTTTTGGGGGTTTTAAATTACGCAGGATTTAATAGTACATTAGTAGCAAATATTTTTTGGGTTTGAGATTACACATGATATAATAGGAAATTACTAGCAAATTCTTTAGGTTTGAGATTAATAGTGAATTAATAGTAAATGATTAGCAAATATTTTTTGCGTTTGAGATTACGTATGATTTCATAGTAAATTAGTAGTAAATATTTTGGGGTTTTAAATAATTCAGGATTTAATATTAAATTAGTAGCAAATATTTTTTGCGTTTGAGATTACGTATGATTTCATAGTAAATTAGTAGTAAATATTTTGGGGTTTTAAATTACACATGATTTAACAGTAAATTAGTAGCAAATATAATTTGGGTTTGAGATTACACATGATTTAATAGGAAATTAGTAGCAAATTGTTTAGGTTTGACATTAATAGTGAATTAATAGTAAATGATTAGCAAATATTTTTTGCGTTTGAGATTACACAAGATTTCATAGTAAATTAGTAGTAAATATTATGAGGTTTTAAATTACACATGATTTAATAGTAAATTAGAAGCAAATATAATTAGGGTTTGAAATTACACATGATTTTATAGGAAATTACTAGCAAATTCTTTAGGTTTGAGATTAATAGTGAATTAATAGTAAATGATTAGCAAATATTTTTTGCGTTTGAGATTACGTATGATTTCATAGTAAATTAGTTGTAAATATTTTGGGGTTTTAAATTACACATGATTTAATAGTAAATTAGTAGCAAATATAATTTGGGTTTGAGATTACACATGATTTAATACGCAAATACTAGCAAATTCTTTAGGTTTGAGATTAATAGTGAATAATTAGTAAATGATAAGCAAATATTTTTTGCGTTTGAGATTACGTATGATTTCATAGTAAATTAGTAGTAAATATTTTGGGGTTTTAAATTACACATGATTTAACAGTAAATTAGTAGCAAATATAATTTGGGTTTGAGATTACACATGATTTAATAGGAAATTAGTAGCAAATTGTTTAGGTTTGAGATTAATAGTGAATTAATAGTAAATGATTAGCAAATATTTTTTGCGTTTGAGATTACGTATGATTTCATAGGAAATTAGTAGTAAATATTTTGGGGTTTAAAATTACACATGATTTAATAGTAAATTAGTAGCAAATATAATTTGGGTTTGAGATTACACATGATTTAATAGGAAATTACTAGCAAATTGTTTAGGTTTGAGATTAATAGTGAATTAATAGTAAATGATTAGCCAATATTTTTTGCGTTTGAGATTACGTATGGTTTTATAGTAAATTAGTAGTAAATATTTTGGGGTTTTAAATTACGCAGGATTTAATAGTACATTAGTAGCAAATATTTTTTGGGTTTGAGATTACACATGATATAATAGGAAATTACTAGCAAATTCTTTAGGTTTGAGATTAATAGTGAATTAATATTAAATGATTAGCAAATATTTTTTGCGTTTGAGATTACGTATGATTTCATAGTAAATTAGTAGTAAATTTTTTGGGGGTTTTAAATTACGCAGGATTTAATAGTACATTAGTAGCAAATATTTTTTGGGTTTGAGATTACACATGATATAATAGGAAATTACTAGCAAATTCTTTAGGTTTGAGATTAATAGTGAATTAATAGTAAATGATTAGCAAATATTTTTTGCGTTTGAGATTACGTATGATTTCATAGTAAATTAGTAGTAAATATTTTGGGGTTTTAAATAATGCAGGATTTAATAGTAAATTAGTAGCAAATATTTTTTGGGTTTGAGATTACACATGATATAACAGGAAATTACTAGCAAATTCTGTAGGTTTGAGATTAATAGTGAATTAATAGTAAATGATTAGAAAATATTTTTTGCGTTTGAGATTACGTATGATTTCATAGTAAGTTAGTAGTAAATATTTTGGGGTTTTAAATTACACATGATTTAATAATAAATTAGAAGCAAATATAATTTGGGTTTGAGATTAGACATGATGTAATACGAAAATACTAGCAAATTCTTTAGGTTTGAGATTAATAGTGAATTAATAGTAAATGATTAGCAAATATTTTTTGCGTTTGAGATTACGTATGATTTCATAGTAAATTAGTAGTAAATATTTTGGGGTTTTAAATTACACATGATTTAATAGTAAATTAGTACCAAATATAATTTGCGTTTGAGATTACACATGATTTAATAGGAAATTACTAGCAAATTCTGTAGGTTTGAGATTAATAGTGAATTCCTAGTAAATGATTAGCAAATATTTTTTGCGTTTGAGATTACGTATGATTTCATAGTAAATTAGTAGTAAATATTTTGGGGTTTTAAATTACACATGATTTAATAGTAAATAAGTAACAAATATAATTTGGGTTTGAGATTACACATGATTTAATAGGAAATTACTAGCAAATTCTTTAGGTTTGAGACTAATAGGGAATTAATAGTAAATGATTAGCAAATATTTTTTGCGTTTGAGATTACGTATGATTTCATAGTAAATTAGTAGTACATATTTTGGGGTTTTAAATTACACATGATTTAATAGTAAATTAGTAGCAAATATAATTTGGGTTTGAGATTACACATTATTTAATAGGAAATTACTAGCAAATTCTTTAGGTTTGAGATTAATAGTGAATTCCTAGTAAATGATTAGCAAATATTTTTTGCGTTTGAGATTACGTATGATTTCATAGTAAATTAGTAGTAAATATTTTGGGGTTTTTAATTACACATGATTTAATAGTAAATTAGTAGCAAATAAAATTTGGGTTTGAGATTACACATGATTTAATAGGAAATTACTAGCAAATTCTTTAGGTTTGAGATTAATAGTGAATTCCTAGTAAATGATTAGCAAATATTTTTTGCGTTTGAGATTACGTATGATTTCATAGTAAATTAGTAGTAAATATTTTGGGGTTTTAAATTACACATGACTTTATAGTAAATTAGTAGCAAATATAATTTGGGTTTGAGATTACACATGATTTAATAGGAAATTACTAGCAACTTCTTTAGGTTTGATATTAATAGTGAATTAATAGTAAATGATTCGCAAATATTTTTTGCGTTTGAGATTACGTATGATTTCATAGTAAATTAGTAGTAAATATTTTGGGGCTTTAAATTACACATGATTTAATAGTAAATTAGTAGCAAATATAATTTGGGTTTGAGATTACACATGATTTAATAGGAAATTACTAGCAAATTCTTTAGGTTTGAGATTAATAGTGAATTAATAGTAAATGATTAGCAAATATTTTTTGCGTTTGAGATTACGTATGATTTCATAGTAAATTAGTAGTAAATATTTTGGGGTTTTAAATTACACATGATTTAATAGTAAAGTAGAAGCAAATATAATTTGGGTTTGAGATTACACATAATTTAATAGGAAATTACTTGCAAATTTTTTAGGTTTGAGAATAATAGTGAATTAATAGTAAATGATAAGAAAGTATTTTTTGCATTTGAGATTACGTATGATTTCATAGTAAATTAGTAGTAAATACTTTGGGGTTTTAAATTACACATGATTTAATAGTAAATTAGTAGCAAATATAATTTGGGTTTGAGATTACACATGATTTAATAGGAAATTACTTGCAAATTTTTTAGGTTTGAGGTTAATAGTGAATTAATAGTAAATGATTAGCTAATATTTTTTGCGTTTGAGATTACGTATGATTTAATAGTAAATTAGTAGTAAATATTTTGGGGTTTTAAATTACACATGATTTAATAGTAAATTAGTAGCAAATATGTTTTGGGGTTAAGATTACACATGATTTAATAGGAAATTACTAGCAAATTCTTTAGGTTTGAGATTAATAGTGAATTAACAGTAAATTATTAGCAAATATTTTTTGCGTTTGAGATTACGTATGATTTCATTGTAAATTAGTAGTAAATATTTTGAGGTTTTAAATTACACATGATTTAATAGTAAATTAGTAGCAAATATAATTTGGGTTTGAGATTACACATGATTTAATAGGAAATTACTTAAAAATTTTTAAGGTTTGAGATTAATAGTGAATTAATAGTAAATGATTAGCAAATATTTTTGCGTTTGAGATTACGTATGATTTCATAGTAAATTAGTAGTAAATACTTTGGGGTTTTAAATTACACATGATTTAATAGTAAATTAGTAGCAAATATAATTTGGGTTGTAGATAACAGATGATTTAATAGGAAATTACTTGCCAATTTTTTTGGGTTTGAGATTAATTATTAATTGATAGTAAATTATAAGCAAATACTTTTTGCGTTTGAGATTACGTATGATTTCATAGTAAATTAGTAGTAAATATTTTGGGGTTTTAAATTACACATCAATTAATAGTAAATTAGAAGCAAATATAATTTGGGTTTGAGATTACACATGATTTAATAGGAAATTACTAGCAAATTCTATAGGTTTGAGATTAATAGTGAATTAATAGTAAATGATTAGCAAATATTTTTGCGTTTGAAATTACGTATGATTTCATAGTAAATTAGTAGTAAATATTTTGGGGTTTTAAATTACACATGATTTAATCGTAAATTAGTAGCAAATATAATTTGGGTTTGAGATTACACATGATTTTATAGGAAATTACTAGCAAATTCTTTAGGTTTGAGATTAATAGTGAATTAATAGTAAATGATTAGCAAATATTTTTTACGTTTGAGATTACGTATAATTTAATAGTAAATTAGTAGTAAATATTTTGGGGTTTTAAATTACACATGATTTAATAGTAAATTAGTAGCAAATATGTTTTGGGTTTGAGATTACACATGATGTAATAGGAAATTACTAGCAAATTCTTTAGGTTTGAGATTAATAGTGAATACATAGTAAATGATAAGCAAATATTTTTGCGTTTGAGATTACGTATGATTTCATAGTAAATTAGTAGTAAATATTTTGAGGTTTTAAATTACACATGATTTAATAGTAAATTAGTAGCAAATATAATTTGGGTTTGAGATTACACATGATTTAATAGGAAATTACTTGCAAATTTTTAAGGTTTGAGATTAATAGTGAATTAATAGTAAATGATTAGCAAATATTTTTTGCGTTTGAGATTACGTATGATTTCATAATAAATTAGTAGTAAATATTTTGGGGTTTTAAATTACACATGATTTAATAGTAAATTAGTAGCAAATATAATTTGGGTTTGAGATTACACATGATTTAATAGGGAATTACTTGCAAATTTTTTAGGTTTGAGATTAATAGTGAATTGATAGTAAATGATAAGCAAATACTTTTTGCGTTTGAGATTACGTATGATTTAATCGTAAATTAGTAGCAAATATAATTTGGGTTTGAGATTACAGATGATTTTATAGGAAATTACTAGCAAATTCTTTAGGTTTGAGATTAATAGTGAATTAATAGTAAATGATTAGCAAATATATTTTGCGTTATAGATTACGTATGATTTCATAGTAAATTAGTAGTAAATATTTTGGGGTTTTAAATTACACATGATTTACTAGTAAATTAGTAGCAAATATAATTTGGGTTTGAGATGACACATGATTTAATAGGAAATTACTAGCAAATTCTTTCGGTTTGAGATTAATAGTGAATTAATAGTAAATGATTAGCAAATATTTTTTGCGTTTGAGATTACGTATGATTTCATAGTAAATTAGTAGTAAATATTTTGGGGTTTTAAATTACACATGATTTAATAGTAAATTAGTAGCAAATATAATTTGGGTTTGAGATTACACATGATTTAATAGGAAATTACTAGCAAATTCTGTAGGTTTGAGATTAATAGTGAATTAATAGTAAATGATTAGCAAATATTTTTTGCGTTTGAGATTACGTATGATTTCATAGTAAATTAGTAGTAAGTAATTTGGGGTTTTAAATTACACATGATTTAATAGTAAATTAGTAGCAAATATAATTTGGGTTTGAGATTACACATGATTTAATAGGAAATTACTAGCAAATTCTTTAGGTTTGAGATTAATAGTGAATTAATAGTAAATGATTAGCAAATATTTGTTGCGTTTGAGATTACGTATGATTTCATAGTAAATTAGTAGTAAACATTTTGGGGTTTTAAATTACAAATGATTTAATAGTAAATTAGTAGAAAATATAATTTGGGTTTTAGATTACACATGATTTAATAGGAAATTACTAGCAAATTCTTTAGGTTTGAGATTAATAGTGAATTAATAGTAAATGATTAGCAAATATTTTTTGCGTATTAGATTACGTATGATTTCATAGTAAATTAGTAGTAAATATTTTGGGGTTTTAAATTACACATGATTTAATAGTAAATTAGAAGCAAATATAATTTGGGTTTGAGATTACACATGATTTAATACGAAAATACTAGCAAATTCTTTATGTTTGAGATTAATAGTGAATTAATAATAAATGATTAGCAAATATTTTTTGCGTTTGAGATTACGTATGATTTCATAGTAAATTAGTAGTAAATATTTTGGGGTTTTAAATTACACATGATTTAATAGTAAATTAGTAGGAAATACCATTTGGGTTTGAGATTACACATGATTTCATAGGAAATTACTAGCAAATTTTGTAGGTTTGAGATTAATAGTGAATTAATAGTAAATGATTAGCAAATATTTTTTGCGTTTGAGATTACGTATGATTTCATAGTAAATTAGTAGTAAATATTTTGGGGTTTTAAATTACACATGATTTAATAGTAAAATAGAAGCAAATATAATTTGGGTTTGAGATTACACATGATTTAATAGGAAATTACTAGCAAATTCTTTAGGTTTGAGATTAATAGTGAATTATTAGTAAATGATTAGCAAATATTTTTTGCGTTTGAGATTACGTATGATTTCATAGTAAATTAGTAGTAAATATTTTGGGGTTTTAAATTACACATGATTTAATAGTAAATTAGTAGCAAATATAATTTGGGTTTGAGATTACACATGATTTAATAGGAAATTACTAGCAAATTCTTCAGGTTTGAGATTAATAGTAAATTAATAGTAAATGATTAGCAAATATTTTTTGCGTTTGAGATTACGTATGATTTCATAGTAAATTAGTAGTAAATATTTTGGGGTTTTAAATTACACATGATTTAATAGTAAATTAGTAGGAAATACCATTTGGGTTTGAGATTACACATGATTTCATAGGAAATTACTAGCAAATTCTTTAGGTTTGAAATTAATAGTGAATTAATAGTAAATGATTAGCAAAGATTTTTTGCGTGTGAGATTACGTATGATGTCATAGTAAATTAGTAGTAAATATTTTGGGGTTTTAAATTACACATGATTTAATAGTAAATTATATAATTCAAATATAATTTGGGTTTGAGATTACACATGATTTAATAGGAAATTACTAGCAAATTCTTTAGGTTTGAGATTGATAGTGAATTAATAGTAAATGATTAGCAAATATTTTTTGCGTTTGAGATTACGTATGATTTCATAGTAAATTAGTAGTAAATATTTTGGGGTTTTAAATTACACATGATTTAATAGTAAATTAGTAGCAAATATAATTTGGGTTTTAGATTACACATGATGTAATAGGAAATTATTAGCAAATTCTTCAGGTTTGAGATTAATAGTGAATTAATAGTAAATGATTAGCAAATATTTTTTGCGTTTGAGATTACGTATGATTTCATAGTACATTATAAGTAAATATTTTGGGGTTTTAAATTACACATGATTTAATTGTAAATTAGAAGCAAATATAATTTGGGTTTGAGATTACACATGATTTAATAGGAAATTACTAGCAAATTCTTGTGGTTTGAGATTGATAGTGAATTAATAGTAAATGATTAGCAAATATTTTTTGCGTTTGAGATTACGTATGATTTCATAGTAAATTAGTAGTAAATATTTTGGGGTTTTAAATTACACATGATTTAATAGTAAATTAGAAGCAAATATAATTTGGGTTTGAGATTACACATGATTTAATAGGAAATTATATAATTCAAATATAATTTGGGTTTGAGATTACACATGATTTAATAGGAAATTACTAGCAAATTCTTTAGGTTTGAGATTGATTGTTAATTAATAGTAAATGATTAGCAAATATTTTTTGCGTTTGAGATTACGTATGATTTCATAGTAAATTAGTAGTAAATATTTTGGGGTTTTCAATTACACATGATTTAATAGTAAATTAGTAGCAAATATAATTTGGGTTTGAGATTACACATGATTTAATAGGAAATTACTAGCAAATTCTTTAGGTTTGAGATTAATAGTGAATTAATAGTAAATGATTAGCAAATATTTGTTGCGTTTGAGATTACGTATGATTTCATAGTAAATTAGTAGTAAACATTTTGGGGTTTTAAATTACAAATGATTTAATAGTAAATTAGTAGCAAATATAATTTGGGTTTGAGATTACACATGATTTAATAGGAAATTACTAGCAAATTCTTTAGGTTTGAGATTAATAGTGAATTAATAGTAAATGATTAGCAAATATTTTTTGCGTATTAGATTACGTATGATTTCATAGTAAATTAGTAGTAAATATTTTGGGGTTTTAAATTACACATGATTTAATAGTAAATTAGAAGCAAATATAATTTGGGTTTGAGATTACACATGATTTAATACGAAAATACTAGCAAATTCTTTATGTTTGAGATTAATAGTGAATTAATAATAAATGATTAGCAAATATTTTTTGCGTTTGAGATTACGTATGATTTCATAGTAAATTAGTAGTAAATATTTTGGGGTTTTAAATTACACATGATTTAATAGTAAATTAGTAGGAAATACCATTTGGGTTTGAGATTACACATGATTTCATAGGAAATTACTAGCAAATTTTGTAGGTTTGAGATTAATAGTGAATTAATAGTAAATGATTAGCAAATATTTTTTGCGTTTGAGATTACGTATGATTTCATAGTAAATTAGTAGTAAATATTTTGGGGTTTTAAATTACACATGATTTAATAGTAAAATTGAAGCAAATATAATTTGGGTTTGAGATTACACATGATTTAATAGGAAATTACTAGCAAATTCTTTAGGTTTGAGATTAATAGTGAATTATTAGTAAATGATTAGCAAATATTTTTTGCGTTTGAGATTACGTATGATTTCATAGTAAATTAGTAGTAAATATTTTGGGGTTTTAAATTACACATGATTTAATAGTAAATTAGTAGCAAATATAATTTGGGTTTGAGATTACACATGATTTAATAGGAAATTACTAGCAAATTCTTCAGGTTTGAGATTAATAGTAAATTAATAGTAAATGATTAGCAAATATTTTTTGCGTTTGAGATTACGTATGATTTCATAGTAAATTAGTAGTAAATATTTTGGGGTTTTAAATTACACATGATTTAATAGTAAATTAGTAGGAAATACCATTTGGGTTTGAGATTACACATGATTTCATAGGAAATTACTAGCAAATTCTTTAGGTTTGAAATTAATAGTGAATTAATAGTAAATGATTAGCAAAGATTTTTTGCGTGTGAGATTACGTATGATGTCATAGTAAATTAGTAGTAAATATTTTGGGGTTTTAAATTACACATGATTTAATAGTAAATTATATAATTCAAATATAATTTGGGTTTGAGATTACACATGATTTAATAGGAAATTACTAGCAAATTCTTTAGGTTTGAGATTGATAGTGAATTAATAGTAAATGATTAGCAAATATTTTTTGCGTTTGAGATTACGTATGATTTCATAGTAAATTAGTAGTAAATATTTTGGGGTTTTAAATTACACATGATTTAATAGTAAATTAGTAGCAAATATAATTTGGGTTTTAGATTACTCATGATGTAATAGGAAATTACTAGCAAATTCTTCAGGTTTGAGATTAATAGTGAATTAATAGTAAATGATTAGCAAATATTTTTTGCGTTTGAGATTACGTATGATTTCATAGTACATTATAAGTAAATATTTTGGGGTTTTAAATTACACATGATTTAATTGTAAATTAGAAGCAAATATAATTTGGGTTTGAGATTACACATGATTTAATAGGAAATTACTAGCAAATTCTTTAGGTTTGAGATTTATAGTGACTTATTAGTAAATGATTAGCAAATATTCTGTGCGTTTGAGATTACGTATGATTTCATAGTAAATTAGTAGTAAATATTTTGGGGTTTTAAATTACACATGATTTAATAGTAAATTAGAAGCAAATATAATCTGGGTTTTAGATTACACATGATTTCATAGGAAATTACTAGCAAATTCTTTAGGTTTGAGATTAATAGTGAATTAATAGTAAATGATTAGCATATATTTTTTGCGTATGAGATTACGTATGATTTCATAGTAAATTGGTAGTAAATAGTTTGGGGTTGTAAATTACATATGATTTCACAGTAAATTAGAAGCAAATATAATTTGGGTTTTAGATTACACATGATTGAATACGAAAATACTAGCAAATTCTGTAGGTTTGAGATTAATAGTGGATTAATAGTAAATGATTAGCAAATATTTTTTGCGTTTGAGATTACGTATGATTTCATAGTAAATTAGTAGTAAATATTTTGGGGTTTTAAATTACACATAGGAATAGGATTTAATAGGAAATTAGTAGCAAATTCGTTAGGTTTGAGATTAATAGTGAATTAATAATAAATGATTAGCAAATATTTTTTGCGTTTGAGATTACGTATGATTTCATAGTAAATTAGTAGTAAATATTTTGGGGTTTTAAATTACACATGATTTAATAGTAAATTAGAAGCTAATATAATTTGGGGTTTAGATTACACATGATTTAATAGGAAAATACTAGCAAATTCTTAAGGTTTGAGATTAATAGTGAATTAATAGTAAATGATTAGCAAATATTTTTTTGCGTTTGAGATTACGTATGATTTCATAGTAAATTAGTAGTAAATATTTTGGGGTTTTAAATTACACATGATTTAATAGTAAATTAGAAGCTAATATAATTTGGGTTTTAGATTACACGTGATTTAATAGGAAATTACTAGCACATTCTTTAGATTTGAGATTAATAGTGAATTAATAGTAAATGATTAGCAAATATTTTTTGCGTTTGAGATTACGTATGATTTCATAGTAAATTAGTAGTAAATATTTTAGGGTTTTAAATTACACATGATTTAATAGTAAATTAGTCGCAAATATAATTTGGGTTTGAGATTACACATGATTTCATAGGAAATTACTAGCAAATTCTGTAGGTTTGAGATTAATAGTGAATTAATAGTAAATGATTAGCATATATTTTTTGCGTTTAAAATTACGTATGATTTCATAGTAAATTAGTAGTAAATATTTTGGGGTTTTAAATTACACATTATTTAATAGTAAATTAGTATCAAATATAATTTGGGTTTGAGATTACACATGATTTAATAGGAAATTAGTAGCGAATTGTTTAGGTTTGAGATTAATAGTGAATTAATAGTAAATGATTAGCAAATATTTTTGGGTTTTGAGATTACGTATGATTTCATAGTAAATAATTATTAAATAATTTGACGTTTTAAATTACACATGATTTAAAAGTAAATTAGAAGAAAATATAATTTAGATTTGAGATTACACATGATTTAATAGGAAATTACTAGCAAATTCTTTAGGTTTGAGATTAATAGTGAATTAATAGTAAATGATTAGCATATATTTTTTGCGTTTGAGATTACGTATGATTTCATAGTAAATTAGTAGCAATTATTTTGGGGTTTTAAATTACACATGATTTAATAGTAAATTAGTAGCAAATATAATTTGGGATTGAGATTACACATGATTTAATAGGAAATTACAAGCAAATTCTTTAGGTTTGAGATTAATAGTGAATTAATAGTAAATGATTAGCATATATTTTTTGCGTATGAGATTACGTATGATTTCATAGTAAATTGGTAGTAAATAGTTTGGGGTTTTAAATTACATATGATTTCATAGTAAATTAGAAGCAAATATAATTTGGGTTTTAGATTACACATGATTGAATACGAAAATACTAGCAACTTCTGTAGGTTTGAGATTAATAGTGGATTAATAGTAAATGATTAGCAAATATTTTTTGCGTTTGAGATTACGTATGATTTCATAGTAAATTAGTAGTAAATATTTTGGGGTTTTAAATTACACATAGGAATAGGATTTAATAGGAAATTAGTAGCAAATTCGTTAGGTTTGAGATTAATAGTGAATTAATAATAAATGATTAGCAAATATTTTTTGCGTTTGAGATTACGTATGATTTCATAGTAAATTAGTAGTAAATATTTTGGGGTTTTAAATTACACATGATTTAATAGTAAATTAGTAGCAAATATAATTTGGGTTTGAGATTACACATGATTTAATAGGAAATTACTAGCAAATTCTTTAGGTTTGAGATTTATAGTTAATTAATAGTAAATGATTAGCAAATATTTTTTGCGTTTGAGATTACGTATGATGTCATAGTAAATTAGTAGTAAATATTTTGGGGTTTTAAATTACACATAATTTAATAGTAAATTAGAAGCAAATATAATTTGGGTTTTAGATTACACATGGTTTCATAGGAAATTACAAGCAAATTCTTTAGGTTTTAGATTAATAGTGAATTAATAGTAAATGATTAGCAAATATTTTTTGCGTTTGAGATTACGTATGATTTCATAGTAAATTAGTAGTAAATATTTTGGGGTTTTAAATTACACATGATTTAATAGTAAATTAGTAGCAAATATAATTTGGGTTTGAGATTACACATTATTTAATAGGAAATTACTAGCAAATTCTTTAGGTTTGAGATTAATAGTGAATTAATAGTAAATCATCAGCAAATATTTTTTGCGTATGAGATTACGTATGATTTCATAGTAAATTAGAAGCAAATATAATTTGGGTTTTAGATTACACATGATTGAATACGAAAATACTAGCAAATTCTGTAGGTTTAAGATGAATAGTGAATTAATAGTAAATGATTAGCAAATATTTTTTGCGTTTGAGATTACGTATGATTTAATAGTAAATTAGTAGTAAATATTTTGGGCTTTTAAATTACACATGATTTAATAGTAAATTAGTTACAAATATAATTTGGGTTTAGATTACACATGATTTAATAGGAAATTACTAGCAAGTTCTTTAGGTTTGAGATTAATAGTGAATTAATAGTAAATGATTAGCAAATATTTTTTGCGTTTGAGATTACGTATGATGTCATAGTAAATTAGTAGCAAATATTTTGGGGTTTTAAATTACACATGATTTAATAGTAAATTAGTAGCAAATATAATTTGGGTTTGAGATTACACATGATTAAATAGGAAATTACTAGCAAATTCTTTAGGTTTGAGATTTATAGTGACTTATTAGTAAATGATTAGCAAATATTCTGTGCGTTTGAGATTACGTATGATTTCATAGTAAATTAGTAGTAAATATTTTGGGGTTTTAAATTACACATGATTTAATAGTAAATTAGAAGCAAATATAATCTGGGTTTTAGATTACACATGATTTCATAGGAAATTACTAGCAAATTCTTTAGGTTTGAGATTAATAGTGAATTAATAGTAAATGATTAGCATATATTTTTTGCGTATGAGATTACGTATGATTTCATAGTAAATTGGTAGTAAATAGTTTGGGGTTGTAAATTACATATAATTTCACAGTAAATTAGAAGCAAATATAATTTGGGTTTTAGATTACACATGATTGAATACGAAAATACTAGCAAATTCTGTAGGTTTGAGATTAATAGTGGATTAATAGTAAATGATTAGCAAATATTTTTTGCGTTTGAGATTACGTATGATTTCATAGTAAATTAGTAGTAAATATTTTGGGGTTTTAAATTACACATAGGAATAGGATTTAATAGGAAATTAGTAGCAAATTCGTTAGGTTTGAGATTAATAGTGAATTAATAATAAATGATTAGCAAATATTTTTTGCGTTTGAGATTACGTATGATTTCATAGTAAATTAGTAGTAAATATTTTGGGGTTTTAAATTACACATGATTTAATAGTAAATTAGAAGCTAATATAATTTGGGGTTTAGATTACACATGATTTAATAGGAAAATACTAGCAAATTCTTAAGGTTTGAGATTAATAGTGAATTAATAGTAAATGATTAGCAAATATTTTTTTGCGTTTGAGATTACGTATGATTTCATAGTAAATTAGTAGTAAATATTTTGGGGTTTTAAATTACACATGATTTAATAGTAAATTAGAAGCTAATATAATTTGGGTTTTAGATTACACGTGATTTAATAGGAAATTACTCGCACATTCTTTAGATTTGAGATTAATAGTGAATTAATAGTAAATGATTAGCAAATATTTTTTGCGTTTGAGATTACGTATGATTTCATAGTAAATTAGTAGTAAATATTTTAGGGTTTTAAATTACACATGATTTAATAGTAAATTAGTCGCAAATATAATTTGGGTTTGAGATTACACATGATTTCATAGGAAATTACTAGCAAATTCTGTAGGTTTGAGATTAATAGTGAATTAATAGTAAATGATTAGCATATATTTTTTGCGTTTAAAATTACGTATGATTTCATAGTAAATTAGTAGTAAATATTTTGGGGTTTTAAATTACACATGATTTAATAGTAAATTAGTATCAAATATAATTTGGGTTTGAGATTACACATGATTTAATAGGAAATTAGTAGCAAATTGTTTAGGTTTGAGATTAATAGTGAATTAATAGTAAATGATTAGCAAATATTTTTGGGTTTTGAGATTACGTATGATTTCATAGTAAATAATTATTAAATAATTTGACGTTTTAAATTACACATGATTTAAAAGTAAATTAGAAGAAAATATAATTTAGATTTGAGATTACACATGATTTAATAGGAAATTACTAGCAAATTCTTTAGGTTTGAGATTAATAGTGAATTAATAGTAAATGATTAGCATATATTTTTTGCGTTTGAGATTACGTATGATTTCATAGTAAATTAGTAGCAAATATTTTGGGGTTTTAAATTACACATGATTTAATAGTAAATTAGTAGCAAATATAATTTGGGTTTGAGATTACACATGATTTAATACGAAAATACTAGCAAATTCTTTAGTTTGGAGATTAATAGTGAATTAATAGTAAATGGTTAGCAAATGTTTTTTGCGTTTGAGATTACGTATGATTTCATAGTAAATTAGTAGTAAATATTTTGGGGTTTTAAATTACACATGATTTAATAGTAAATTAGTAGCAAATATAATTTTGGTTTGAGATTACACATGATTAAATAGGAAATTACTAGCAAATTGTTTAGGTTTGAGATTTATAGTGACTTAATAGTAAATGATTAGCAAATATTCTTTGCGTTTGAGATTACGTATGATTTCATAGTAAATTATTAGTAAATATTTTGGGGTTTTAAATTACACATGATTTAAAAGTAAATTAGAAGAAAATATAATTTGGGTTTGAGATTACACTTGATTTAATAGGAAATTACTAGCAAATTCTTTAGGTTTGAGATTAATAGTGAATTAATAGTAAATGATTAGCATATATTTTTTGCGTATGAGATTACGTATGATTTCATAGTAAATTGGTAGTAAATAGTTTGGGGTTTTAAATTACATATGATTTCATAGTAAATTAGAAGCAAATATAATTTGGGTTTTAGATTACACATGATTGAATACGAAAATACTAGCAACTTCTGTAGGTTTGAGATTAATAGTGGATTAATAGTAAATGATTAGCAAATATTTTTTGCGTTTGAGATTACGTATGATTTCATAGTAAATTAGTAGTAAATATTTTGGGGTTTTAAATTACACATAGGAATAGGATTTAATAGGAAATTAGTAGCAAATTCGTTAGGTTTGAGATTAATAGTGAATTAATAATAAATGATTAGCAAATATTTTTTGCGTTTGAGATTACGTATGATTTCATAGTAAATTAGTAGTAAATATTTTGGGGTTTTAAATTACACATGATTTAATAGTAAATTAGAAGCTAATATAATTTGGGGTTTAGATTACACATGATTAAATAGGAAAATACTAGCAAATTCTTAAGGTTTGAGATTAATAGTGAATTAATAGTAAATGATTAGCAAATATTTTTTTGCGTTTGAGATTACGTATGAGTTCATAGTAAATTAGTAGTAAATATTTTAGGGTTTTAAATTACACATGATTTAATAGTAAATTAGTAGCAAATATAATTTGGGTTTGAGATTACACATGATTAAATAGGAAATTACTAGCAAATTCTTTAGGTTTGAGATTTATAGTGACTTATTAGTAAATGATTAGCAAATATTCTGTGCGTTTGAGATTACGTATGATTTCATAGTAAATTAGTAGTAAATATTTTGGGGTTTTAAATTACACATGATTTAATAGTAAATTAGAAGCAAATATAATCTGGGTTTTAGATTACACATGAGTTCATAGGAAATTACTAGCAAATTCTTTAGGTTTGAGATTAATAGTGAATTAATAGTAAATGATTAGCATATATTTTTTGCGTATGAGATTACGTATGATTTCATAGTAAATTGGTAGTAAATAGTTTGGGGTTGTAAATTACATATGATTTCACAGTAAATTAGAAGCAAATATAATTTGGGTTTTAGATTACACATGATTGAATACGAAAATACTAGCAAATTCTGTAGGTTTGAGATTAATAGTGGATTAATAGTAAATGATTAGCAAATATTTTTTGCGTTTGAGATTACGTATGATTTCATAGTAAATTAGTAGTAAATATTTTGGGGTTTTAAATTACACATAGGAATAGGATTTAATAGGAAATTAGTAGCAAATTCGTTAGGTTTGAGATTAATAGTGAATTAATAGTAAATGATTAGCAAATATTTTTTGCGTTTGAGATTACGTATGATTTCATAGTAAATTAGTAGTAAATATTTTGGGGTTTTAAATTACACATGATTTAATAGTAAATTAGAAGCTAATATAATTTGGGGTTTAGATTACACATGATTAAATAGGAAAATACTACCAAATTCTTAAGGTTTGAGATTAATAGTGAATTAATAGTAAATGATTAGCAAATATTTTTTTGCGTTTGAGATTACGTATGATTTCATAGTAAATTAGTAGTAAATATTTTGGGGTTTTAAATTACACATGATTTAATAGTAAATTAGAAGCTAATATAATTTGGGTTTTAGATTACACGTGATTTAATAGGAAATTACTAGCACATTCTTTAGATTTGAGATTAATAGTGAATTAATAGTAAATGATTAGCAAATATTTTTTGCGTTTGAGATTACGTATGATTTCATAGTAAATTAGTAGTAAATATTTTAGGGTTTTAAATTACACATGATTTAATAGTAAATTAGTCGCAAATATAATTTGGGTTTGAGATTACACATGATTTCATAGGAAATTACTAGCAAATTCTGTAGGTTTGAGATTAATAGTGAATTAATAGTAAATGATTAGCATATATTTTTTGCGTTTAAGATTACGTATGATTTCATAGTAAATTAGTAGTAAATATTTTGGGGTTTTAAATTACACATGATTTAATAGTAAATTAGTATCAAATATAATTTGGGTTTGAGATTACACATGATTTAATAGGAAATTAGTAGCAAATTGTTTAGGTTTTAGATTAATAGTGAATTAATAGTAAATGATTAGCAAATATTTTTGGGTTTTGAGATTACGTATGATTTCATAGTAAATAATTATTAAATAATTTGACGTTTTAAATTACACATGATTTAAAAGTAAATTAGAAGAAAATATAATTTGGATTTGAGATTACACATGATTTAATAGGAAATTACTAGCAAATTCTTTAGGTTTGAGATTAATAGTGAATTAATAGTAAATGATTAGCATATATTTTTTGCGTTTGAGATTACGTATGATTTAATAGTAAATTAGTAGCAAATATTTTGGGGTTTTAAATTACACATGATTTAATAGTAAATTAGTAGCAAATATAATTTGGGATTGAGATTACACATGATTTAATAGGAAATTACAAGCAAATTCTTTAGGTTTGAGATTAATAGTGAATTAATAGTAAATGATTAGCAAATAGTTTTGAGTTTGAGATTACGTATGATGTCATAGTAAATTAGTAGCAATTATTTTGGGGTTTTAAATTACACATGATTTAATAGTAAATTAGTAGCAAATATAATTTGGGTTTGAGATTACACATGATTTAATAGGAAATTACTAGCAAATTCTTTAGGTTTGAGATTAATAGTGAATTAATAGTAAATGATTAGCAAATTTTTTTTGCGTTTGAGATTACGTATGATTGCATAATAAATTAGTAGTAACTATGTTGGGGTTTTAAACTACACATGATTTAATAGTAAATTAGTAGCAAATATAATTTGGGTTTGAGATTACACATGATTTAATACGAAAATACTAGCAAATTCTTTAGTTTGGAGATTAATAGTGAATTAATAGTAAATGGTTAGCAAATGTTTTTTGCGTTTGAGATTACGTATGATTTCATAGTAAATTAGTAGTAAATATTTTGGGGTTTTAAATTACACATGATTTAATAGTAAATTAGTAGCAAATATAATTTGGGTTTGAGATTACACATGATTAAATAGGAAATTACTAGCAAATTGTTTAGGTTTGAGATTTATAGTGACTTAATAGTAAATGATTAGCAAATATTCTTTGCGTTTGAGATTACGTATGATTTCATAGTAAATTATTAGTAAATATTTTGGGGTTTTAAATTACACATGATTTCATAGTAAATTAGAAGCAAATATAATTTGGGTTTTAGATTACACATGATTGAATACGAAAATACTAGCAACTTCTGTAGGTTTGAGATTAATAGTGAATTAATAGTAAATGATTAGCAAATATTCTGTGCGTTTGAGATTACGTATGATTTCATAGTAAATTAGTAGTAAATATTTTGGGGTTTTAAATTACACATGATTTAATAGTAAATGAGAAGCAAATATATTCTGGGTTTTAGATTACACATGATTTCATAGGAAATTACTAGCAAATTCTTTAGGTTTGAGATTAATAGTGAATTAATAGTAAATGATTAGCATATATTTTTTGCGTTTAAGATTACGTATGATTTCATAGTAAATTAGTAGTAAATATTTTGGGGTTTTAAATTACACATGATTTAATAGTAAATTAGTATCAAATATAATTTGGGTTTGAGATTACACGTGATTTAATAGGAAATTACTAGCAAATTCTTTAGGTTTGAGATTAATAGTGAATTAATAGTAAATGATTAGCAAATATTTTTGGGTTTTGAGATTACGTATGATTTCATAGTAAATAATTATTAAATAATTTGACGTTTTAAATTACACATGATTTAAAAGTAAATTAGAAGAAAATATAATTTGGATTTGAGATTACACATGATTTAATAGGAAATTACTAGCAAATTCTTTAGGTTTGAGATTAATAGTGAATTAATAGTAAATGATTAGCATATATTTTTTGCGTTTGAGATTACGTATGATTTCATAGTAAATTAGTAGCAAATATTTTGGGGTTTTAAATTACACATGATTTAATAGTAAATTAGTAGCAAATATAATTTGGGATTGAGATTACACATGATTTAATAGGAAATTACAAGCAAATTCTTTAGGTTTGAGATTAATAGTGAATTAATAGTAAATGATTAGCAAATATTTTTTGCGTTTGAGATTACGTATGATGTCATAGTAAATTAGTAGCAAATATTTTGGGGTTTTAAATTACACATGATTTAATAGTAAATTAGTAGCAAATATAATTTGGGTTTGAGATTACACATGATACAATAGGAAATTACTAGCAAATTCTTTAGGTTTGAGATTAATAGTGAATTAATAGTAAATGATTAGCAAATATTTTTTGCGTTTGAGATTACGTATGATTGCATAATAAATTAGTAGTAAATATGTTGGGGTTTTAAATTACACATGATTTAATAGTAAATTAGTAGAATATATAATTTGGGTTTGAGATTACACATGATTTAATACGAAAATACTAGCAAATTCTTTAGTTTGGAGATTAATAGTGAATTAATAGTAAATGGTTAGCAAATGTTTTTTGCGTTTGAGATTACGTATGATTTCATAGTAAATTAGTAGTAAATATTTTGGGGTTTTAAATTACACATGATTTAATAGTAAATTAGTAGCAAATATAATTTGGGTTTGAGATTACACATGATTAAATAGGAAATTACTAGCAAATTGTTTAGGTTTGAGATCTATAGTGACTTAATAGTAAATGATTAGCAAATATTTTTTGGTTTTGAGATTACGTATGATTTCATAGTAAATAATTATTAAATATTTTGTAGGTTGTAAATTACACATGATTTAAAAGTAAATTAGAAGAAAATATAATTTGGGTTTGAGATTACACATGATTTAATAGGAAATTACTAGCAAATTCTTTAGGTTTGAGATTAATAGTGAATTAATAGTAAATGATTAGCAAATATTTTTTGCGTCTGAGATTACGTATGATTTCATAGTAAATTAGTAGTAAATATTTTGGGGTTTTAAATTACACATGATTTAATAGTAAATTAGTAGCAAATATAATTTGGGTTTGAGATTACACATGATTTAATAGGAAATTACAAGCAAATTCTTTAGGTTTGAGATTAATAGTGAATTAATAGTAAATGATTAGCAAATATTTTTTGCGTTTGAGATTACGTATGATTTCATAGTAAATTAGTAGTAAATATTTTGGGGTTTTAATTTACACATGATTTAAAAGTAAATTAGTAGCAAATATAATTTGGGTTTGAGATTACACATGATTTAATAGGAAATTACTAGCAAATTCTTTAGGTTTGAGATTAATAGTGAATTAATAGTAAATGATTAGCAAATATTTTTTGGGTTTGAGATGACGTATAATTTCATAGTAAATAATTAGTACATATTTTGGGGGTTTAAATTACACATGATTTAAAAGTAAATTAGAAGCAAATATAATTTGGGTTTGAGATTACACATGATTTAATAGGAAATTACTAGCAAAATCTTTAGGTTTGAGATTTATAGTGAATTAATAGTAAATGATTAGCAAATATTTTTTGCGTTTGAGATTACGTATGATTTCATAGTAAATTAGTAGTAAATATTTTGGTGATTTAAATTACACATGATTTAATAGTAAATTAGTAGCTAATATTTTTTTGTTTGAGATTACGATTATTTCATAGTAAATTAGTAGTAAATATTTTGGGGTCTTAAATTACACATGATTTAATAGTACATTAGAAGCTAATATAATTTGGGTTTTAGATTACACATGATTTAATAGTAAATTTGAAGCAAATATAATTTGGGTTTGAGATTACACATGATTAAACAGGAAAATACTAGCAAATTCTTAAGGTTTGAGATTAATAGTGAATTAATAGTAACTGATTAGCAAATATTTTTTGCGTTTGAGATTACGTATGATTTCATAGTAAATTAGTAGTAAATGTTTTAGGGTTTTAAATTACACATGATTTAATAGTAAATTAGAAGCTAATATAATTTGGGTTTTAGATTACACATGATTTAATAGTAAATTTGAAGCAAATATAATTTGGGTTTGAGATTACACATGATTAAACAGGAAAATACTAGCAAATTCTTTAGTTTTGAGATTAATAGTGAATTAATAGTAAATGATTAGCAAATATTTTTTGCGTTTGAGATTACGTGTGATTTCATAGTAAATTAGTAGTAAATATTTTGGGGTCTTAAATTACACATGATTTAATAGTAAATTAGAAGCTAATATAATTTGGGTTTTAGATTACACATGATTTAATAGTAAATTTGAAGCAAATATAATTTGGGTTTGAGATTACACATGATTAAACAGGAAAATACTAGCAAATTCTTAAGGTTTGAGATTAATAGTGAATTAATAGTAACTGATTAGCAAATATTTTTTGCGTTTGAGATTACGTATGATTTCATAGTAAATTAGTAGTAAATGTTTTAGGGTTTTAAATTACACATGATTTAATAGTAAATTAGAAGCTAATATAATTTGGGTTTTAGATTACACATGATTTAATAGTAAATTTGAAGCAAATATAATTTGGGTTTGAGATTACACATGATTTAATAGGAAATTAATAGCAAATTCTTTAGGTTTGAGATTAATAGTGAATTAATAGTAAATGATTAGCAAATATTTTTAGCATTTGAGATTACGTATGATTTCATAGTAAATTAGTAGTAAATATGTTGGGGTTTAAATTACACATCATTTAATAGTAAATTAGAAGCAAATATAATTTGGGTTTGAGATTACACATGATTTAATAGGAAATTACTAGCAAATTCTTTAGTTTGGAGATTAATAGTGAATTAATAGTAAATGGTTAGCAAATGTTTTTTGCGTTTGAGATTACGTATGATTTCATAGTAAATTATTAGTAAATATTTTGGGGTTTTAAATTACACATGATTTAATAGTAAATTAGTAGCAAATATAATTTGGGTTTGAGATTACACATGATTTAATAGGAAATTACTAGCAAATTCTTTAGGTTTGAGATTAATAGTGAATTAACAGTAAATGATTAGCAAATATTTTTAGCATTTGAGATTACGTATGATTTCATAGTAAATTATTAGTAAATATTTTGGGGTTTTAAATTAAACATGATTTAATAGTAAATTAGTAGCAAATATAATTTGGGTTTGAGATTACACATGATTTAATAGGAAAGTACTAGCAAATTCTTTAGGTCTGAGATTAATAGTGAATTAATAGTAAATGATTAGCAAATATTTTTAGCATTTGAGATTACGTAAGATTTCATAGTAAATTATTAGTAAATATTTTGGGGTTTTAAATTACACATGATTTAATAGTAAATTAGAAGCAAATATAATTTGGGTTTGAGATTACACATGATTTAATAGGAAATTACTAGCAAATTCTTTAGGTTTGAGATTAATAGTGAATTAATAGTAAATGATTAGCAAATATTTTTTGGTTTTGAGATTACGTATGATTTCATAGTAAATTAGTTGTAAATATTTTGGGGTTTTAAATTACACATGATTTAATAGTAAATTAGTAGCAAATATAATTTGGGTTTGAGATTACACATGATTTAAAAAGAAAGTACTAGCAAATTCTTTAGGTTTGAGATTAATAGTGAATTAATAGTAAATGATTAGCAAATATTTTTTGGTTTTGAGATTACGTATGATTTCATAGTAAATAATTAATTAATATTTTGAGGTTGTAAATTACACATGATTTAAAAGTAAATTAGAAGAAAATATAATTTGGGTTTGAGATTACACATGATTTAAAAAGAAAGTACTAGCAAATTCTTTAGGTTTGAGATTAATTGTGAATTAATAGTAAATGATTAGCAAATATTTTTTGCGTTTGAGATTACGTATGATTTCATAGTAAATTTGTAGTAAATATTTTGCGGGTGTAAATTACACATGATTTAATAGTAAATTAGTAGCAAATATTTTTTTGTTTGAGATTACACATGATTTAATAGGAAATTACTAGCAAATTCTTTAGGTTTGAGATTTATAGTGAATTAATAGTAAATGATTAGCAAATATTTTTTGCGTTTGAGATTACGTATGATTTCATAGTAAATTATTAGTAAATATTTTGGGGTTTGAAATTACACATGATTTAATAGTAAATTAGTAGCAAATATAATTTGAATTTGAGATTACACATGATTTAATAGGAAATTACTAGCAAATTCTTTAGGTTTGAGATTAATAGTGAATTAATAGTAAATGATTAGCAAATATTTTTTACGTTTGAGATGCGTATGATTTCATAGTAAATTAGTAGTAAATATTTTGGGGTTTTAAATTACACATGATTTAATAGTAAATTAGTAGCAACTATAATTTGGGTTTGAGAGTACACATGATTTAATAGGAAATTACTAGCAAATTCTTTAGGTTTGAGATTAATATTGAATAGATAGTAAATGATTTGCAAATATTTTTTGCGTTTGAGATTACGTATGATTTCATAGTAAATTAGTAGTAAATATTTTGGGGTTTTAAATTACACATGATTTAATAGTAAATTAGCAGCAAATATAATTTGAGTTTGAGAGTACCCACGATTTTATAGGAAATTACTAGCAAATTCTTTAGGTTTGAGATTAATAGTGAATTAATAGTAAATGATTAGCAAATATTTTTTGCGTTTGAGATTACGTATTATTTCATAGTAAATTAGTAGTAAATATTTTGGGGTTTTAAATTACACATGATTCAATAGTAAATTAGAAGCAAATATAATTTGGGTTTGAGATTACACATGATTTCATAGGAAATTACAAGCAAATTCTTTAGGTTTGAGATTAATAGTGAATTAATAGTAAATGATTAGCAAATATTTTTTGCGTTTAAGATTACGTATGATTTCATAGTAAATTAGTAGTACATATTTTTGGGTGTTAAATTACACTTGATTTAATAGTAAATTAGTAGCAAATATAATTTGGGTTTGAGATTACACATGATTTAATACGAAAATACTAGCAAATTCTTAAGGTTTTAGATTAATAGTGAATTAATAGTAAACGATTAGCAAATATTTTTTGCGTTTGAGATTACGTATGATTTAATAGTAAATTAGTAGTAAATATTTTGGGGTTTTAAATTACACATGATTTAATAGTAAATTAGAAGCAAATATAATTTGGGTTTGAGATTACACATGATTTAATAAGAAATTACTCGCAAATTCTCTAGGTTTGAGATTAATAGTGAATTAATAGTAAATGATTAGCAAATATTTTTTGCGTTTGAGATTACGTATGATTTCATAGTAAATTAGTAGTAAATATTTTGGGGTTTTAAATTACACATGATTTAATAGTAAATTAGTAGCAAATATAATTTGATTTGAGATTACACATGATTTAATAGGAAATTACTAGCAAATTCTTTAGGTTTGAGATTAATAGTGAATTAATAGTAAAAGATTAGCAAATATGTTTTGCGCTTGAGATTACGTATGATTTCATAGTAAATTAGTAGTAAATATTTTGGGGTTTTAAAAAACACATGATTTAATAGTAAATTAGTAGCAAATATAATTGGGGTTTGAAATTACACATGATTAAATAGGAAATTACTAGCTAATTCTTAAGGTTAAAGATTAATAATGAATTAATAGTAAATGATTAGCAAATATTTTGTGCGTTTGAGATTACGTATGATTTCATAGTAAATTAGTAGTAAATATTTTGGGATTTTAAATTACACATGATTTAAAAGTAAATTAGAAGCAAATATAATTTGGGTTTGAGATTACACATGATTTAATACGAAAATACTAGCAAATTCTTTAGGTTTGAGATTAATAATGAATTAATAGTAAATGATTAGCAAATATTTTTTGCGTTTGAGATTACGTATTATTTCATAGTAAATTAGTAGTAAATATTTTGGGGTTTTAAATTACACATGATTTAATAGTAAATTAGAAGCAAATATTGTTTGGGTTTGAGATTACACATGATTTAATAAGAAATTACTAGCAAATTCTTTAGGTTTGAGATTAATAGTGAATTAATAGTAAATTATTAGCAAATATTTTTTGCGTTTGAGATTACGTATGATGTCATAGTAAATTAGTAGTAAATATTTCGGGGTTTTAAATTACACATGATTTAATAGTAAATTAGTAGCAAATATAATTTGGGTTTGAGATTACACATGATTTCATACGAAAATACTAGCAAATTCTTTAGGGTCGAGATTAATAGTGAATTAATAGTAAATGATTAGCAAATATTTTTTGCGTTTGAGATTACGTATGATTTCTTAGTAAATTAGTAGTAAATATTTTGGGGTTTTAAATTACACATGATTTAATAGTAAATTAGTAGCAAATATAATTTGGGTTTGAGATTACACATGATTTCATACGAAAATACTAGCAAATTCTTTAGGGTCGAGATTAATAGTGAATTAATAGTAAATGATTAGCAAATATTTTTTGCGTTTGAGATTACGTATGATTTCATAGTAAATTAGTAGTAAATATTTTGGGGTTTTAAATTACACATGATTTAATAGTAAATTAGAAGCAAATATTGTTTGGGTTTGAGATTACACATGATTTAATAAGAAATTACTAGCAAATTCTTTAGGTTTGAGATTAATAGTGAATTAATAGTAAATGATTAGCAAATATTTTTTGCGTTTGAGATTACGTATGATTTCATAGTAAATTAGTAGTAAATATTTTGGGGTTTTTAATTACACATGATTTAATAGTAAATTAGTAGCAAATATAATTTGGGTTTGAGATTACACAAGATTTCATACGAAAATACTAGCAAATTCTTTAGGGTCGAGATTAATAGTGAATTAATAGTAAATGATTAGCAAATATTTTTTGCGTTTGAGATTACGTATGATTTCATAGTAAATTAGTAGTAAATATTTTGGGGTTTTAAATTACACTTGATTTAATAATAACTTAGTAGCAAATATAATTTGGGTTTTAGATTACAAATGATTTAATAGGAAATTACTAGCAAATCCTTTAGGTTTGAGATTAATAGTTAATTAATAGTAACTGATTAGCAAATATATTTGCGTTTGAGATTACGTATGATTTCATAGTAAATTAGTAGTAAATATTTTGGGGTTTTAAATTACACATGATTTAATAGTAAATTAGTAGCAAATATTTTTTGCGTTTGAGATTACGTATGATTTCATAGTAAATTAGTAATAAATAATTTGGGGTTTGAAATTACACATGATTTCATAGTAAATTAGAAGCAAATATAATTTGGGTTTGAGATTACACATTATTTAATACGAAAATACTAGTAAATTCTTTAGGTTTGAGATTAATAGTGAATTAATAGTAAATGATTAGCAAATATTTTTTGTGTGTGAGATTACGTATGATTCCATAGTAAATTAGTAATAAATATTTTTGGGTTTTAAATTACACATGATTTAATAGTAAATTAGAAGCAAATATAATTTGGGTTTGAGATTACACATTATTTAATACGAAAATACTACCAAATTCTTTAGGTTTGAGATTAATAGTGAATTAATAGTAAATGATAACCAAATATTTTTTGTGTTTGAGATTACGTATGATTTCATAGTAAATTAGTAGTAAATATTTTGGGGTTTTAAATTACACATGATTTAATAGTAAATAAGAAGCAAATATAATTTTGGTTTGAGATTACACATGATTTCATTTGAAATTACAAGCAAATTCTTTAGGTTTGAGATTAATAGTGAATTAATAGTAAATGATTAGCAAATATTTTTTGCGTTTGAGATTACGTATGATTTCATAGTAAATAATTAGTAAATATTTTGGGGTTTTAAATTACACATGATTTAATATTAAATTAGAAGCAAATATAATTTGGGTTTGAGATTACACATGATTTAATACGAAAATACTAGCAAATTCTTTAGGTTTGAGATTAATAGTGAATTAATAGTAAATGATTAGCAAATATTTTTTGCGTTTAAGATTACGTATGATTTCATAGTAAATTAGTAGTAAATATTTCGGGGTTTAAAATTACACATGATTTAATAGTAAATTAGAAGCAAATATAATTTGGGTTTGAGATTACACATGATTTCATAGTAAATTAGTAGTAAATATGTTGGGGTTTTAAATGACACATGATTTAATAGTAAATTAGAAGCAAATATTGTTTGGCTTTGAGATTACACATGATTTAATAAGAAATTACTAGCAAATTCTTTAGGTTTGAGATTAATAGTGAATTAATAGTAAATGATTAGCAAATATTTTGTGCGTTTGAGATTACGTATGATTTCATAGTAAATTAGTAGTAAATATTTTGTGGTTTTAGATTACACATGATTTAATAGTAAATTAGAAGCAAATATAATTTGGGTTAGAGATTACACATGATTTAATACGAAAATACTAGCAAATTCTTTAGGTTTGAGATTAATAGTGAATTAATAGTAAATGATTAGCAAATATTTTTTGCGTTAGAGATTACGTATGATTTCATAGTAAATTAGTAGTAAATATTTTGGGGTTTTAAATTACACATGATTTAATAGTAAATTAGAAGCAAATATAATTTGGGTTTGAGATAACACATGATTTCATAGGAAATTACCAGCAAATTCTTTAGGTTTGAGATTAATAGTGAATTAATAGTAAATGATTAGCAAATATTTTTTGCGTTCAAGATTACGTCTGATTTTATAGTAAATCAGTAGTACATATTTTGGGGTTTTAAATTACACATGATTTAATAGTAAATTAGAAGCAAATATAATTTGGGTTTTAAATTACACATGATTTAATAGTAAATTAGAAGCAACTATTTTTTTGGGTTTGAGATTACACATGATACAATAGGAAATTACTAGCAAATTCTTTAGGTCTGAGATTAATAGTGAATTAATAGTAAATGATTAGCAAATATTTATTGCGTTTGAGATTACGTATGATTTCATAGTAAATTAGTAGTAAATATTTTTGGGTTTTTAATTACACATGATTTAATAGTAAATTAGTAGCAAATATAATTTGGGTTTGAGATTACACAAGATTTCATACGAAAATACTAGCAAATTCTTTAGGGTCGAGATTAATAGTGAATTAATAGTACATGATTAGCAAATATTTTTTGCGTTTGAGATTACGTATGATTTCATAGTAAATTAGTAGTAAATATTTTGGGGTTTTAAATTACACTTGATTTAATAATAACTTAGTAGCAAATATAATTTGGGTTTTAGATTACAAATGATTTAATAGGAAATTACTAGCAAATCCTTTAGGTTTGAGATTAATAGTTAATTAATAGTAACTGATTAGCAAATATATTTGCGTTTGAGATTACGTATGATTTCATAGTAAATTAGTAGTAAATATTTTGGGGTTTTAAATTACACATGATTTAATAGTAAATTAGTAGCAAATATTTTTTGCGTTTGAGATTACGTATGATTTCATAGTAAATTAGTAATAAATAATTTGGGGTTTTAAATTACACATGATTTCATAGTAAATTAGAAGCAAATATTGTTTGGGTTTGAGATTACACATGATTTAATACGAAAATATTAGCAAATTCTTTAGGTTTGAGATTAATAGTGAATTAATAGTAAATGATTAGCAAATATTTTTTGTGTGTGAGATTACGTATGATTTCATAGTAAATTAGTAGTAAATATTTTGGGGTTTAAAATTACACATGATTTAATAGTAAATTAGAAGCAAATATAATTTGGGTTTGAGATTACACATGATTTCATAGTAAATTAGTAGTAAATATGTTGGGGTTTTAAATGACACATGATTTAATAGTAAATTAGAAGCAAATATTGTTTGGCTTTGAGATTACACATGATTTAATAAGAAATTACTAGCAAATTCTTTAGGTTTGAGATTAATAGTGAATTAATAGTAAATGATTAGCAAATATTTTGTGCGTTTGAGATTACGTATGATTTCATAGTAAATTAGTAGTAAATATTTTGGGGTTTTAGATTACACATGATTTAATAGTAAATTAGAAGCAAATATAATTTGGGTTTGAGATTACACATTATTAATAACGAAAATACTAGCAAATTCTTTAGGTTTGACATTAATAGTGAATTAATAGTAATTGATAACCAAATATTTTTTGTGTTTGAGATTACGTATGATTTCATAGTAAATTAGTAGTAAATATTTTGGGGTTTTAAATTACACATGATTTAATAGTAAATAAGAAGCAAATATAATTTGGGTTTGTAGATTACACATGATTTAATACGAAAATACTAGCAAATTCTTTAGGTTTGAGATTAATAGTGAATTAATAGTAAATGATTAGCAAATATTTTTTGCGTTAGAGATTACGTATGATTTCATAGTATATTAGTAGTAAATATTTTGGGGTTTTAAATTACACATGATTTAATAGTAAATTAGAAGCAAATATAATTTGGGTTTGAGATTACACATCATTTCATAGGAAATTACCAGCAAATTCTTTAGGTTTGAGATTTATAGTGAATTAATAGTAAATGATTAGCAAATATTTTTTGCGTTCAAGATTACGTCTGATTTCATAGTAAATCAGTAGTACATATTTTGGGGTTTTAAATTACACATGATTTAATAGTAAATTAGAAGCAAATATAATTTGGGTTTTAAATTACACATGATTTAATAGTAAATTAGTAGCAACTATTTTTTGGGTTTGAGATTACACATGATACAATAGGAAATTACTAGCAAATTCTTTAGGTTTGAGATTAATAGTGAATTAATAGTAAATGATTAGCAAATATTTTTTGCGTTTGAGATTACGTATCATTTCATTGTAAATTAGGAGTAAATATTTTGGGGTTTTAAATTACACACGATATAATAGTACATTAGCAGCAAATACAATTTGCGTTTGAGAGTACCCACGATTTTATAGGAAATTACTAGCAAATTCTTTAGGTTTGAGATTAATAGTGAATTAATAGTAAATGATTAGCAAATATTTTTTACGTTTGAGATTGCGTATGATTTCATAGTAAATTAGTAGTAAATATTTTGGGGTTTTAAATTACACATGATTTAATAGTAAATTAGTAGCAACTATAATTTGGGTTTGAGATTACACATGATTTAATAGGAAATTACTAGCAAATTCTTTAGGTTTGAGATTAATATTGAATTAATAGTAAATGATTTGCAAATATTTTTTGCGTTTGAGATTACGTATGATTTCATAGTAAATTAGGAGTAAATATTTTGGGGTTTTAAATTACACATGATTTAATAGTACATTAGAAGCACATACAATTTGGGTGTGAGAGTACCCACGATTTTATAAGAAATTACTAGCAAATTCTTCAGGTTTGAGATTAACAGTGAATTAATAGTAAATGATTAGCAAATATTTTTTGCGTTTGAGATTACGTATTATTTCATAGTAAATTAGTAGTAAATATTTTGGGGTTTTAAATTACACATGATTTAATAGTAAATTAGTAGCAAATATAATTTGAGTTTGAGAGTACCCACGATTTTATAGGAAATTACTAGCAAATTCTTTAGGTCTGAGATTAATAGTGAATTAATAATAGTAAATGATTAGCAAATATTTTTTACGTTTGAGATTACGTATTATTTCATAGTAAATTAGTAGTAAATATTTTGGGGTTTTAAATTAAATATGATTTAATAGTAAATCAGTAGCAAATATATTTTGGGTTTGAGATTACTGATGATTTAATAGTAAATTACTAGCAAAGACTTTAGGTTTGAGATTAATAGTGAATTAATAGTAAATGATTAGCAAATATTTTTTGCGTTTGAGATTACGTATGATTTCATAGTAAATTAGTAGTAAATATTTTGGGGTTTTAAATTACACATTATTTAATAGTAAATTAGTAGAAAATATAATTTGAATTTGAGATTACACATGATTTAATAGGAAATTACTAGCAAATTCTTTAGGTTTGATATTAATAGTGAATTAATAGTAAATGATTAGCAAATATTTTTTGCGTTAGAGATTATGTATGATATCATAGTAAATTAGGAGTAAATATTTTATGGTTTTAAATTGCACATGATTTAATAGTAAATTAGTAGCAAATATAATTTGGGTTTGAGAGTACCCACGATTTTATAGGAAATTACTAGCAAATTCTTTAGGTTTGAGATTAATAGTGAATTAATAGTAAATGATTAGCAAATATTTTTTACGTTTGAGATTGCGTATGATTTCATAGTAAATTAGTAGTAAATATTTTGGGGTTTTAAATTACACATGATTTAATAGTAAATTAGTAGCAACTATAATTTGGGTTTGAGATTACACATGATTTAATAGGAAATTACTAGCAAATTCTTTAGGTTTGAGATTAATATTGAATTAATAGTAAATGATTAGCAAATATTTTTTGCGTTTGAGATTACGTATGATTTCATAGTAAATTAGGAGTAAATATTTTGGGGTTTTAAATTACACATGATTTAATAGTACATTAGAAGCACATACAATTTGGGTTTGAGAGTACTCACGATTTTATAGGAAATTACTAGCAAATTCTTTAGGTTTGAGATTAATAGTGAATTAATAGTAAGTGATTAGCAAATATTTTTTGCGTTTGAGATTACGTAGGATTTCATAGTAAATTAGTAGTAAATATTTTGGGGTTTTAAATTGCACATGATTTGATAGTAAATTAGTAGCAAATATAATTTGGGTTTGAGATTACACATGATTTCATAGGAAATTACTAGCAAATTCTTTAGGTTTGAGATTAATATTGAATTAATAGTAAATGATTAGCAAATATTTTTTGCGTTTGAGATTACGTATGAGTTCATAGTAAATTCGTAGTAAATATTTTATGGTTTTAAATTACACATGATTTAATAGTAAATTAGTAGCAAATATTTTTTTGGGTTTGAGATTACACATGATTTAATAGGAAATTACTAGCAAATTCTTTAGGTCTGAGATTAATAGTGAATTAATAGTAAATGATTAGCAAATATTTTTTGCGTTGTAGATTACGTATGATTTCATAGTAAATTAGTAGTAAATATTTTGGGGTTTTAAATTACACATGATTTAATAGTAAATAAGTAGCAAATATAATTTGGGTTTGAGAGTACACATGATTTAATAGGAAATTACTAGCAAATTCTTTAGGGTTGAGATTAATAGTGAATTAATAGTAAATGATTATCAAATATTTTTTGCGTTTGAGATTATGTATGATTTCATAGTAAATTAGGAGTAAATATTTTATGGTTTTAAATTACACATGATTTAATAGTAAATTAGTAGCAAATATAATTTTGGTTTGAGATTACACATGAGTTCATAGGAAATTACTAGCAAATTCTTTAGGTTTGAGATTAATAGTTAATTAATAGTAAATGATTAGCAAATATTTTTTGCGTTTGAGATTACGTATGATTTCATAGTAAATTAGTAGTAAATATTTTGGGGTTTTAAATTACACATGATTTAATAGTAAATTAGTAGCAAATATAATTTGGGTTTGAGATTACACATGATTTTATAGGAAATTACTAGCAAATTCTTTAGGTTTGAGATTAATAGTGAATTAATAGTAAATGATTAGCAAATATTTTTTGCGTTTGAGATTACGTATGATTTCATAGTAAATTAGTAGTAAATATTTTGGGGTTTTAAATTACACATGATTTAATAGTAAATTAGTTGCAAATATAATTTGGGTTTGAGATTACACATGATTAAACAAGAAATTACTAGCAAATTCTTTAGGTTTGTAGATTAATAGTGAATTAATAGTGAATGATTAGCAAATATTTTTTGCGTTTGAGATTACATATGATTTCATAGTAAATTAGTAGTAAATATTTTGGGGTTTTAAATTACACATGATTTAATAGTAAATTAGAAGCAAATATAATTTGGGATTGAGATTACACATGATTTCATAGGAAATTACTAGCAAATTCTTTAGGTTTGTAGATTAATAGTGAATTAATAGTAAATGATTAGCAAATATTTTTTGCATTTGAGATTACGTATGATTTCATAGTAAATTAGTAGTAAATATTGGGGGGTTTTAAATTACACATAATGTAATAGTAAATTAGTAGCAAATATTTTTTGGGTTTGAGATTACACATGATTATATAGGAAATTACTAGCAAATTCTTTATGTTTGAGATTAATAGTGAATTAATAGTAAATTATTAGCAAATATTTTTTGCGTTTGAGATTACGTATGATTTAATAGTAAATTAGTAGTAAATATTTTGGGGTTTTAAATTACACATAATTTAATAGTACATTAGAAGCACATACAATTTGGGTTTGAGAGTACCCACGATTTTATAGGAAGTTACTAGCAAATTCTTTAGGTTTGAGATTAATAGTGAATTAATAGTAAATGATTAGCAAATATTTTTTGCGTTTGAGATTACGTAGGATTTCATAGTAAATTAGTAGTAAATATTTTGGGGTTTTAAATTACACATGATTTGATAGTAAATTAGTAGCAAATATAATTTGGGTGTGAGATTACACATGATATAATAGGAAATTACTAGCAAATTCTTTAGGTTTGAGATTAATAGTGAATTAATAGTAAATGATTAGCAAATATTTTTTGCGTTTGAGATTACGTATGAGTTCATAGTAAATTCGTAGTAAATATTTTGGGGGTTTAAATTACACATGATTTAATAGTAAATTAGTAGCAAATATTTTTTTGTTTGAGATTACACATGATTTAATAGGAAATTACTAGCAAATTCTTTAGGTCTGAGATTAATAGTGAATTAATAGTAAATGATTAGCAAATATTTTTTGCGTTTGAGATTACGTATGATTTCATAGTAAATTAGTAGTAAATATTTTGGGGTTTTAAATTACACATGATTTAATAGTAAATTAGTAGCAAATATAATTTGGGTTTGAGATTACACATGATTTAATAGGAAATTACTAGCAAATTCTTTAGGGTTGAGATTAATAGTGAATTAATAGTAAATGATTAGCAAATATTTTTTGCGTTTGAGATTATGTATGATTTCATAGTAAATTAGGAGTAAATATTTTATGGGTTTAAATTACACATGATTTAATAGTAAATTAGTAGCAAATATAATTTGGGTTTGAGAGTACCTACGATTTTATAGGAAATTACTAGCAAATTCTTTAGGTTTGAGATTAATAGTGAATTAATAGTAAATGATTAGCAAATATTTTTTACGTTTGAGATTGCGTATGATTTCATAGTAAATAAGTAGTAAATATTTTGGGGTTTTAAATTACACATGATTTAATAGTAAATTAGTAGCAACTATAATTTGGGTTTGAGATTACACATGATTTAATAGGAAATTACTAGCAAATTCTTTAGGTTTGAGATTAATATTGAATTAATATTAAATGGTTTGCAAATATTTTTTGCGTTTGAGATTACGTATGATTTCATAGTAAATTAGGAGTAAATATTTTGGGGTTTTAAATTACACATGATTTACTAGTACATTAGAAGCACATACAATTTGGGTTTGAGAGTACCCACGATTTTATAGGAAATTACTAGCAAATTCTTTAGGTTTGAGATTAATAGTGAATTAATAGTAAATGATTAGCAAATATTTTTTGCGTTTGAGATTACGTATGAGTTCATAGTAAATTCGTAGTAAATATTTTGGGGGTTTAAATTACACATGATTTAATAGTAAATTAGTAGAAAATATTTTTTTGTTTGAGATTACACATGATTTTATAGGAAATAACTAGCAAATTCTTTAGGTCTGAGATTAATAGTGAATTAATAGTAAATGATTAGCAAATATTTTTTGCGTTTGAGATTACGTATGATTTCATAGTAAATTAGTAGTAAATATTTTGGGGTTTTAAATTACACATGATTTAATAGTAAATTAGTAGCAAATATAATTTGGGTTTGAGATTACACATGATTTAATAGGAAATTACTAGCAAATTCTTTAGGGTTGAGATTAATAGTGAATTAATAGTAAATGATTAGCAAATATTTTTTGCGTTTGAGATTACGTATGATTTCATAGTAAATTCGTAGTAAATATTTTGGGGTTTTAAATTACACATGATTTAATAGTAAATTAGAAACAAATATAATTTGGGTTTGAGATTACACATGATTTAATACGACAATACTAGCAAATTCTTTAGGTTTGAGATTAATAGTTAATTAATAGGAATTTATTAGCAAATATTTTTTGTGTTTGAGATTACGTATGATTTCATAGTTAATTAGTAGTAAATATCTTGGGGTTTTAAATTACACATGATTTAATAGTAAATTAGAAGCAAATATAATTTGGGTTTGAGATTACACATGATTTAATAGGAAATTACTAGCAAATTCTGTAGGTTTGATATTATTAGTGAATTAATAGTAAATGATTAGCACATATTTTTTTGCGTTTGAGATTACGTATGATTTCATAGTAAATTAGTAGTAAATATTTTGGGGTTTTAAATTACACATTATTTAATAGTAAATTAGTAGAAAATATTTTTTGGGTTTGAGATTACACATGATTTAATAGGAAATTACTAGGAAATTCTGTAGGTTTGAGATTAATAGTGAATTAATAGTAAATGATTAGCGAATATTTTTTGCGTTTGAGATTACATATGATTTCATAGTAAATTAGTAGTAAATATTTTGGGGTTTTAAATTACACATGATTTAATAGTACATTAGAAGCACATACAATTTGGGTTTGAGAGTACTCACGATTTTATAGGAAATTACTAGCAAATTCTTTAGGTTTGAGATTAATAGTGAATTAATAGTAAATGATTAGCAAATATTTTTTGCGTTTGAGATTACGTAGGATTTCATAGTAAATTAGTAGTAAATATTTTGGGGTTTTAAATTACACATGATTTTATAGTAAATTAGAAGCAAATATAATTTGGGTTTGAGATTACACATGATTTCATAGGAAATTACTAGCAAATTCTTTAGGTTTGTGATTATTAGTGAATTAATAGTAAATGACTAGCACATATTTTTTTGCGTTTGAGATTACGTATGATTTCATAGTAAATTAGTAGTAAATATTTTGGGGTTTTAAATTACGCAGGATTTAATAGTAAATTAGTAGCAAATATTTTTTGGGTTTGAGATTACACATGATATAATAGGAAATTACTAGCAAATTCTTTAGGTTTGAGATTAATAGTGAATTAATACTAAATGATTAGCAAATATTTTTTGCGTTTGAGATTACATATGATTTCATAGCAAATTAGTAGTAAATATTTTGGGGTTTTAAATAACGCAGGATTTAATAGTAAATTAGTAGCAAATATTTTTTGGGTTAGAGATTACACCTGATATAAGAGGAAATTACTTCCAAATTCTTTAGGTTTGAGATTAATAGTGAATTAATAGTAAATGATTAGCAAATATTTTTTGCGTTTGAGATGACGTATGATTTTATAGTAAATTAGTAGTAAATATGTGGGGGTTTTAAATTACGCAGGATTTAATAGTAAATTAGTAGCAAATATAATTTGGGTTTTAGATTACACATTATTTAATAGGAAATTACTAGCAAATTCTTTAGGTTTGAGATTATTAGTGAATTAATAGTAAATGATTAGCACATATTTTTTTGCGTTTGAGATTACGTATGATTTCATAGTAAATTAGTAGTAAATATTTTGGGGTTTTAAATTACGCAGGATTTAATAGTAAATTAGTAGTAAATATTTTTTGGGTTTGAGATTACACCTGATATAATAGGAAATTATTAGCAAATTCTTTAGGTTTGAGATTAATAGTGAATTAATAGTAAATGATGAGCAAATATTTTTTGCGTTTGAGATTACATATGATTTCATAGTAAATTAGTAGTAAATATTTTGGGGTTTTAAATTACGCAGGATTCAATAGTAAATTAGTAGCAAATATTTTTTGGGTTTGAGATTACACCTGATGTCATAGGAAATTACTAGCAAATTCTTTAGGTTTGAGATTAATAGTGAATTAATAGTAAATGATTAGCAAATATTTTTTGCGTTGGAGATTACGTATGATTTCAGAGTAAATTAGTAGTAAATATTTTGGGGTTTTAAATTACGCAGGATTTAATAGTAAATTAGTAGCAAATATTTTTTGGGTTTGCGATTACACATGATTTAATAGGAAATTACTAGGAAATTCTGTTGGTTTGAGATTAATAGTGAATTAATAGTAAATGATTAGCAAATACTTTTTGCGTTTGAGATTACGTATGATATCATAGTAAATTAGTAGTAAATATTTTGGGGTTTTAAATTACGCAGGATTTAATAGTAAATTAGTAGCAAATATTTTTTGGGTTTGATATTACACATGATTTAATAGGAAATTACTAGGAAATTCTTTAGGTTTGAGATTAATAGTGAATTAATAGTAAATGATTAGCAAATATTTTTTGCGTTTGAGATTACGTATGATTTCATAGTAAATTAGTAGCAAATATAATTTGGGTTTGAGATTACACATGATATAATAGGAAATTACTAGGAAATTCTGTTGGTTTGAGATTAATAGTGAATTAATAGTAAATTATTATCAAATACTTTTTGCGTTTGAGATTACGTATGATATCATAGTAAATTAGTAGTAAATATTTTGGGGTTTTAAATTACGCAGGATTTAATAGTAAATTAGTAGCAAATATTTTTTGGGTTTGCGATTACACATGATTTAATAGGAAATTACTAGCAAATTCTTTAGGTTTGATATTAATAGTGAATTAATAGTAAATGATTAGCAAATATTTTTTGCGTTTGAGATTACGTATGATTTCATAGTAAATTAGTAGAAAATATATTTTGGGTTTGAGATTAATATGTATTTAATAGTAAATTAGTAGCAAATATAATTTGGGTGTTAGATTACACATGATTTAATAGGAAATTACAAGCAAATTCTTAAGGTTTGAGATTAATAGTGAATTAATAGTAAATGATTAGCAAATATTTTTTGCGTTTGAGATTACGTATGATTTCATAGTAAATTAGTAGTAAATATTTTGGGGTTTTAAATTACACATGATTTAATAGTAAATTAGTAGCAAATACAATTTGGGTTTGAGATTACGCATGATTTAATAGGAAATTACTAGCAAATTCTTAAGGTTTGAGATTATTAGTTAATTAATAGTAAATGATTAGCAAATATTTTTTTGTCGTGTGAGATTACATATGATTTCATTATAAATTAGTAGTAAATATTTTGGGGGTTTAAATTACGCAGGATTTAATAGTAAATTAGTAGCAAATATTTTTTGGGTTTGAGATTACACATGATTTTATAGGAAATTACTAGCAAATTCTTTAGGTTTGAGATTAATAGTGATTTAATAGTAAATGATTAGCAAATATTTTTTGCGTTTGAGATTACGTATGATTTCATAGTAAATTAGTAGTAAATATCTTGGGGTTTTAAATTACGCAGGATTTAATACTAAATTAGTAGCAACTATAATTTGGGTTTGAGATTACTCATGATATAATAGGACATTACTAGCAAATAGTTTAGGTTTGAGATTAATAGTGAATTAATAGTAAATGATTAGCAAATATTTTTTGCGTTTGAGATTACGTATGATTTCATAGTAAATTAGTAGTAAATATTTTGGGGTTTTTAATTACGCAGGATTTAATAGTAAATTAGTAGCAAATATTTTTTGTGTTTGAGATTACACATGATATAACAGGAAATTACTAGCAAATTCTTTAGGTTTGAGATTAATAGTTAATTAATAGTAAATGATTAGCAAATATTTTTTGCGTTTGAGATTACGTATGATTTCATAGTAAATTAGTAGCAAATATAATTTGGGTTTGAGATTACACATGATATAATAGGAAATTACTAGCAAATATTGTTTGGGTTTGAGATTACACATGATATAATAGGAAATTACTAGCAAATTCTTTAGGTTTGAGATTAATAGTGAATTAATAGTAAATGATTAGCAAATATTTTTTGCGTTTGAGATTACGTATGATTTCATAGTAAATTAGTAGTAAATATTTTGGGGTTTTAAATTACGCAGGATTTAATTGTAAATTAGTAGCAACTATTTTTTGGGTTTGAGATTACACATGATATAATAGGAAATTACTAGCAACTTCTTTAGGTTTGATATTAATAGTGAATTAATAGTAAATGATTAGCAAATATTTTTTGCGTTTGAGATTACATATGATTTCATAGTAAATTAGTAGTAAATATTTTGGGGTTTTTAATTACACATGATTTAATAGTAAATTAGTAGCAAATATAATTTGGGTTTGAGATTACACATGATTTAATAGGAAATTACTAGCAAATTCTTTAGGTTTGAGATTAATAGTGAATTAATAGTAAATGATTAGCAAATATTTTTTGCGTTTGAGATTACGTATGATTTCATAGTAAATTAATAGTAAATATTTTGGGGTTTTAAATTACACATGATTTAATAGTAAATTAGTAGCAAATATTTTTTGGGTTTGAGATTACACATGATTTAATAGGAAATTACTAGCAAATTCTTTAGGTTTGAGATTAATAGTGAATTAATAGTAAATGATTAGCAAATATTTTTTGCGTTTGAGATTACGTATGATTTCATAGTAAATTAGTAGTAAATATTTTGGGGTTTTAAATTACACATGATTTAATAGTAAATTAGTAGCAAATACAATTTGGGTTTGAGATTACACATGATTTAATAGGAAATTACTAGGAAATTCTTTAGGTTTGAGATTAATAGTGAATTTATAGTAAATGATTAGCAAATATTTTTTGCGTTTGAGATTACGTATGATTTCATAGTAAATTAGTAGCAAATATAATTTGGGTTTGAGATTACACATGATATAATAGGAAATTACTAGCAAATTCTTTAGGTTTGATATTAATAGTTAATTAATAGTAAATGATTAGCAAATATTTTTTGCGTTTGAGATTACATATGATTTCATAGTAAATTAGTAGAAAATATATTTTGGGTTTGAGATTAATATGTATTTAATAGTAAATTAGTAGCAAATATAATTTGGGTGTTAGATTACACATGATTTAATAGGAAATTACTAGCAAATTCTTTAGGTTTGAGATTAATAGTGAATTAATAGTAAATGATTAGCAAATATTTTTTGCGTTTGAGATTACGTATGATTTCATAGTAAATTAGTAGTAAATATTTTGGGGTTTTAAATTACACATGATTTAATAGTAAATTAGTAGCAAATACAATTTGGGTTTGAGATTACACATGATTTAATAGGAAATTACTAGCAAATTCTTAAGGTTTGAGATTATTAGTTAATTAATAGTAAATGATTAGGAAATATTTTTTTGTCGTGTGAGATTACATATGATTTCATAATAAATTAGTAGTAAATATTTTGGGGTTTTAAATTACGCAGGATTTAATAGTAAATTAGTAGCAAATATTTTTTGGGTTTGAGATTACACAATATATAATAGGAAATTACTAGCAAATTCTTTAGGTTTGAGATTAATAGTGAATTAATAGTAAATGATTAGCAAATATTTTTTGCATTTGAGATTACATATGATTTCATAGTAAATTAGTAGTAAATATTTTGGGGTTTTAAATTACGCAGGATTTAATAGTAAATTAGTAGCAAATATTTTTTGGGTTTAAGATTACACATGATATAATAGGAAATTACTAGCAAATTCTTTAGGTTTGAGATTAATAGTGAATTAATAGTAAATGATTAGCAAAAATTTTTTGCGATTGAGATTACGTATGATTTCATAGTAAATTAGTAGAAAATATTTTGGGGTTTTAAATTACGCAGGATTTAATAGTAAATTAGTAGCAAATATAATTTTGGTTTGAGATTACACATGATTTAATAGGAAATTACTAGGAAATTGTTTAGGTTTGAGATGAATAGTGAATTAATAGTAAATAATTAGCAAATATTTTTTGCGTTTGAGATTACGTATGAAATCATAGTAAATTAGTAGTAAATATTTTGGGGTTTTAAATTACGCAGGATTTAATAGTAAATTAGTAGCAATTATTTTTTGGGTTTGAGATTACACATGATATAATAGGAAATTACGAGCAAATTCTTTAGGTTTGATATTAATAGTGAATTAATAGTAAATGATTAGCAAATATTTTTTGCGTTTGAGATTACGTATGATTTCATAGTAAATTAGTAGTAAATATTTTGGAGTTTTAAATTACGCAGCATTTAATTGTAAATTAGTAGCAACTAATTTTTGGGTTTGAGATTACACATGATATAATAGGAAATTACTAGCAAATTCTTTAGGTTTGAGATTAATAGTGAATTAATAGTAAATGATTAGCAAATATTTTTTGCGTTTGAGATTACGTATGATTTCATAGTAAATTAGTAGAAAATATATTTTTGGTTCGAGATTAATATGTATTTAATAGTAAATAATTAGCAAATATTTTTTAGGTTTGAGATTATACATGATATAATAGGAAATTACTAGCAAATTGTTTAGGTTTGAGATTAATAGTGAATTAATAGTAAATGATAAGCAAATATTTTTTGCGTTTGAGATTACGTATGATTTCATAGTAAATTAGTAGTAAATATTTTGGGGTTTTAAATTACACATGATTTAATAGTAAATTAGTAGCAAATATTTTTTGGGTTTGAGATTACTCATGATATAATAGGAAATTACGAGCATATACTTTAGGTTTGAGATTAATAGTGAATTAATAGTAAATGATTAGCAAATATTTTTTGCGTTTGAGATTACGTATGATTTCATAGTAAATTAGTAGTAAATATTTTGGGGTTTTAAATTACGCAGGATTTAATAGTAAATTAGTAGCAAATATTTTTTGGGTTTGAGATTACACATGATATAATAGGAAATTACTAGCAAATTCTTTAGGTTTGATATTAATAGTGAATTAATAGTAAATGATTAGCAAATATTTTTTGCGTTTGAGATTACGTATGATTTCATAGTAAATTAGTAGTAAATATTTTGGGGTTTTAAATTACGCAGGATTTAATAGTAAATTAGTAGCAAATATTTTTTGGGTTTAAGATTACACATGATATAATAGGAAATTACTAGCAAATTCTTTAGGTTTGAAATTAATAGTGAATTAATTCTAAATGATTAGCAAAAATTTTTTGCGATTGAGATTACGTATGATTTCATAGCAAATTAGTAGTAAATATTTTGGGGTTTTAAATTACACATGATTTAATAGTAAATTAGTCGCAAATATTTTTTGGGTTGGAGATTACACATGATTTAATAGGAAATTACTAGGAAATTGTTTAGGTTTGAGATGAATAGTGAATTAATAGTAAATGATTAGCAAATATTTTTTGCGTTTGAGATTACGTATGATATCATAGTAAATTAGTAGTAAATATTTTGGGGTTTTAAATTACGCAGGATTGAATAGTAAATTAGTAGCAAATATTTTTTGGGTTTGAGATTACACATGATATAATAGGAAATTACTAGCAAATTCTTTAGGTTTTAGATTAATAGTGAATTAATAGTAAATGATTAGCAAATATTTTTTGCGTTTGAGATTACGTATGATATCATAGTAAATTAGTAGTAAATATTTTGGGGTTTTAAATTACACATGATTTATTAGTAAATTAGTAGCAAATACAATTTGGGTTTGAGATTACAGATAATTTAATAGGAAATTACTAGCAAATTCTTTAGGTTTGAGATTATTAGTGAATTAATAGTAAATGATTAGCAAATATTTTTTGCGTTTGAGATTACGTATGATTTCATAGTAAATTAGTAGCAAATATTTTGGGGTGTTAAATTACGCAGGATTTAATAGTAAATTAGTAGCAAATATTTTTTGGGTTTGAGATTACACATGATATAATAGGAAATTACTAGCAAATCCTTTAGGTTTGAGATTAATAGTGAAGTAATAGTAAATGATTAGCAAATATTTTTTGCGTTTGAGATTACTTATGATTTCATAGTAAATTAGTAGTAAATATTTTGGGGTTTTAAATTACGCAGGATTTAATAGTAAATTAGTAGCAAATATTTTTTGGGTTTAAGATTACACATGATATAATAGGAAATTACTAGCAAATTCTTTAGGTTTGAGATTAATAGTGAATTAATAGTAAATGATTAGCAAAAATTTTTTGCGATTGAGATTACGTATGATTTCATAGCAAATTAGTAGTAAATATTTTGGGGTTTTAAATTACGCAGGATTTAATAGTAAATTAGTCGCAAATATTTTTTGGGTTGGAGATTACACATGATTTAATAGGAAATTACTAGCAAATGCTTTAGGTTTGAGATTAATAGTGAATTAATAGTAAATGATTAGCAAATATTTTTTGCGTTTAAGATTACGTATGATATCATAGTAAATTAGTAGCAAATATTTTGGGGTGTTAAATTACGCAGGATTTAATAGTAAATTAGTAGCAAATATTTTTTGGGTTTGAGATTACACATGATATAATAGGAAATTACTAGCAAATCCTTTAGGTTTGAGATTAATAGTGAATTAATAGTAAATGATTAGCAAATATTTTTTGCGTTTGAGATTACTTATGATTTCATAGTAAATTAGTAGTAAATATTTTGGGGTTTTAAATTACGCAGGATTTAATAGTAAATTAGTAGCAAATATTTTTTGGGTTTAAGATTACACATGATATAATAGGAAATTACTAGCAAATTCTTTAGGTTTGAGATTAATAGTGAATTAATTCTAAATGATTAGCAAAAATTTTTTGCGATTGAGATTACGTATGATTTCATAGCAAATTAGTAGTAAATATTTTGGGGTTTTAAATTACGCAGGATTTAATAGTAAATTAGTCGCAAATATTTTTTGGGTTTAAGATTACACATGATATAATAGGAAATTACTAGCAAATTCTTTAGGTTTGAGATTAATAGTGAATTAATTCTAAATGATTAGCAAATATTTTTTGCGTTTGAGATTACGTATGATTTCATAGTAAATTAGTAGTAAATATTTTGGGGTTTTAAATTACGCAGGATTTAATAGTAAATTAGTAGCAAATATTTTTTGGGTTTGAGATTACTCATGATATAATAGGAAATTACGAGCAAATACTTTAGGTTTGAGATTAATAGTGAATTAATAGTAAATGATTAGCAAATATTTTTTGCGTTTGAGATTACGTATGATTTCATAGTAAATCATTAGTAAATATTTTGGGGTTTTTAATTGCGCAGGATGTAATAGTAAATTAGTAGCAAATATGTTTTGGGTTTGAGATTACACATGATATAATAGGAAATTACTAGCAAATTCTTTAGGTTTGAGATTAATAGTGAATTAATAGTAAATGTTTAGCAAATATTTTTTGCGTTCGAGATTACGTATGATATCATAGTAAATTAGTAGTAAATAGTGTGGGGTTTTAACGTACGCAGGATTTAATAGTAAATTAGTAGCAAATATTTTTTGGGTTTGAGATTACACATGATATAATAGGAAATTACTAGCAAATTCTTTAGGTTTGATATTAATAGTGAATTAATAGTAAATGATTAGCAAATATTTTTTGCGTTTGAGATTACGTATGATTTCATAGTAAATTAGTAGTAAATATTTTGGGGTTTTAAATTACGCAGGATTTAATAGTAAATTAGTAGCAAATATTTTTTGGGTTTAAGATTACACATGATATAATAGGAAATTACTAGCAAATTCTTTAGGTTTGAGATTAATAGTGAATTAATAGTAAATGATTAGCAAAAATTTTTTGCGATTGAGATTACGTATGATTTCTTAGTAAATTGGTAGTAAGTATTTTGGGGTTTTAAATTACGCAGGATTTAATAGTAAATTAGTCGCAAATATTTTTTGGGTTTGAGATTACACATGATTTAATAGGAAATTACTAGGAAATTGTTTAGGTTTGAGATGAATAGTGAATTAATAGTAAATGATTAGCAAATATTTTTTGCGTTTGAGATTACGTATGATATCATAGTAAATTAGTAGTAAATATTTTGGGGTTTTAAATTACACATGATTTATTAGTAAATTAGTAGCAAATACGATTTGGGTTTGAGATTACACATAATTTAATAGGAAATTACTAGCAAATTCTTTAGGTTTGAGATTATTAGTGAATTAATAGTAAATGATTAGCAAATATTTTTTGCGTTTGAGATTACGTATGATTTCATAGTAAATTAGTAGCAAATATTTTGGGGTGTTAAATTACGCAGGATTTAATAGTAAATTAGTAGCAAATATTTTTTGGGTTTGAGATTACACATGATATAATAGGAAATTACTAGCAAATCCTTTAGGTTTGAGATTAATAGTGAATTATTAGTAAATGATTAGCAAATATTTTTTGCGTTTGAGATTACTTATGATTTCATAGTAAATTAGTAGTAAATATTTTGGGGTTTTAAATTACGCAGGATTTAATAGTAAATTAGTAGCAAATATTTTTTGGGTTTAAGATTACACATGATATAATAGGAAATTACTAGCAAATTCTTTAGGTTTGAGATTAATAGTGAATTAATTCTAAATGATTAGCAAAAATTTTTTGCGATTGAGATTACGTATGATTTCATAGCAAATTAGTAGTAAATATTTTGGGGTTTTAAATTACGCAGGATTTAATAGTAAATTAGTCGCAAATATTTTTTGGGTTGGAGATTACACATGATTTAATAGGAAATTACTAGCAAATGCTTTAGGTTTGAGATTAATAGTGAATTAATAGTAAATGATTAGCAAATATTCTTTGCGTTTAAGATTACGTATGATTTCATAGTAAATTAGTAGTAAATATTTTGGAGTGTTAAATTACGCAGGATTTAATAGTAAATTAGTAGCAAATATTTTTTGGGTTTGAGATTACACATGATATAATAGGAAATTACTAGCAAATCCTTTAGGTTTGAGATTAATAGTGAATTAATAGTAAATGATTAGCAAATATTTTTTGCGTTTGAGATTACTTATGATTTCATAGTAAATTAGTAGTAAATATTTTGGGGTTTTAAATTACGCAGGATTTAATAGTAAATTAGTAGCAAATATTTTTTGGGTTTAAGATTACACATGATATAATAGGAAATTACTAGCAAATTCTTTAGGTTTGATATTAATAGTGAATTAATAGTATTAATAGAGATTAATAGTGAATTAATAGTAAATGATTAGCAAATATTTTTTGCGTTTGAGATTACGTATGATTTCATAGTAAATTAGTAGTAAATATTTTGGGGTTTTTAATTACGCAGGATGTAATAGTAAATTAGTAGCAAATATGTTTTGGGTTTGAGATTACACATGATATAATAGGAAATTACTAGCAAATTGTTTAGGTTTGGGATGAATAGTGAATTAATAGTAAATGATTAGCAAATATTTTTTTTCTTTGAGATTACGTATGATTTCATAGTAAATTAGTAGTAAATATTTTGGAGTTTTAAATTACGCAGGATTTAATAGTAAATTAGTAGCAAATATTTTTTGGGTTTGAGATTACACATGATTTGATAGGAAATTACTAGGAAATTGTTTAGGTTTAAGATTAATAGTGAATTAATAGTAAATGTTTAGCAAATATTTTTTGCGTTTGAGATTACGTATGATATCATAGTAAATTAGTAGTAAATATTTTGGGGTTTTCAATTACGCAGGATTTAATAGTAAATTAGTAGCAAATATTTTTTGGGTTTGAGATTACACATGATTTGATCGGAAATTACTAGGAAATTGTTTAGGTTTGAGATTAATAGTGAATTAATAGTAAATGTTTAGCAAATATTTTTTGCGTTTGAGATTACGTATGATATCATAGTAAATAAGTAGTAAATATTTTGGGGTTTTAAATTACGCAGGATTTAATAGTAAATTAGTAGCAAATATTGTTTGGGTTTGAGATTACACATGATTTAATAGGAAATTACTAGCAAATCCTTTAGGTTTGAGATTAATAGTGAATTAATAGTAAATGATTAGCAAATATTTTTTGCGTCTGAGATTACGTATAATTTCATAGTAAATTAGTAGTAAATATTTTGGGGTTTTAAATTACACATGATTTAATAGTAAATTAGTAGCAAATATTTTTTGGGTTTGAGATTACTCATGATACAATAGGAAATTACGAGCAAATACTTTAGGTTTGAGATTAATAGTGAATTAATAGTAAATGATTAGCAAATATTTTTTGCGTTTGAGATTACGTATGATTTCATAGTAAATTAGTAGAAAATATATTTTGGGTTCGAGATTAATATGTATTTAATAGTAAATTAGTAGCAAATATGTTTTGGGTTTGAGATTACACATGATATAATAGGAAATTACTAGCAAATTGTTTAGGTTTGAGATGAATAGTGAATTAATAGTAAATGATTAGCAAATATGTTTTGTCTTTGAGATTACGTATGATTTCATAGTAAATTAGTAGTAAATATTTTGGAGTTTTAAATTACGCAGGATTTAATTGTAAATTAGTAGCAACTATTTTTTGGGTTTGAGATTACACATGATATAATAGGAAATTACTAGCGACTTCTATAGGTGTGATATGAATAGTGAATTAATAGTAAATGATTAGCAAATATGTTTTGTCTTTGAGATTACGTATGATATCATAGTAAATAAGTAGTAAATATTTTGGGGTTTTAAATTACGCAGGATTTAATAGTAAATTAGTAGCAAATATAATATGGGTTTTAGATTACACATGATTTAATAGGAAATTACTAGCAAATTCTTTACGTTTGAGATTAATATGTATTTAATAGTAAATTAGAAGCAAATATAATATAATAAACTTCAACCTGAACTAGCGCCCATACTTACAAAACTGTTTAAACGTTGTATTAAGGAGAATAGTTTCCCATCTCCCTGGAAAATCTCATCAGTATGCCCTGTATTTAAGAATTCAGGTGATCGCTCATCCCCCTCTCAGTACAGACCAATAAGTCTCCTGTGCGTCATGAGTAAGTTGCTAGAATCTGTGTTAAATACAGAAGTAATCAAACATCTCAACAAAAATAACCTTCTTAGTGACACTCAATATGGTTTCCGTTCTGCTAGATCTACAGCAGATGTCCTTACAGTTATATCGCATAGGATTAGCAAATCTCTCGACGGTGGCAATCTTTCTAGGGCAATTGCTCTTGACATATCTAAAGCCTTTGATAGGGTATGGCATAAAGGTTTACTTCATAAGATCGCTAGCTATGGTATAGCTGGAAAAGTCTTCTCAATTATTAAATCATTTCTTTCTGATAGGTTCATAAGAGTAGTAGTTGAGGGGCAAAAATCAGAAGCTCACAGTATTAATGCCGGTGTCCCTCAGGGATCCATCCTGGGCCCAACTCTTTTCCTGATCTACATTAATGATCTTCCAAATCACATCCTTACATCATTTGTAGACATTTATGCTGACGACACTACCATTTATGGTACCACATCTAAGACAGTAAACGAGCAAGTACTCTCCAATTCTCTCTCCTCTGATCTTTAGCATGTAGTACAATGGGGAAAGGAGTGGCTGGTTACTTTTAATGCATCTAAAACCAAGCTTCTCTCTTTACATCATCAACATTTTAATCCACATTTGTCATCAATTGAAATGAATGGCTCTCGTCTTCAGGAGGCCTCAAGTTTTGACAAGCTTCTGGGCTTGACCATTACTCCTGATCTTAAATGGAACACGTATATCAAATCTGTTGCCAAGGCCGCTGGAAAAATGGTGGGATCTTTCTATCGATCCAGTAGATATCTCACTGCTGATGCTATTCTCTATCTATATAAGAGCCAGGTACGTCCAAGGATGGAATACTGTTGCCACATCTGGGCAGGAGCTGCTAGAAAGGACTTGTCCTGCCTTGATAGAGTTCAAAATAGACTTCGTAGCCTCGTAGGAGATGTCCTTTTCTCCTCCTTACAACCTCTATCTCACAGAAGAGATGTTGCGAGTTTGTCTCTGATGTATCGTTATTTTCATGGAAAGTGTTCAACTGAGCTTCAATCTATGGTCCCCCCTCGCCAAACTTTCACAAGAAACACTCGTCTAGCTGTAAACACTATCAATAATTTCCCCCACTCTTTATCTGTGCCTAAACCTAAACATAGATTCCATGAACAAAGCTTCTTTCTTAGAACTGCACGCCTGTGGAATTGTCTTCCGTTTTCCTGCTTTCCGGCTGACTACAATATGGTTGTGTTCAAGTCTAAGGTAAATAAGTTCTTGATGAGCCGTTCCATATAAGTTATAAAATTTACCAAATTTTCATTACTAATGATTACTATATTGACCAACTTCTACTGTGCACTCTTTAACCCTTATCCTTGAGTGGCCTCTGGGCCTTGATAATGTGGTGAAGCCTTTGTAAAAAAAAAAAAAATAAAAAAAAAAAAAAAATAAGTAGCAAATATTTTTTGGGTTTGAGATTACACATGATTTGATAGGAAATTACTAGCAAATTCTTTAGGTTTGAGATTAATAGTGAATTAATAGTAAATGATTAGCAAATATTTTTTGCGTTTGAGATTACGTATGATTTCATAGTAAATTAGTAGTAAATATTTTGGGGTTTTAAATTACGCAGGATTTAATAGTAAATTCGTAGCAAATATTTTTTGGGTTTGAGATTACACATGATATAATCGGAAATTACGAGCAAATACTTTAGGTTTGAGATTAATAGTGAATTAATAGTAAATGATTAGCAAATATTTTTTGCGTTTGAGATTACGTATGATTTCATAGTAAATTAGTAGTAAATATTTTGGAGTTTTAAATTACGCAGGATTTAATAGTAAATTAGTAGAAAATATTTTTTGGGTTTGAGATTACACATGATATAATAGGAAATTACTAGCAAATTCTTTAGGTTTGAGATTAATAGTGAATTAATAGTAAATGATTAGCAAATATTTTTTGCGTTTGAGATTACGTATGATTTCATAGTAAATTAGTAGAAAATATATTTTGGGTTCGAGATTAATATGTATTTAATAGTAAATTAGTAGCAAATATGTTTTGGGTTTGAGATTACACATGATATAATAGGAAATTACTAGCAAATTGTTTAGGTTTGAGATGAATAGTGAATTAATAGTAAATGATTAGCAAATATTTTTTGTCTTTGAGATTACGTATGATTTCATAGTAAATTAGTAGTAAATATTTTGGAGTTTTAAATTACGCAGGATTTAATTGTAAATTAGTAGCAACAATTTTTTGGGTTTGAGATTACACATGATATAATAGGAAATTACTAGCGACTTCTATAGGTGTGATATTAATAGTGAATTAATAGTAAATGATTAGCAAATATTTTTTGCGTTTGAGATTACGTATGATTTCATAGTAAATTAGTAGAAAATATATTTTGGGTTCGAGATTAATATGTATTTAATAGTAAATTAGTAGCAAATATAATTTGGGTTTTAGATAACACATGATTTAATAGGAAATTAGAAGCAAATATAATTTGGGTTTTAGATTACACATGATTTAATAGGAAATTACTAGCAAATTCTTTAGGTTTGAGATTAATACTGAATTAATAGTAACTGATTAGCAAATATTTTTTGCATTTGAGATTACGTATGATTTCATAGTAAATTTGTAGTAAATATTTTGGGGTGTTAAAATTCGCAGGATTTAATAGTAAATTAGTAGCAAATATTTTTTGGGTTTGAGATTACACATGATATAATAGGAAATTACTAGCAAATCCTTTAGGTTTGAGATTAATAGTGAATTAATAGTAAATGATTAGCAAATATTTTTTGCGTTTGAGATTACGTATGATTTCATAGTAAATTTGTAGTAAATATTTTGGGGTTTTAAATTACACATGATTTAATAGTAAATTAGTAGCAAATACAATTTGGGTTTGAGATTACACATGATTTAATAGGAAATTACTAGCAAATTCTTTAGGTTTGAGATTATTAGGGAATTAATAGTAAATGATTAGCAAATATTTTTTGCGTTTGAGATTACGTATGATTTCATAGTAAATTAGTAGTAAATATTTTGGGGTTTTTAATTACGCAGGATTTAATAGTAAATTAGTAGCAATTATTTTTTGGGTTTGAGATTACTCATGATATAATAGGAAATTATGAGCAAATACTTTAGGTTTGAGATTAATATTGAATTAATAGTAAATGATTAGCAAATATTTTTTGCGTTTGAGATTACATATGATTTCATAGTAAATTAGTAGTAAATATTTTGGGGTTTTTAATTACGCAGGATTTAATAGTAAATTAGTAGCAAATATTTTCTGGGTTTGAGATTACACATGATATAATAGGAAATTACTAGCAAATTCTTTAGGTTTGAGATTAATAGTGAATTAATAGTAAATGATTAGCAAATATTTTTTGTCTTTGAGATTACGTATGATTTCATAGTAAATTAGTAGTAAATATTTTGGGGTTTTAAATTACGCAGGATTAAATAGTAAATTAGTAGCAAATATTTTTTGGGTTTGAGATTACACATGATATAATAGGAAATTACTAGCAAATTCTTTAGGTTTGAGATTAATAGTGAATTAATAGTAAATGATTAGCAAAAATTTTATGCATTTGAGATTACGTATGATTTCATAGTAAATTAGTAGAAAATATATTTTGGGTTCGAGATTAATATGTATTTAATAGTAAATTAGAAGCAAATATAATTTGGGTTTTAGATTACACATGATTTAATAGGAAATTACTAGCAAATTCTTTAGGTTTGAGATTAATAGTGAATTAATAGTAAATGATTAGCAAATATTTTTTGCGTTTGAGATTACATATGATTTCATAGTAAATTAGTAGTAAATATTTTTGGGTTTTAAATTACGCAGGATTTGATAGTAAATTAGTAGCAAATATTTTTTGGGTTTGAGATTACACATGATTTAATAGGAAATTACTAAGAAAATTGTTTAGGTTTGAGATTAATAGTGAATTAATAGTAAATGATTATCAAATATTTTTTGCGTTTGAGATTACGTATGATATCATAGTAAATTAGTAGTAAATATTTCTGGGTTTTAAATTACGCAGGATTTAATAGTAAATTAGTAGCAAATATTTTTTGGGTTTGAGATTACACATGATATAATAGGAAATTACTAGCAAATTCTTTAGGTTTGATATTAATAGTGAATTAATAGTAAATGATTAGCAAATATTTTTTGCGTTTGAGATTACGTATGATTTCATAGTAAATTAGTAGAAAATATATTTTGGGTTCGAGATAAATACGAATTTAATAGTACATTAGAAGCAAATATAATTTGGGTTTTAGATTACACATGATTGAATAGGAAATTACTAGGAAATTCTTTAGGTTTGAGATTAATAGTGAATTAATAGTAAATAATTAGCAACTATTTTTTGCGTTTGAGATTACGTATGATTTCATAGTAAATTTGTAGTAAATATTTTGCGGTGTTAAATTACACATGATTTAATAGTAAATTAGTAGCAAATACAATTTGGGTTTGAGATTACACATGATTTAATAGGAAATTACTAGCAAATTCTTTAGGTTTGAAGTTATTAGTGAATTAATAGTAAATGATTAGCAAATATTTTTTGTCTTTGAGATTACGTATGATTTCATAGTAAATTAGTAGTAAATATTTTGGGGTTTTAAATTACGCAGGATTAAATAGTAAATTAGTAGCAAATATTTTTTGGGTTTGAGATTACACATGATATAATAGGAAATTACTAGCAAATTCTTTAGGTTTGAGATTAATAGTGAATTAATAGTAAATGATTAGCAAAAATTTTTTGCATTTGAGATTACGTATGATTTCATAGTAAATTAGTAGAAAATATATTTTGGGTTCGAGATTAATATGTATTTAATAGTAAATTAGAAGCAAATATAATTTGGGTTTTAGATTACACATGATTTAATAGGAAATTACTAGCAAATTCTTTAGGTTTGAGATTAATAGTGAATTAATAGTAAATGATTAGCAAATATTTTTTGTCTTTGAGATTACGTATGATTTCATAGTAAATTAGTAGTAAATATTTTGGGGTTTTAAATTACGCAGGATTAAATAGTAAATTAGTAGCAAATATTTTTTGGGTTTGAGATTACACATGATATAATAGGAAATTACTAGCAAATTCTTAAGGTTTGAGATTAATAGTGAATTAATAGTAAATGATTAGCAAAAATTTTTTGCATTTGAGATTACGTATGATTTCATAGTAAATTAGTAGAAAATATATTTTGGGTTCGAGATTAATATGTATTTAATAGTAAATTAGAAGCAAATATAATTTGGGTTTTAGATTACACATGATTTAATAGGAAATTACTAGCAAATTCTTTAGGTTTGAGATTAATAGTGAATTAATAGTAAATGATTATCAAATATTTTTTGCGTTTGAGATTACACATGATTTAATAGGAAATTACTAAGAAAATTGTTTAGGTTTGAGATTAATAGTGAATAGTAAATGATTATCAAATATTTTGTGCGTTTGAGATTACGTATGATATCATATTTAATTAGTAGTAAATATTTCTGGGTTTTAAATTACGCAGGATTTAATAGTAAATTAGTAGCAAATATTTTTTGGGTTTGAGATTACACATGATATAATAGGAAATTACTAGCAAATTCTTTAGGTTTGATATTAATAGTGAATTAATAGTAAATGATTAGCAAATATTTTTTGCGTTTGAGATTACGTATGATTTCATAGTAAATTAGTAGAAAATATATTTTGGGTTCGAGATAAATACGAATTTAATAGTACATTAGAAGCAAATATAATTTGGGTTTTAGATTACACATGATTTAATAGGAAATTACTAGGAAATTCTTTAGGTTTGAGATTAATAGTGAATTAATAGTAAATGATTAGCAAATATTTTTTGCGTTTGAGATTACGTATGATTTCATAGTAAATTTGTAGTAAATATTTTGGGGTGTTAAATTACACATGATTTAATAGTAAATTAGTAGCAAATACAATTTGGGTTTGAGATTACACATGATTTAATAGGAAATTACTAGCAAATTCTTTAGGTTTGAGATTATTAGTGAATTAATAGTAAATGATTAGCAAATATTTTTTGCGTTTGAGATTACGTATGATTTCATAGTAAATTTGTAGTAAATATTTTGGGGTTTTTAATTACGCAGGATTTAATAGTAAATTAGTAGCAAATATTTTTTGGGTTTGAGATTACACATGATTTAATAGGAAATTACTAAGAAAATTGTTTAGGTTTGAGATTAATAGTGAATTAATAGTAAATGATTATCAAATATTTTTTGCGTTTGAGATTACGTATGATATCATAGTAAATTAGTAGTAAATATTTTGGGGTTTTAAATTACGCAGGATTTAATAGTAAATTAGTAGGAAATATTTTTTGGGTTTGAAATTACACATGATATAATAGGAAATTACTAGCAAATTCTTTAGGTTTGATATTAATAGTGAATTAATAGTAAATGATTAGCAAATATTTTTTGCGTTTGAGATTACGTATGATTTATTAGTAAATTAGTAGAAACTATATTTTGGGTTCGAGATAAATACGTATTTAATAGTAAATTAGAAGCAAATATAATTTGGGTTTTAGATTACACATGATTTAATAGGAAATTACTAGGAAATTCTTTAGGTTTGAGATTAATAGTGAATTAATAGTAAATGATTAGCAAATATTTTTTGCGTTTGAGATGACGTATGATTTCATAGTAAATTAGTAGTAAATATTTTGGGGTTTTTAATTACGCAGGATTTAATAGTAAATTAGTAGCAAATATTTTTTGGGTTTGAGATTACTCATGATATAATAAGAAATTACGAGCAAATACTTTAGGTTTGAGATTAATAGTGAATTAATAGTAAATGATTAGCAAATATTTTTTGCGTTTGAGATTACATATGATTTCATAGTAAATTAGTAGTAAATATTTTGGGGTTTTTAATTACGCAGGATTTAATAGTAAATTAGTAGCAAATATTTTTTGGGTTTGAGATTACACATGATATAATAGGAAATTACTAGCAAATTCTTTAGGTTTGAGATTAATAGTGAATTAATAGTAAATGATTAGCAAATATTTTTTGTCTTTGAGATTACGTATTATTTCATAGTAAATTAGTAGTAAATATTTTGGGGTTTTAAATTACGCAGGATTTAATAGTAAATTAGTAGCAAATATTTTTTGGGTTTGAGATTACACATGATATAATAGGAAATTACTAGCAAATACTTTAGGTTTGATATTAATAGTGAATTAATAGTAAATGATTAGCAAATATTTTTTGCGTTTGAGATTACGTATGATTTCATAGTAAATTAGTAGTAAATATTTTGGGGTTTTAAATTACGCAGGATTTAATAGTAAATTAGTAGCAAATATTTTTTGGGTTTGACATTACACATGATATAATAGGAAATTACGAGCAAATTCTTTAGGTTTGATATTAATAGTGAATTAATAGTAAATGATCAGGAAATATTTTTTGCGTGTGAGATTACGTATGATTTTATAGTAAATTAGTAAAAAATATATTTTTGGTTCGAGATTAATATGTATTTAATAGTAAATTAGTAGTAAATATTTTGGGGTTTTAAATTACACATGATTTAATAGTAAATTAGAAGCAAATATAATTTGGGTTTTAGATTACACATGATTTAATAGGAAATTACTAGCAAATTCTTTAGGTTTGAGATTAATAATGAATTAATAGTAACTGATTAGCAAATATTTTTTGCATTTGAGATTACGTATGATTTCATAGTAAATTTGTAGTAAATATTTTGGGGTGTTAAAATTCGCAGGATTTAATAGTAAATTAGTAGCAAATATTTTTTGGGTTTGAGATTACACATGATATAATAGGAAATTACTAGCAAATCCTTTAGGTTTGAGATTAATAGTGAATTAATAGTAAATGATTAGCAACTATTTTTTGCGTTTGAGATTACGTATGATTTCATAGTAAATTTGTAGTAAATATTTTGGGGTTTTTAATTACGCAGGATTTAATAGTAAATTAGTAGCAAATAGTTTTTGGGTTTGAGATTACTCATGATATAATAGGAAATTATGAGCAAATCCTTTAGGTTTGAGATTAATAGTGAATTAATAGTAAATGATTAGCAAATATTTTTTGCGTTTGAGATTACGTATGATTTCATAGTAAATTAGTAGAAAATATATTTTGGGTTCGAGATTAATATGTATTTAATAGTAAATTAGAAGCAAATATAATTTGGGTTTTAGATTACACATGATTTAATAGGAAATTACTAGCAAATTCTTTAGGTTTGAGATTAATAGTGAATTAATAGTAAATGATTAGCAAATATTTTTTGCGTTTGAGATTACGTATGATTTCATAGTAAATTAGTAGTAAATATTTCTGGGTTTTAAATTACGCAGGATTTAATAGTAAATTAGTAGCAAATATAATTTGGGTTTGAGATTACACATGATATAATAGGAAATTACTAGCAAATTCTTTAGGTTTGATATTAATAGTGAATTAATAGTAAATGATTAGCAAATATTTTTTGCGTTTGAGATTACGTATGATTTCATAGTAAATTAGTAGAAAATATATTTTGGGTTCGAGATAAATACGAATTTAATAGTACATTAGAAGCAAATATAATTTGGGTTTTAGATTACACATGATTTAATAGGAAATTACTAGCAAATTCTTTAGGTTTGAGATTAATAGTGAATTAATAGTAAATGATTAGCAAATATTTTTTGTCTTTGAGATTACGTATGATTTCATAGTAAATTAGTAGTAAATATTTTGGGGTTTTAAATTACGCAGGATTAAATAGTAAATTAGTAGCAAATATTTTTTGGGTTTGAGATTACACATGATATAATAGGAAATTACTAGCAAATTCTTAAGGTTTGAGATTAATAGTGAATTAATAGTAAATGATTAGCAAAAATTTTTTGCATTTGAGATTACGTATGATTTCATAGTAAATTAGTAGAAAATATATTTTGGGTTCGAGATTAATATGTATTTAATAGTAAATTAGAAGCAAATATAATTTGGGTTTTAGATTACACATGATTTAATAGGAAATTACTAGCAAATTCTTTAGGTTTGAGATTAATAGTGAATTAATAGTAAATGATTATCAAATATTTTTTGCGTTTGAGATTACACATGATTTAATAGGAAATTACTAAGAAAATTGTTTAGGTTTGAGATTAATAGTGAATAGTAAATGATTATCAAATATTTTGTGCGTTTGAGATTACGTATGATATCATATTTAATTAGTAGTAAATATTTCTGGGTTTTAAATTACGCAGGATTTAATAGTAAATTAGTAGCAAATATTTTTTGGGTTTGAGATTACACATGATATAATAGGAAATTACTAGCAAATTCTTTAGGTTTGATATTAATAGTGAATTAATAGTAAATGATTAGCAAATATTTTTTGCGTTTGAGATTACGTATGATTTCATAGTAAATTAGTAGAAAATATATTTTGGGTTCGAGATAAATACGAATTTAATAGTACATTAGAAGCAAATATAATTTGGGTTTTAGATTACACATGATTTAATAGGAAATTACTAGGAAATTCTTTAGGTTTGAGATTAATAGTGAATTAATAGTAAATGATTAGCAAATATTTTTTGCGTTTGAGATTACGTATGATTTCATAGTAAATTTGTAGTAAATATTTTGGGGTGTTAAATTACACATGATTTAATAGTAAATTAGTAGCAAATACAATTTGGGTTTGAGATTACACATGATTTAATAGGAAATTACTAGCAAATTCTTTAGGTTTGAGATTATTAGTGAATTAATAGTAAATGATTAGCAAATATTTTTTGCGTTTGAGATTACGTATGATTTCATAGTAAATTTGTAGTAAATATTTTGGGGTTTTTAATTACGCAGGATTTAATAGTAAATTAGTAGCAAATATTTTTTGGGTTTGAGATTACACATGATTTAATAGGAAATTACTAAGAAAATTGTTTAGGTTTGAGATTAATAGTGAATTAATAGTAAATGATTATCAAATATTTTTTGCGTTTGAGATTACGTATGATATCATAGTAAATTAGTAGTAAATATTTTGGGGTTTTAAATTACGCAGGATTTAATAGTAAATTAGTAGGAAATATTTTTTGGGTTTGAAATTACACATGATATAATAGGAAATTACTAGCAAATTCTTTAGGTTTGATATTAATAGTGAATTAATAGTAAATGATTAGCAAATATTTTTTGCGTTTGAGATTACGTATGATTTATTAGTAAATTAGTAGAAACTATATTTTGGGTTCGAGATAAATACGTATTTAATAGTAAATTAGAAGCAAATATAATTTGGGTTTTAGATTACACATGATTTAATAGGAAATTACTAGGAAATTCTTTAGGTTTGAGATTAATAGTGAATTAATAGTAAATGATTAGCAAATATTTTTTGCGTTTGAGATGACGTATGATTTCATAGTAAATTAGTAGTAAATATTTTGGGGTTTTTAATTACGCAGGATTTAATAGTAAATTAGTAGCAAATATTTTTTGGGTTTGAGATTACTCATGATATAATAAGAAATTACGAGCAAATACTTTAGGTTTGAGATTAATAGTGAATTAATAGTAAATGATTAGCAAATATTTTTTGCGTTTGAGATTACATATGATTTCATAGTAAATTAGTAGTAAATATTTTGGGGTTTTTAATTACGCAGGATTTAATAGTAAATTAGTAGCAAATATTTTTTGGGTTTGAGATTACACATGATATAATAGGAAATTACTAGCAAATTCTTTAGGTTTGAGATTAATAGTGAATTAATAGTAAATGATTAGCAAATATTTTTTGTCTTTGAGATTACGTATTATTTCATAGTAAATTAGTAGTAAATATTTTGGGGTTTTAAATTACGCAGGATTTAATAGTAAATTAGTAGCAAATATTTTTTGGGTTTGAGATTACACATGATATAATAGGAAATTACTAGCAAATACTTTAGGTTTGATATTAATAGTGAATTAATAGTAAATGATTAGCAAATATTTTTTGCGTTTGAGATTACGTATGATTTCATAGTAAATTAGTAGTAAATATTTTGGGGTTTTAAATTACGCAGGATTTAATAGTAAATTAGTAGCAAATATTTTTTGGGTTTGACATTACACATGATATAATAGGAAATTACGAGCAAATTCTTTAGGTTTGATATTAATAGTGAATTAATAGTAAATGATCAGGAAATATTTTTTGCGTGTGAGATTACGTATGATTTTATAGTAAATTAGTAAAAAATATATTTTTGGTTCGAGATTAATATGTATTTAATAGTAAATTAGTAGTAAATATTTTGGGGTTTTAAATTACACATGATTTAATAGTAAATTAGAAGCAAATATAATTTGGGTTTTAGATTACACATGATTTAATAGGAAATTACTAGCAAATTCTTTAGGTTTGAGATTAATAATGAATTAATAGTAACTGATTAGCAAATATTTTTTGCATTTGAGATTACGTATGATTTCATAGTAAATTTGTAGTAAATATTTTGGGGTGTTAAAATTCGCAGGATTTAATAGTAAATTAGTAGCAAATATTTTTTGGGTTTGAGATTACACATGATATAATAGGAAATTACTAGCAAATCCTTTAGGTTTGAGATTAATAGTGAATTAATAGTAAATGATTAGCAACTATTTTTTGCGTTTGAGATTACGTATGATTTCATAGTAAATTTGTAGTAAATATTTTGGGGTTTTTAATTACGCAGGATTTAATAGTAAATTAGTAGCAAATAGTTTTTGGGTTTGAGATTACACATGATATAATAGGAAATTACTAGCAAATTCTTTAGGTTTGATATTAATAGTGAATTAATAGTAAATGATTAGCAAATATTTTTTGCGTTTGAGATTACGTATGATTTCATAGTAAATTAGTAGAAAATATATTTTGGGTTCGAGATAAATACGAATTTAATAGTACATTAGAAGCAAATATAATTTGGGTTTTAGATTACACATGATTTAATAGGAAATTACTAGCAAATTCTTTAGGTTTGAGATTAATAGTGAATTAATAGTAAATGATTAGCAAATATTTTTTGCGTTTGAGATTACGTATGATTTCATAGTAAATTAGTAGTAAATATTTTGGGGTTTTTAATTACGCAGGATTTAATAGTAAATTAGTAGCAAATATTTTTTGGGTTTGAGATTACACATGATTTAATAGGAAATTACTAAGAAAATTGTTTAGGTTTGAGATTAATAGTGAATTAATAGTAAATGATTATCAAATATTTTTTGCGTTTGAGATTACGTATGATATCATAGTAAATTAGTAGTAAATATTTTTGGGTTTTAAATTACGCAGGATTTAATAGTAAATTAGTAGGAAATATTTTTTGGGTTTGAAATTACACATGATATAATAGGAAATTACTAGCAAATTCTTTAGGTTTGATATTAATAGTGAATTAATAGTAAATGATTAGCAAATATTTTTTGCGTTTGAGATTACGTATGATTTATTAGTAAATTAGTAGAAACTATATTTTGGGTTCGAGATAAATACGTATTTAATAGTAAATTAGAAGCAAATATAATTTGGGTTTTAGATTACACATGATTTAATAGGAAATTACTAGGAAATTCTTTAGGTTTGAGATTAATAGTGAATTAATAGTAAATGATTAGCAAATATTTTTTGCGTTTGAGATGACGTATGATTTCATAGTAAATTAGTAGTAAATATTTTGGGGTTTTTAATTACGCAGGATTTAATAGTAAATTAGTAGCAAATATTTTTTGGGTTTGAGATTACTCATGATATAATAAGAAATTACGAGCAAATACTTTAGGTTTGAGATTAATAGTGAATTAATAGTAAATGATTAGCAAATATTTTTTGCGTTTGAGATTACATATGATTTCATAGTAAATTAGTAGTAAATATTTTGGGGTTTTTAATTACGCAGGATTTAATAGTAAATTAGTAGCAAATATTTTTTGGGTTTGAGATTACACATGATATAATAGGAAATTACTAGCAAATTCTTTAGGTTTGAGATTAATAGTGAATTAATAGTAAATGATTAGCAAATATTTTTTGTCTTTGAGATTACGTATGATTTCATAGTAAATTAGTAGTAAATATTTTGGGGTTTTAAATTACGCAGGATTTAATAGTAAATTAGTAGCAAATATTTTTTGGGTTTGAGATTACACATGATATAATAGGAAATTACTAGCAAATTCTTTAGGTTTGAGATTATTAGTGAATTAATAGTAAATGATTAGCAAATATTTTTTGCGTTTGAGATTACATATGATTTCATAGTAAATTAGTAGTAAATATTTTTGGGTTTTAAATTACGCAGGATTTAATAGTAAATTAGTAGCAAATATTTTTTGGGTTTGAGATTACTCATGATATAATAGGAAATTACGAGCAAATACTTTAGGTTTGAGATTAATAGTTAATTAATAGTAAATTATTAGCAAATATTTTTTGCGTTTGAGATTACATATGATTTCATAGTAAATTAGTAGTAAATATTTTGGGGTTTTAAATTACGCAGGATTTAATAGTAAATTAGTAGCAAATATTTTTTGGGTTTGAGATTACACATGATATAATAGGAAATTACTAGCAAATTCTTTAGGTTTGATATTAATAGGGAATTAATAGTAAATGATTAGCAAATATTTTTTGCGTTTGAGATTACGTATGATTTCATAGTAAATTAGTAGAAAATATATTTTGGGTTCGAGATAAATACGAATTTAATAGTACATTAGAAGCAAATATAATTTGGGTTTTAGATTACACATGATTTAATAGGAAATTACTAGGAAATTCTTTAGGTTTGAGATTAATAGTGAATTATAAGTAAATGATCAGCAAATATTTTTTGCATTTGAGATTACGTATGATTTCATAGTAAATTAGTAGTAAATATTTTGGGGTTTTAAATTACACATGATTTAATAGTAAATTAGAAGCAAATATAATTTGGGTTTGAGATTACGTATGATTTCATAGTAAATTTGTAGTAAATATTTTGGGGTTTTAAATTACACATGATTTAATAGTAAATTAGTAGCAAATATAATTTGGGTTTGAGATTACACATGATTTAATAGGAAATTACTAGCAAATTGTTTAGGTTTGAGATTATTAGTTAATTAATAGTAAATGGTTAGCAAATATTTTTTGCGTTTGAGATTACATATGATTTCATAGTAAATTAGTAGTAAATATTTTGGGGTTTAAAATAACGCATGATTTAATAGTAAATTAGTAGCAAATATTTTTTGGGTGTTAGATTACACATGATATAATAGGAAATTACTAGCAAATTCTTTAGGTTTGAGATTAATAGTGAATTAATAGTAAATGATTAGCAAATATTTTTTGCTTTAGAGATTACGTATGATTTCAAAGTAAATTAGTAGTAAATATTTTGGGGTTTTAAATTACGCAGGATTTAATAGTAAATTAGTAGCAAATATTTTTTGGGTTTGAGATTACACATGATTTAATAGGAAATTACTAGCAAATTCTTTAGGTTTGAGATTATTAGTGAATTAATAGTAAATGGTTAGCACATATTTTTTGCGTTTGAGATTACATATGATATCATAGTAAATTAGTAGTAAATATTTTGGGGTTTTTAATTACGCATGATTTAATAGTAAATTAGTAGCAAATATTTTTTGGGTTTGAGATTACACATGATATAATAGGAAATTACTAGCAAATTCTTTAGGTTTGAGATCATTAGTGAATTAATAGTAAATGATTAGCAAACATTTTTTGCGTTAGAGATTACGTATGATTTCATAGTAAATTAGTAGTAAATATTTTGGGGTTTTAAATTACGCAGGATTTAATAGTAAATTAGTAGCAAATATTTTTTGGGTTTGAGATTACACATGATATAATAGGAAATTACTAGCAAATTCTTTAGGTTTGAGATTATTAGTGAATTAATAGTAAATGATTAGCAAATATTTTTTGCGTTTGAGATTACGTATGATTTCATAGTAAATTAGTAGAAAATATATTTTGGGTTCGAGATAAATACGAATTTAATAGTACATTAGAAGCAAATATAATTTGGGTTTTAGATTACACATGATTTAATAGGAAATTACTAGCAAATTCTTTAGGTTTGAGATTAATAGTGAATTAATAGTAAATGATTAGCAAATATTTTTTGCGTTTGAGATTACGTATGATTTCATAGTAAATTAGTAGTAAATATTTTGGGGTTTTTAATTACGCAGGATTTAATAGTAAATTAGTAGCAAATATTTTTTGGGTTTGAGATTACACATGATTTAATAGGAAATTACTAAGAAAATTGTTTAGGTTTGAGATTAATAGTGAATTAATAGTAAATGATTATCAAATATTTTTTGCGTTTGAGATTACGTATGATATCATAGTAAATTAGTAGTAAATATTTTTGGGTTTTAAATTACGCAGGATTTAATAGTAAATTAGTAGGAAATATTTTTTGGGTTTGAAATTACACATGATATAATAGGAAATTACTAGCAAATTCTTTAGGTTTGATATTAATAGTGAATTAATAGTAAATGATTAGCAAATATTTTTTGCGTTTGAGATTACGTATGATTTATTAGTAAATTAGTAGAAACTATATTTTGGGTTCGAGATAAATACGTATTTAATAGTAAATTAGAAGCAAATATAATTTGGGTTTTAGATTACACATGATTTAATAGGAAATTACTAGGAAATTCTTTAGGTTTGAGATTAATAGTGAATTAATAGTAAATGATTAGCAAATATTTTTTGCGTTTGAGATGACGTATGATTTCATAGTAAATTAGTAGTAAATATTTTGGGGTTTTTAATTACGCAGGATTTAATAGTAAATTAGTAGCAAATATTTTTTGGGTTTGAGATTACTCATGATATAATAAGAAATTACGAGCAAATACTTTAGGTTTGAGATTAATAGTGAATTAATAGTAAATGATTAGCAAATATTTTTTGCGTTTGAGATTACATATGATTTCATAGTAAATTAGTAGTAAATATTTTGGGGTTTTTAATTACGCAGGATTTAATAGTAAATTAGTAGCAAATATTTTTTGGGTTTGAGATTACACATGATATAATAGGAAATTACTAGCAAATTCTTTAGGTTTGAGATTAATAGTGAATTAATAGTAAATGATTAGCAAATATTTTTTGTCTTTGAGATTACGTATGATTTCATAGTAAATTAGTAGTAAATATTTTGGGGTTTTAAATTACGCAGGATTTAATAGTAAATTAGTAGCAAATATTTTTTGGGTTTGAGATTACACATGATATAATAGGAAATTACTAGCAAATTCTTTAGGTTTGAGATTATTAGTGAATTAATAGTAAATGATTAGCAAATATTTTTTGCGTTTGAGATTACATATGATTTCATAGTAAATTAGTAGTAAATATTTTTGGGTTTTAAATTACGCAGGATTTAATAGTAAATTAGTAGCAAATATTTTTTGGGTTTGAGATTACTCATGATATAATAGGAAATTACGAGCAAATACTTTAGGTTTGAGATTAATAGTTAATTAATAGTAAATTATTAGCAAATATTTTTTGCGTTTGAGATTACATATGATTTCATAGTAAATTAGTAGTAAATATTTTGGGGTTTTAAATTACGCAGGATTTAATAGTAAATTAGTAGCAAATATTTTTTGGGTTTGAGATTACACATGATATAATAGGAAATTACTAGCAAATTCTTTAGGTTTGATATTAATAGGGAATTAATAGTAAATGATTAGCAAATATTTTTTGCGTTTGAGATTACGTATGATTTCATAGTAAATTAGTAGAAAATATATTTTGGGTTCGAGATAAATACGAATTTAATAGTACATTAGAAGCAAATATAATTTGGGTTTTAGATTACACATGATTTAATAGGAAATTACTAGGAAATTCTTTAGGTTTGAGATTAATAGTGAATTATAAGTAAATGATCAGCAAATATTTTTTGCATTTGAGATTACGTATGATTTCATAGTAAATTAGTAGTAAATATTTTGGGGTTTTAAATTACACATGATTTAATAGTAAATTAGAAGCAAATATAATTTGGGTTTGAGATTACGTATGATTTCATAGTAAATTTGTAGTAAATATTTTGGGGTTTTAAATTACACATGATTTAATAGTAAATTAGTAGCAAATATAATTTGGGTTTGAGATTACACATGATTTAATAGGAAATTACTAGCAAATTGTTTAGGTTTGAGATTATTAGTTAATTAATAGTAAATGGTTAGCAAATATTTTTTGCGTTTGAGATTACATATGATTTCATAGTAAATTAGTAGTAAATATTTTGGGGTTTAAAATAACGCATGATTTAATAGTAAATTAGTAGCAAATATTTTTTGGGTGTTAGATTACACATGATATAATAGGAAATTACTAGCAAATTCTTTAGGTTTGAGATTAATAGTGAATTAATAGTAAATGATTAGCAAATATTTTTTGCTTTAGAGATTACGTATGATTTCAAAGTAAATTAGTAGTAAATATTTTGGGGTTTTAAATTACGCAGGATTTAATAGTAAATTAGTAGCAAATATTTTTTGGGTTTGAGATTACACATGATTTAATAGGAAATTACTAGCAAATTCTTTAGGCTTGAGATTATTAGTGAATTAATAGTAAATGGTTAGCACATATTTTTTGCGTTTGAGATTACATATGATATCATAGTAAATTAGTAGTAAATATTTTGGGGTTTTTAATTACGCATGATTTAATAGTAAATTAGTAGCAAATATTTTTTGGGTTTGAGATTACACATGATATAATAGGAAATTACTAGCAAATTCTTTAGGTTTGAGATCATTAGTGAATTAATAGTAAATGATTAGCAAACATTTTTTACGTTAGAGATTACGTATGATTTCATAGTAAATTAGTAGTAAATATTTTGGGGTTTTAAATTACGCAGGATTTAATAGTAAATTAGTAGCAAATATTTTTTGGGTTTGAGATTACACATGATATAATAGGAAATTACTAGCAAATTCTTTAGGTTTGAGATTATTAGTGAATTAATAGTAAATGATTAGCAAATATTTTTTGCGTTTGAGATTACATATGATTTCATAGTAAATTAGTAGTAAATATTTTTGGGTTTTAAATTACGCAGGATTTAATAGTAAATTAGTAGCAAATATGTTTTGGGTTTGAGATTACACATGATATAATAGGAAATTACGAGCCAATACTTTAGGTTTGAGATTAATAGTTAATTAATAGTAAATTATTAGCAAATATTTTTTGCGTTTGAGATTACACATGATATAATAGGAAATTACTAGCAAATTCTTTAGGTTTGATATTAATAGGGAATTAATAGTAAATGATTAGCAAATATTTTTTGCGTTTGAGATTACGTATGATTTCATAGTAAATTAGTAGAAAATATATTTTGGGTTCGAGATAAATACGAATTTAATTGTACATTAGAAGCAAATATAATTTGGGTTTTAGATTACACATGATTTAATAGGAAATTACTAGGAAATTCTTTAGGTTTGAGATTAATAGTGAATTAATAGTAAATGATTAGCAAATATTTTTTGCGTTTGAGATTACGTATGATTTCATAGTAAATTTGTAGTAAATATTTTGGGGTTTTAAATTACACATGATTTAATAGTAAATTAGTAGCAAATATAATTTGGGTTTGAGATTACACATGATTTAATAGGAAATTACTAGCAAATTGTTTAGGTTTGAGATTATTAGTTAATTAATAGTAAATGGTTAGCAAATATTTTTTGCGTTTGAGATTACATATGATTTCATAGTAAATTAGTAGTAAATATTTTGGGGTTTAAAATAACGCATGATTTAATAGTAAATTAGTAGCAAATATTTTTTGGGTTTGAGATTACACATGATATAATAGGAAATTACTAGCAAATTCTTTAGGTTTGAGATCATTAGTGAATTAATAGTAAATGATTAGCAAACATTTTTTGCGTTAGAGATTACGTATGATTTCATAGTAAATTAGTAGTAAATATTTTGGGGTTTTAAATTACGCAGGATTTAATAGTAAATTAGTAGCAAATATTTTTTGGGTTTGAGATTACACTTGATATAATAGGAAATTACTAGCAAATTCTTTAGGTTTGAGATTAATAGTGAATTAATAGTAAATGATTAGCAAATATTTTTTGCGTTTGAGATTACGTATGATTTCATAGTAAATTTGTAGTAAATATTTTGGGGTGTTAAATTACACATGATTTAATAGTAAATTAGTAGCAAATACAATTTGGGTTTGAGATTACACATGATTTAATAGGAAATTACTAGCAAATTCTTTAGGTTTGAGATTAATAGTGAATTAATAGTAAATGATTAGCAAATATTTTTTGCGTTTGAGATTACGTATGATATCATAGTAAATTAGTAGTAAATATTTTGGGGGTTGTAATTACGCAGGATTTAATAGTAAATTAGTAGCAAATATTTTTTGGGTTTAAAATTACACATGATATAATAGGAAATTACTAGGAAATTCTTTAGGTTTGAGATTAATAGTGAATTAATAGTAAATGATTAGCAAATATTTTTTGCGTTTGAGATTACGTATGATATCATAGTAAATTAGTAGTAAATATATTGGGTGGTTTAAATTACGCAGGATTTAATAGTAAATTAGTCGCAAATATTTTTTGGGTTTGAGATTACACATTATATAATAGGAAATTACTAGCAAATTCTTTAGGTTTGATATTAATAGTGAATTAATGGTAAATGATTAGGAAATATTTTTTGCATTTGAGATTACGTATGATTTCATAGTAAATTAGTAGTAAATATTTTGGGGTTTTAAATTACGCAGGATTTAATAGTAAATTAGTAGCAAATATAATTTGGGTTTGAGATTACACATGATTTAATAGGAAATTACTAGCAAATTCTTTAGGTTTGAGATTATTAGTGAATTAATAGTAAATGGTTAGCACATATTTATTGCGTTTGAGATTACATATGATTTCATAGTAAATTAGTAGTAAATATTTTGGGGTTTTTAATTACGCATGATTTAATAGTAAATTAGTAGCAAATATTTTTTGGGTTTGAGATTACACATGATATAATAGGAAATTACTAGCAAATTCTTTAGGTTTGAGATTAATAGTGAATTAATAGTAAATGATTAGCAAATATTTTTTGCGTTTGAGATAACGTATGATTTCATAGTAAATTAGTAGTAAATATTTGGGGTTTTAAATTACGCAGGATTTAATAGTAAATTAGTAGCAAATATTTTTTGGGTTTGAGATTACACATGATATAATAGGAAATTACTAGCAAATTCTTTAGGTTTGAGATTAATAGTGAATTAATAGTAAATGATTAGCAAATATTTTTTGCGTTTGAGATTACGTATGATTTCATAGTAAATTAGTAGTAAATATTTTGGGGTTTTAAATTACGCAGGATTTAATAGTAAATTAGTAGCAAATATTTTTTGGGTTTGAGATTACACATGATATAATAGGAAATTACTAGCAAGTTCTTTAGGTTTGAGATTAATAGTGAATTAATAGTAACTGATTAGCAACAATTTTTTGCGTGTGAGATTACATATGATTTCATAGTAAATTAGTAGTAAATATTTTGGGGGTTGTAATTACGCAGGATTTAATAGTAAATTAGTAGCAAATATTTTTTGGGTTTAAAATTACACATGATATAATAGGAAATTACTAGCAAATTCTTTAGGTTTGAGATTAATAGTGAATTAATAGTAAAAGATTAGCAAAAATTTTTTGCGTTTGAGATTACGTATGATTTCATAGTAAATTAGTAGTAAATATTTTGGGGTTTTTAATTACGCAGGATTTAATAGTAAATTAGTAGCAAATATTTTTTGGGTTTGAGATTACACATGATTTAATAGGAAATTACTAGGAAATTCTTTAGGTGTGAGATTAATAGTGAATTAATAGTAAATGATTAGCAAATATTTTTTGCGTTTGAGATTACGTATGATATCATAGTAAATTAGTAGTAAATATTTTGGGGTTTTAAATTACGCAGGATTTAATAGTAAATTAGTCGCAAATATTTTTTGGGTTTGAGATTACACATTATATAATAGGGAATTACTAGCAAATTCTTTAGGTTTGATATTAATAGTGAATTAATGGTAAATGATTAGGAAATATTTTTTGCATTTGAGATTACGTATGATTTCATAGTAAATTAGTAGTAAATATTTTGGGGTTTTAAATTACGCAGGATTTAATAGTAAATTAGTAGCAAATATAATTTGGGTTTGAGATTACACATGATTTACTAGGAAATTACTAGCAAATTCTTTAGGTTTGAGATTAATAGTGAATTAAGTATAAATGATTAGCAAATATTTTTTGCGTTTGAGATTACGTATGATATTATAGTAAATTAGTAGTAAATATTTTGGGGTTTTAAATTACGTAGGATTTAATAGTAAATTAGTAGCAAATATTTTTTGGGTTTGAGATTACACATTATATAATAGGAAATTACTAGGAAATTCTTTAGGTTGAGATTAATAGTGAATTAATAGTAAATGATTAGCAAATATTTTTTATGTTTGAGATTACGTATGATATCATAGTAAATTAGTAGTAAATATTTTGGGGTTTTAAATTACGCAGGGTTTAATTGTAAATTAGTAGCAAGTATTTTTTGGGTTTGAGATTACACATTATATAATAGGAAATTACTAGCAAATTCTTTAGGTTTGATATTAATAGTGAATTAATAGTAAATGATTAGCAAATATTTTTTGCGTTTGAGATTACGTATGATTTCATAGTAAATTAGTAGTAAATATTTTGGGGTTTTAAATTATGCAGGATTTCATAGTAAATTAGTAGCAAATATAATATGGGTTTGAGATTACACATGATTTAATAGGAAATTACTAGCAAATTGTTTAGGTTTGAGATTATTAGTGAATTAACAGTAAATGGTTAGCAAATATTTTTTGCGTTTGAGATTACATATGATTTCATAGTAAATTAGTAGTAAATATTTTGGGGTTTTAAATTACGCAGGGTTTATTAGTAAATCAGTAGCAAATATTTTTTGGGTTTGAGATTACACATGATATTATAGGAAATTACTAGCAAATTCTTTAGGTTTGAGATTAATAGTGAATTAATAGTAAATGATTAGCAAATATTTTTTGCGTTTGAGATTACGTATGATTTCATAGTAAATTAGTAGTAAATATTTTGGGGTTTTAAATTACGCAGGATTTCATAGTAAATTAGTAGCAAATATAATTTGGGTTTGAGATTACACATGATTTAATAGGAAATTACTAGCAAATTCTTTAGGTTTGAGATTATTAGTGAATTAATAGTAAATGATTAGCAAATATTTTTTGCGTTTGAGATTACATATGATTTCATAGTAAATTAGTAGTAAATATTTTGGGGTTTTAAATTACGCAGGATTTAATAGTAAATTAGTAGCAAATATTTTTTGGGTTTGAGATTACTCATGATATAATAGGAAATTACGAGCAAATACTTTAGGTTTGAGATTAATAGTTAATTAATAGTAAATGATTAGCAAATATTTTTTGCGTTTGAGATTACGTATGATTTCATAGTAAATTAGTAGTAAATATTTCTGGGTTTTAAATTACGCAGGATTTAATAGTAAATTAGTAGCAAATATAATTTGGGTTTGAGATTACACATGATATAATAGGAAATTACTAGCAAATTCTTTAGGTTTGATATTAATAGTGAATTAATAGTAAATGATTAGCAAATATTTTTTGCGTTTGAGATTACGTATGATTTCATAGTAAATTAGTAGAAAATATATTTTGGGTTCGAGATAAATACGAATTTAATAGTACATTAGAAGCAAATATAATTTGGGTTTTAGATTACACATGATTTAATAGGAAATTACTAGGAAATTCTTTAGGTTTGAGATTAATAGTGAATTAATAGTAAATGATTAGCAAATATTTTTTGCGTTTGAGATGACGTATGATTTCATAGTAAATTAGTAGTAAATATTTTGGGGTTTTTAATTACGCAGGATTTAATAGTAAATTAGTAGCAAATATTTTTTGGGTTTGAGATTACACATGATATAATAGGAAATTACTAGCAAATTCTTTAGGTTTGAGATTAATAGTGAATTAATAGTAAATGATTAGCAAATATTTTTTGTCTTTGAGATTACGTATGATTTCATAGTAAATTAGTAGTAAATATTTTGGGGTTTTAAATTACGCAGGATTTAATAGTAAATTAGTAGCAAATATTTTTTGGGTTTGAGATTACACATGATATAATAGGAAATTACTAGCAAATTCTTTAGGTTTGAGATTATTAGTGAATTAATAGTAAATGATTAGCAAATATTTTTTGCGTTTGAGATTACATATGATTTCATAGTAAATTAGTAGTAAATATTTTTGGGTTTTAAATTACGCAGGATTTAATAGTAAATTAGTAGCAAATATTTTTTGGGTTTGAGATTACTCATGATATAATAGGAAATTACGAGCAAATACTTTAGGTTTGAGATTAATAGTTAATTAATAGTAAATTATTAGCAAATATTTTTTGCGTTTGAGATTACATATGATTTCATAGTAAATTAGTAGTAAATATTTTGGGGTTTTAAATTACGCAGGATTTAATAGTAAATTAGTAGCAAATATTTTTTGGGTTTGAGATTACACATGATATAATAGGAAATTACTAGCAAATTCTTTAGGTTTGATATTAATAGGGAATTAATAGTAAATGATTAGCAAATATTTTTTGCGTTTGAGATTACGTATGATTTCATAGTAAATTAGTAGAAAATATATTTTGGGTTCGAGATAAATACGAATTTAATAGTACATTAGAAGCAAATATAATTTGGGTTTTAGATTACACATGATTTAATAGGAAATTACTAGGAAATTCTTTAGGTTTGAGATTAATAGTGAATTATAAGTAAATGATCAGCAAATATTTTTTGCATTTGAGATTACGTATGATTTCATAGTAAATTAGTAGTAAATATTTTGGGGTTTTAAATTACACATGATTTAATAGTAAATTAGAAGCAAATATAATTTGGGTTTGAGATTACGTATGATTTCATAGTAAATTTGTAGTAAATATTTTGGGGTTTTAAATTACACATGATTTAATAGTAAATTAGTAGCAAATATAATTTGGGTTTGAGATTACACATGATTTAATAGGAAATTACTAGCAAATTGTTTAGGTTTGAGATTATTAGTTAATTAATAGTAAATGGTTAGCAAATATTTTTTGCGTTTGAGATTACATATGATTTCATAGTAAATTAGTAGTAAATATTTTGGGGTTTAAAATAACGCATGATTTAATAGTAAATTAGTAGCAAATATTTTTTGGGTGTTAGATTACACATGATATAATAGGAAATTACTAGCAAATTCTTTAGGTTTGAGATTAATAGTGAATTAATAGTAAATGATTAGCAAATATTTTTTGCTTTAGAGATTACGTATGATTTCAAAGTAAATTAGTAGTAAATATTTTGGGGTTTTAAATTACGCAGGATTTAATAGTAAATTAGTAGCAAATATTTTTTGGGTTTGAGATTACACATGATTTAATAGGAAATTACTAGCAAATTCTTTAGGCTTGAGATTATTAGTGAATTAATAGTAAATGGTTAGCACATATTTTTTGCGTTTGAGATTACATATGATATCATAGTAAATTAGTAGTAAATATTTTGGGGTTTTTAATTACGCATGATTTAATAGTAAATTAGTAGCAAATATTTTTTGGGTTTGAGATTACACATGATATAATAGGAAATTACTAGCAAATTCTTTAGGTTTGAGATCATTAGTGAATTAATAGTAAATGATTAGCAAACATTTTTTACGTTAGAGATTACGTATGATTTCATAGTAAATTAGTAGTAAATATTTTGGGGTTTTAAATTACGCAGGATTTAATAGTAAATTAGTAGCAAATATTTTTTGGGTTTGAGATTACACATGATATAATAGGAAATTACTAGCAAATTCTTTAGGTTTGAGATTATTAGTGAATTAATAGTAAATGATTAGCAAATATTTTTTGCGTTTGAGATTACATATGATTTCATAGTAAATTAGTAGTAAATATTTTTGGGTTTTAAATTACGCAGGATTTAATAGTAAATTAGTAGCAAATATGTTTTGGGTTTGAGATTACACATGATATAATAGGAAATTACGAGCCAATACTTTAGGTTTGAGATTAATAGTTAATTAATAGTAAATTATTAGCAAATATTTTTTGCGTTTGAGATTACACATGATATAATAGGAAATTACTAGCAAATTCTTTAGGTTTGATATTAATAGGGAATTAATAGTAAATGATTAGCAAATATTTTTTGCGTTTGAGATTACGTATGATTTCATAGTAAATTAGTAGAAAATATATTTTGGGTTCGAGATAAATACGAATTTAATTGTACATTAGAAGCAAATATAATTTGGGTTTTAGATTACACATGATTTAATAGGAAATTACTAGGAAATTCTTTAGGTTTGAGATTAATAGTGAATTAATAGTAAATGATTAGCAAATATTTTTTGCGTTTGAGATTACGTATGATTTCATAGTAAATTTGTAGTAAATATTTTGGGGTTTTAAATTACACATGATTTAATAGTAAATTAGTAGCAAATATAATTTGGGTTTGAGATTACACATGATTTAATAGGAAATTACTAGCAAATTGTTTAGGTTTGAGATTATTAGTTAATTAATAGTAAATGGTTAGCAAATATTTTTTGCGTTTGAGATTACATATGATTTCATAGTAAATTAGTAGTAAATATTTTGGGGTTTAAAATAACGCATGATTTAATAGTAAATTAGTAGCAAATATTTTTTGGGTTTGAGATTACACATGATATAATAGGAAATTACTAGCAAATTCTTTAGGTTTGAGATCATTAGTGAATTAATAGTAAATGATTAGCAAACATTTTTTGCGTTAGAGATTACGTATGATTTCATAGTAAATTAGTAGTAAATATTTTGGGGTTTTAAATTACGCAGGATTTAATAGTAAATTAGTAGCAAATATTTTTTGGGTTTGAGATTACACTTGATATAATAGGAAATTACTAGCAAATTCTTTAGGTTTGAGATTAATAGTGAATTAATAGTAAATGATTAGCAAATATTTTTTGCGTTTGAGATTACGTATGATTTCATAGTAAATTTGTAGTAAATATTTTGGGGTGTTAAATTACACATGATTTAATAGTAAATTAGTAGCAAATACAATTTGGGTTTGAGATTACACATGATTTAATAGGAAATTACTAGCAAATTCTTTAGGTTTGAGATTAATAGTGAATTAATAGTAAATGATTAGCAAATATTTTTTGCGTTTGAGATTACGTATGATATCATAGTAAATTAGTAGTAAATATTTTGGGGGTTGTAATTACGCAGGATTTAATAGTAAATTAGTAGCAAATATTTTTTGGGTTTAAAATTACACATGATATAATAGGAAATTACTAGGAAATTCTTTAGGTTTGAGATTAATAGTGAATTAATAGTAAATGATTAGCAAATATTTTTTGCGTTTGAGATTACGTATGATATCATAGTAAATTAGTAGTAAATATATTGGGTGGTTTAAATTACGCAGGATTTAATAGTAAATTAGTCGCAAATATTTTTTGGGTTTGAGATTACACATTATATAATAGGAAATTACTAGCAAATTCTTTAGGTTTGATATTAATAGTGAATTAATGGTAAATGATTAGGAAATATTTTTTGCATTTGAGATTACGTATGATTTCATAGTAAATTAGTAGTAAATATTTTGGGGTTTTAAATTACGCAGGATTTAATAGTAAATTAGTAGCAAATATAATTTGGGTTTGAGATTACACATGATTTAATAGGAAATTACTAGCAAATTCTTTAGGTTTGAGATTATTAGTGAATTAATAGTAAATGGTTAGCACATATTTATTGCGTTTGAGATTACATATGATTTCATAGTAAATTAGTAGTAAATATTTTGGGGTTTTTAATTACGCATGATTTAATAGTAAATTAGTAGCAAATATTTTTTGGGTTTGAGATTACACATGATATAATAGGAAATTACTAGCAAATTCTTTAGGTTTGAGATTAATAGTGAATTAATAGTAAATGATTAGCAAATATTTTTTGCGTTTGAGATAACGTATGATTTCATAGTAAATTAGTAGTAAATATTTGGGGTTTTAAATTACGCAGGATTTAATAGTAAATTAGTAGCAAATATTTTTTGGGTTTGAGATTACACATGATATAATAGGAAATTACTAGCAAATTCTTTAGGTTTGAGATTAATAGTGAATTAATAGTAAATGATTAGCAAATATTTTTTGCGTTTGAGATTACGTATGATTTCATAGTAAATTAGTAGTAAATATTTTGGGGTTTTAAATTACGCAGGATTTAATAGTAAATTAGTAGCAAATATTTTTTGGGTTTGAGATTACACATGATATAATAGGAAATTACTAGCAAGTTCTTTAGGTTTGAGATTAATAGTGAATTAATAGTAACTGATTAGCAACAATTTTTTGCGTGTGAGATTACATATGATTTCATAGTAAATTAGTAGTAAATATTTTGGGGGTTGTAATTACGCAGGATTTAATAGTAAATTAGTAGCAAATATTTTTTGGGTTTAAAATTACACATGATATAATAGGAAATTACTAGCAAATTCTTTAGGTTTGAGATTAATAGTGAATTAATAGTAAAAGATTAGCAAAAATTTTTTGCGTTTGAGATTACGTATGATTTCATAGTAAATTAGTAGTAAATATTTTGGGGTTTTTAATTACGCAGGATTTAATAGTAAATTAGTAGCAAATATTTTTTGGGTTTGAGATTACACATGATTTAATAGGAAATTACTAGGAAATTCTTTAGGTGTGAGATTAATAGTGAATTAATAGTAAATGATTAGCAAATATTTTTTGCGTTTGAGATTACGTATGATATCATAGTAAATTAGTAGTAAATATTTTGGGGTTTTAAATTACGCAGGATTTAATAGTAAATTAGTCGCAAATATTTTTTGGGTTTGAGATTACACATTATATAATAGGGAATTACTAGCAAATTCTTTAGGTTTGATATTAATAGTGAATTAATGGTAAATGATTAGGAAATATTTTTTGCATTTGAGATTACGTATGATTTCATAGTAAATTAGTAGTAAATATTTTGGGGTTTTAAATTACGCAGGATTTAATAGTAAATTAGTAGCAAATATAATTTGGGTTTGAGATTACACATGATTTACTAGGAAATTACTAGCAAATTCTTTAGGTTTGAGATTAATAGTGAATTAAGTATAAATGATTAGCAAATATTTTTTGCGTTTGAGATTACGTATGATATTATAGTAAATTAGTAGTAAATATTTTGGGGTTTTAAATTACGTAGGATTTAATAGTAAATTAGTAGCAAATATTTTTTGGGTTTGAGATTACACATTATATAATAGGAAATTACTAGGAAATTCTTTAGGTTGAGATTAATAGTGAATTAATAGTAAATGATTAGCAAATATTTTTTATGTTTGAGATTACGTATGATATCATAGTAAATTAGTAGTAAATATTTTGGGGTTTTAAATTACGCAGGGTTTAATTGTAAATTAGTAGCAAGTATTTTTTGGGTTTGAGATTACACATTATATAATAGGAAATTACTAGCAAATTCTTTAGGTTTGATATTAATAGTGAATTAATAGTAAATGATTAGCAAATATTTTTTGCGTTTGAGATTACGTATGATTTCATAGTAAATTAGTAGTAAATATTTTGGGGTTTTAAATTATGCAGGATTTCATAGTAAATTAGTAGCAAATATAATATGGGTTTGAGATTACACATGATTTAATAGGAAATTACTAGCAAATTGTTTAGGTTTGAGATTATTAGTGAATTAACAGTAAATGGTTAGCAAATATTTTTTGCGTTTGAGATTACATATGATTTCATAGTAAATTAGTAGTAAATATTTTGGGGTTTTAAATTACGCAGGGTTTATTAGTAAATCAGTAGCAAATATTTTTTGGGTTTGAGATTACACATGATATTATAGGAAATTACTAGCAAATTCTTTAGGTTTGAGATTAATAGTGAATTAATAGTAAATGATTAGCAAATATTTTTTGCGTTTGAGATTACGTATGATTTCATAGTAAATTAGTAGTAAATATTTTGGGGTTTTAAATTACGCAGGATTTCATAGTAAATTAGTAGCAAATATAATTTGGGTTTGAGATTACACATGATTTAATAGGAAATTACTAGCAAATTCTTTAGGTTTGAGATTATTAGTGAATTAATAGTAAATGATTAGCAAATATTTTTTGCGTTTGAGATTACATATGATTTCATAGTAAATTAGTAGTAAATATTTTGGGGTTTTAAATTACGCAGGATTTAATAGTAAATTAGTAGCAAATATTTTTTGGGTTTGAGATTACTCATGATATAATAGGAAATTACGAGCAAATACTTTAGGTTTGAGATTAATAGTTAATTAATAGTAAATGATTAGCAAATATTTTTTGCGTTTGAGATTACGTATGATTTCATAGTAAATTAGTAGTAAATATTTCTGGGTTTTAAATTACGCAGGATTTAATAGTAAATTAGTAGCAAATATAATTTGGGTTTGAGATTACACATGATATAATAGGAAATTACTAGCAAATTCTTTAGGTTTGATATTAATAGTGAATTAATAGTAAATGATTAGCAAATATTTTTTGCGTTTGAGATTACGTATGATTTCATAGTAAATTAGTAGAAAATATATTTTGGGTTCGAGATAAATACGAATTTAATAGTACATTAGAAGCAAATATAATTTGGGTTTTAGATTACACATGATTTAATAGGAAATTACTAGGAAATTCTTTAGGTTTGAGATTAATAGTGAATTAATAGTAAATGATTAGCAAATATTTTTTGCGTTTGAGATGACGTATGATTTCATAGTAAATTAGTAGTAAATATTTTGGGGTTTTTAATTACGCAGGATTTAATAGTAAATTAGTAGCAAATATTTTTTGGGTTTGAGATTACTCATGATATAATAAGAAATTACGAGCAAATACTTTAGGTTTGAGATTAATAGTGAATTAATAGTAAATGATTAGCAAATATTTTTTGCGTTTGAGATTACATATGATTTCATAGTAAATTAGTAGTAAATATTTTGGGGTTTTTAATTACGCAGGATTTAATAGTAAATTAGTAGCAAATATTTTTTGGGTTTGAGATTACACATGATATAATAGGAAATTACTAGCAAATTCTTTAGGTTTGAGATTAATAGTGAATTAATAGTAAATGATTAGCAAATATTTTTTGTCTTTGAGATTACGTATGATTTCATAGTAAATTAGTAGTAAATATTTTGGGGTTTTAAATTACGCAGGATTTAATAGTAAATTAGTAGCAAATATTTTTTGGGTTTGAGATTACACATGATATAATAGGAAATTACTAGCAAATTCTTTAGGTTTGAGATTATTAGTGAATTAATAGTAAATGATTAGCAAATATTTTTTGCGTTTGAGATTACATATGATTTCATAGTAAATTAGTAGTAAATATTTTTGGGTTTTAAATTACGCAGGATTTAATAGTAAATTAGTAGCAAATATTTTTTGGGTTTGAGATTACTCATGATATAATAGGAAATTACGAGCAAATACTTTAGGTTTGAGATTAATAGTTAATTAATAGTAAATTATTAGCAAATATTTTTTGCGTTTGAGATTACATATGATTTCATAGTAAATTAGTAGTAAATATTTTGGGGTTTTAAATTACGCAGGATTTAATAGTAAATTAGTAGCAAATATTTTTTGGGTTTGAGATTACACATGATATAATAGGAAATTACTAGCAAATTCTTTAGGTTTGATATTAATAGGGAATTAATAGTAAATGATTAGCAAATATTTTTTGCGTTTGAGATTACGTATGATTTCATAGTAAATTAGTAGAAAATATATTTTGGGTTCGAGATAAATACGAATTTAATAGTACATTAGAAGCAAATATAATTTGGGTTTTAGATTACACATGATTTAATAGGAAATTACTAGGAAATTCTTTAGGTTTGAGATTAATAGTGAATTATAAGTAAATGATCAGCAAATATTTTTTGCATTTGAGATTACGTATGATTTCATAGTAAATTAGTAGTAAATATTTTGGGGTTTTAAATTACACATGATTTAATAGTAAATTAGAAGCAAATATAATTTGGGTTTGAGATTACGTATGATTTCATAGTAAATTTGTAGTAAATATTTTGGGGTTTTAAATTACACATGATTTAATAGTAAATTAGTAGCAAATATAATTTGGGTTTGAGATTACACATGATTTAATAGGAAATTACTAGCAAATTGTTTAGGTTTGAGATTATTAGTTAATTAATAGTAAATGGTTAGCAAATATTTTTTGCGTTTGAGATTACATATGATTTCATAGTAAATTAGTAGTAAATATTTTGGGGTTTAAAATAACGCATGATTTAATAGTAAATTAGTAGCAAATATTTTTTGGGTGTTAGATTACACATGATATAATAGGAAATTACTAGCAAATTCTTTAGGTTTGAGATTAATAGTGAATTAATAGTAAATGATTAGCAAATATTTTTTGCTTTAGAGATTACGTATGATTTCAAAGTAAATTAGTAGTAAATATTTTGGGGTTTTAAATTACGCAGGATTTAATAGTAAATTAGTAGCAAATATTTTTTGGGTTTGAGATTACACATGATTTAATAGGAAATTACTAGCAAATTCTTTAGGTTTGAGATTATTAGTGAATTAATAGTAAATGGTTAGCAAATATTTTTTGCGTTTGAGATTACATATGATTTCAAAGTAAATTAGTAGTAAATATTTTGGGGTTTTTAATTACGCAGGATTTAATAGTAAATTAGTAGCAAATATTTTTTGGGTTTGAGATTACTCATGATATAATAAGAAATTACGAGCAAATACTTTAGGTTTGAGATTAATAGTGAATTAATAGTAAATGATTAGCAAATATTTTTTGCGTTTGAGATTACATATGATTTCATAGTAAATTAGTAGTAAATATTTTGGGGTTTTTAATTACGCAGGATTTAATAGTAAATTAGTAGCAAATATTTTTTGGGTTTGAGATTACACATGATATAATAGGAAATTACTAGCAAATTCTTTAGGTTTGAGATTATTAGTGAATTAATAGTAAATGATTAGCAAATATTTTTTGCGTTTGAGATTACATATGATTTCATAGTAAATTAGTAGTAAATATTTTTGGGTTTTAAATTACGCAGGATTTAATAGTAAATTAGTAGCAAATATTTTTTCGGTTTGAGATTACTCATGATATAATAGGAAATTACGAGCAAATACTTTAGGTTTGAGATTAATAGTTAATTAATAGTAAATTATTAGCAAATATTTTTTGCGTTTGAGATTACACATGATATAATAGGAAATTACTAGCAAATTCTTTAGGTTTGATATTAATAGGGAATTAATAGTAAATGATTAGCAAATATTTTTTGCGTTTGAGATTACGTATGATTTCATAGTAAATTAGTAGAAAATATATTTTGGGTTCGAGATAAATACGAATTTAATTGTACATTAGAAGCAAATATAATTTGGGTTTTAGATTACACATGATTTAATAGGAAATTACTAGGAAATTCTTTAGGTTTGAGATTAATAGTGAATTAATAGTAAATCATTAGCAAATATTTTTTGCGTTTGAGATTACGTATGATTTCATAGTAAATTTGTAGTAAATATTTTGGGGTTTTAAATTACACATGATTTAATAGTAAATTAGTAGCAAATATAATTTGGGTTTGAGATTACACATGATTTAATAGGAAATTACTAGCAAATTGTTTAGGTTTGAGATTATTAGTTAATTAATAGTAAATGGTTAGCAAATATTTTTTGCGTTTGAGATTACATATGATTTCATAGTAAATTAGTAGTAAATATTTTGGGGTTTAAAATAACGCATGATTTAATAGTAAATTAGTAGCAAATATTTTTTGGGTTTGAGATTACACATGATATAATAGGAAATTACTAGCAAATTCTTTAGGTTTGAGATCATTAGTGAATTAATAGTAAATGATTAGCAAACATTTTTTGCGTTAGAGATTACGTATGATTTCATAGTAAATTAGTAGTAAATATTTTGGGGTTTTAAATTACGCAGGATTTAATAGTAAATTAGTAGCAAATATTTTTTGGGTTTGAGATTACACTTGATATAATAGGAAATTACTAGCAAATTCTTTAGGTTTGAGATTAATAGTGAATTAATAGTAAATGATTAGCAAATATTTTTTGCGTTTGAGATTACGTATGATTTCATAGTAAATTTGTAGTAAATATTTTGGGGTGTTAAATTACACATGATTTAATAGTAAATTAGTAGCAAATACAATTTGGGTTTGAGATTACACATGATTTAATAGGAAATTACTAGCAAATTCTTTAGGTTTGAGATTAATAGTGAATTAATAGTAAATGATTAGCAAATATTTTTTGCGTTTGAGATTACGTATGATATCATAGTAAATTAGTAGTAAATATTTTGGGGGTTGTAATTACGCAGGATTTAATAGTAAATTAGTAGCAAATATTTTTTGGGTTTAAAATTACACATGATATAATAGGAAATTACTAGGAAATTCTTTAGGTTTGAGATTAATAGTGAATTAATAGTAAATGATTAGCAAATATTTTTTGCGTTTGAGATTACGTATGATATCATAGTAAATTAGTAGTAAATATATTGGGTGGTTTAAATTACGCAGGATTTAATAGTAAATTAGTAGCAAATATAATTTGGGTTTGAGATTACACATGATTTAATAGGAAATTACTAGCAAATTCTTTAGGTTTGAGATTATTAGTGAATTAATAGTAAATGGTTAGCACATATTTTTTGCGTTTGAGATTACATATGATTTCATAGTAAATTAGTAGTAAATATTTTGGGGTTTTTAATTACGCATGATTTAATAGTAAATTAGTAGCAAATATTTTTTGGGTTTGAGATTACACATGATATAATAGGAAATTACTAGCAAATTCTTTAGGTTTGAGATTAATAGTGAATTAATAGTAAATGATTAGCAAATATTTTTTGCGTTTGAGATAACGTATGATTTCATAGTAAATTAGTAGTAAATATTTTGGGGTTTTAAATTACGCAGGATTTAATAGTAAATTAGTAGCAAATATTTTTTGGGTTTGAGATTACACATGATATAATAGGAAATTACTAGCAAATTCTTTAGGTTTGAGATTAATAGTGAATTAATAGTAAATGATTAGCAAATATTTTTTGCGTTTGAGATTACGTATGATTTCATAGTAAATTAGTAGTAAATATTTTGGGGTTTTAAATTACGCAGGATTTAATAGTAAATTAGTAGCAAATATTTTTTGGGTTTAAAATTACACATAGTATAATAGGAAATTACTAGCAAATTCTTTAGGTTTGAGATTAATAGTGAATTAATAGTAAAAGATTAGCAAAAATTTTTTGCGTTTGAGATTACGTATGATTTCATAGTAAATTAGTAGCAAATATAATTTGGGTTTGAGATTACACATGATTTAATAGGAAATTACTAGCAAATTGTTTAGGTTTGAGATTATTAGTGAATTAACAGTAAATGGTTAGCAAATATTTTTTGCGTTTGAGATTACATATGATTTCATAGTAAATTAGTAGTAAATATTTTGGGGTTTTAAATTACGCAGGGTTTATTAGTAAATCAGTAGCAAATATTTTTTGGGTTTGAGATTACACATGATATAATAGGAAATTACTAGCAAATTCTTTAGGTTTGAGATTAATAGTGAATTAATAGTAAATGATTAGCAAATATTTTTTGCGTTTGAGATTACGTATGATTTCATAGTAAATTAGTAGTAAATATTTTGGGGTTTTAAATTACGCAGGATTTCATAGTAAATTAGTAGCAAATATAATTTGGGTTTGAGATTACACATGATTTAATAGGAAATTACTAGCAAATTCTTTAGGTTTGAGATTATTAGTGAATTAATAGTAAATGATTAGCAAATATTTTTTGCGTTTGAGATTACATATGATTTCATAGTAAATTAGTAGTAAATATTTTGGGGTTTTAAATTACGCAGGATTTAATAGTAAATTAGTAGCAAATATTTTTTGGGTTTGAGATTACTCATGATATAATAGGAAATTACGAGCAAATACTTTAGGTTTGAGATTAATAGTTAATTAATAGTAAATGATTAGCAAATATTTTTTGCGTTTGAGATTACGTATGATTTCATAGTAAATTAGTAGTAAATATTTCTGGGTTTTAAATTACGCAGGATTTAATAGTAAATTAGTAGCAAATATAATTTGGGTTTGAGATTACACATGATATAATAGGAAATTACTAGCAAATTCTTTAGGTTTGATATTAATAGTGAATTAATAGTAAATGATTAGCAAATATTTTTTGCGTTTGAGATTACGTATGATTTTATAAGTAAATTAGTAGAAAATATATTTTGGGTTCGAGATAAATACGAATTTAATAGTACATTAGAAGCAAATATAATTTGGGTTTTAGATTACACATGATTTAATAGGAAATTACTAGGAAATTCTTTAGGTTTGAGATTAATAGTGAATTAATAGTAAATGATTAGCAAATATTTTTTGCGTTTGAGATGACGTATGATTTCATAGTAAATTAGTAGTAAATATTTTGGGGTTTTTAATTACGCAGGATTTAATAGTAAATTAGTAGCAAATATTTTTTGGGTTTGAGATTACTCATGATATAATAAGAAATTACGAGCAAATACTTTAGGTTTGAGATTAATAGTGAATTAATAGTAAATGATTAGCAAATATTTTTTGCGTTTGAGATTACATATGATTTCATAGTAAATTAGTAGTAAATATTTTGGGGTTTTTAATTACGCAGGATTTAATAGTAAATTAGTAGCAAATATTTTTTGGGTTTGAGATTACACATGATATAATAGGAAATTACTAGCAAATTCTTTAGGTTTGAGATTAATAGTGAATTAATAGTAAATGATTAGCAAATATTTTTTGTCTTTGAGATTACGTATGATTTCATAGTAAATTAGTAGTAAATATTTTGGGGTTTTAAATTACGCAGGATTTAATAGTAAATTAGTAGCAAATATTTTTTGGGTTTGAGATTACACATGATATAATAGGAAATTACTAGCAAATTCTTTAGGTTTGAGATTATTAGTGAATTAATAGTAAATGATTAGCAAATATTTTTTGCGTTTGAGATTACATATGATTTCATAGTAAATTAGTAGTAAATATTTTTGGGTTTTAAATTACGCAGGATTTAATAGTAAATTAGTAGCAAATATTTTTTGGGTTTGAGATTACTCATGATATAATAGGAAATTACGAGCAAATACTTTAGGTTTGAGATTAATAGTTAATTAATAGTAAATTATTAGCAAATATTTTTTGCGTTTGAGATTACATATGATTTCATAGTAAATTAGTAGTAAATATTTTGGGGTTTTAAATTACGCAGGATTTAATAGTAAATTAGTAGCAAATATTTTTTGGGTTTGAGATTACACATGATATAATAGGAAATTACTAGCAAATTCTTTAGGTTTGATATTAATAGGGAATTAATAGTAAATGATTAGCAAATATTTTTTGCGTTTGAGATTACGTATGATTTCATAGTAAATTAGTAGAAAATATATTTTGGGTTCGAGATAAATACGAATTTAATAGTACATTAGAAGCAAATATAATTTGGGTTTTAGATTACACATGATTTAATAGGAAATTACTAGGAAATTCTTTAGGTTTGAGATTAATAGTGAATTATAAGTAAATGATCAGCAAATATTTTTTGCATTTGAGATTACGTATGATTTCATAGTAAATTAGTAGTAAATATTTTGGGGTTTTAAATTACACATGATTTAATAGTAAATTAGAAGCAAATATAATTTGGGTTTGAGATTACGTATGATTTCATAGTAAATTTGTAGTAAATATTTTGGGGTTTTAAATTACACATGATTTAATAGTAAATTAGTAGCAAATATAATTTGGGTTTGAGATTACACATGATTTAATAGGAAATTACTAGCAAATTGTTTAGGTTTGAGATTATTAGTTAATTAATAGTAAATGGTTAGCAAATATTTTTTGCGTTTGAGATTACATATGATTTCATAGTAAATTAGTAGTAAATATTTTGGGGTTTAAAATAACGCATGATTTAATAGTAAATTAGTAGCAAATATTTTTTGGGTGTTAGATTACACATGATATAATAGGAAATTACTAGCAAATTCTTTAGGTTTGAGATTAATAGTGAATTAATAGTAAATGATTAGCAAATATTTTTTGCTTTAGAGATTACGTATGATTTCAAAGTAAATTAGTAGTAAATATTTTGGGGTTTTAAATTACGCAGGATTTAATAGTAAATTAGTAGCAAATATTTTTTGGGTTTGAGATTACACATGATTTAATAGGAAATTACTAGCAAATTCTTTAGGTTTGAGATTATTAGTGAATTAATAGTAAATGGTTAGCACATATTTTTTGCGTTTGAGATTACATATGATATCATAGTAAATTAGTAGTAAATATTTTGGGGTTTTTAATTACGCATGATTTAATAGTAAATTAGTAGCAAATATTTTTTGGGTTTGAGATTACACATGATATAATAGGAAATTACTAGCAAATTCTTTAGGTTTGAGATCATTAGTGAATTAATAGTAAATGATTAGCAAACATTTTTTGCGTTAGAGATTACGTATGATTTCATAGTAAATTAGTAGTAAATATTTTGGGGTTTTAAATTACGCAGGATTTAATAGTAAATTAGTAGCAAATATTTTTTGGGTTTGAGATTACACATGATATAATAGGAAATTACTAGCAAATTCTTTAGGTTTGAGATTATTAGTGAATTAATAGTAAATGATTAGCAAATATTTTTTGCGTTTGAGATTACATATGATTTCATAGTAAATTAGTAGTAAATATTTTTGGGTTTTAAATTACGCAGGATTTAATAGTAAATTAGTAGCAAATATTTTTTCGGTTTGAGATTACTCATGATATAATAGGAAATTACGAGCAAATACTTTAGGTTTGAGATTAATAGTTAATTAATAGTAAATTATTAGCAAATATTTTTTGCGTTTGAGATTACACATGATATAATAGGAAATTACTAGCAAATTCTTTAGGTTTGATATTAATAGTGAATTAATAGTAAATGATTAGCAAATATTTTTTGCGTTTGAGATTAGGTATGATTTCATAGTAAATTAGTAGAAAATATATTTTGGGTTCGAGATAAATACGAATTTAATTGTACATTAGAAGCAAATATAATTTGGGTTTTAGATTACACATGATTTAATAGGAAATTACTAGGAAATTCTTTAGGTTTGAGATTAATAGTGAATTAATAGTAAATGATTAGCAAATATTTTTTGCGTTTGAGATTACGTATGATTTCATAGTAAATTTGTAGTAAATATTTTGGGGTTTTAAATTACACATGATTTAATAGTAAATTAGTAGCAAATATAATTTGGGTTTGAGATTACACATGATTTAATAGGAAATTACTAGCAAATTGTTTAGGTTTGAGATTATTAGTTAATTAATAGTAAATGGTTAGCAAATATTTTTTGCGTTTGAGATTACATATGATTTCATAGTAAATTAGTAGTAAATATTTTGGGGTTTAAAATAACGCATGATTTAATAGTAAATTAGTAGCAAATATTTTTTGGGTTTGAGATTACACATGATATAATAGGAAATTACTAGCAAATTCTTTAGGTTTGAGATCATTAGTGAATTAATAGTAAATGATTAGCAAACATTTTTTGCGTTAGAGATTACGTATGATTTCATAGTAAATTAGTAGTAAATATTTTGGGGTTTTAAATTACGCAGGATTTAATAGTAAATTAGTAGCAAATATTTTTTGGGTTTGAGATTACACTTGATATAATAGGAAATTACTAGCAAATTCTTTAGGTTTGAGATTAATAGTGAATTAATAGTAAATGATTAGCAAATATTTTTTGCGTTTGAGATTACGTATGATTTCATAGTAAATTTGTAGTAAATATTTTGGGGTGTTAAATTACACATGATTTAATAGTAAATTAGTAGCAAATACAATTTGGGTTTGAGATTACACATGATTTAATAGGAAATTACTAGCAAATTCTTTAGGTTTAAGATTAATAGTGAATTAATAGTAAATGATTAGCAAATATTTTTTGCGTTTGAGATTACGTATGATATCATAGTAAATTAGTAGTAAATATTTTGGGGGTTGTAATTACGCAGGATTTAATAGTAAATTAGTAGCAAATATTTTTTGGGTTTAAAATTACACATGATATAATAGGAAATTACTAGGAAATTCTTTAGGTTTGAGATTAATAGTGAATTAATAGTAAATGATTAGCAAATATTTTTTGCGTTTGAGATTACGTATGATATCATAGTAAATTAGTAGTAAATATATTGGGTGGTTTAAATTACGCAGGATTTAATAGTAAATTAGTCGCAAATATTTTTTGGGTTTGAGATTACACATTATATAATAGGAAATTACTAGCAAATTCTTTAGGTTTGATATTAATAGTGAATTAATGGTAAATGATTAGGAAATATTTTTTGCATTTGAGATTACGTATGATTTCATAGTAAATTAGTAGTAAATATTTTGGGGTTTTAAATTACGCAGGATTTAATAGTAAATTAGTAGCAAATATAATTTGGGTTTGAGATTACACATGATTTAATAGGAAATTACTAGCAAATTCTTTAGGTTTGAGATTATTAGTGAATTAATAGTAAATGGTTAGCACATATTTTTTGCGTTTGAGATTACATATGATTTCATAGTAAATTAGTAGTAAATATTTTGGGGTTTTTAATTACGCATGATTTAATAGTAAATTAGTAGCAAATATTTTTTGGGTTTGAGATTACACATGATATAATAGGAAATTACTAGCAAATTCTTTAGGTTTGAGATTAATAGTGAATTAATAGTAAATGATTAGCAAATATTTTTTGCGTTTGAGATAACGTATGATTTCATAGTAAATTAGTAGTAAATATTTTGGGGTTTTAAATTACGCAGGATTTAATAGTAAATTAGTAGCAAATATTTTTTGGGTTTGAGATTACACATGATATAATAGGAAATTACTAGCAAATTCTTTAGGTTTGAGATTAATAGTGAATTAATAGTAAATGATTAGCAAATATTTTTTGCGTTTGAGATTACGTATGATTTCATAGTAAATTAGTAGTAAATATTTTGGGGTTTTAAATTACGCAGGATTTAATAGTAAATTAGTAGCAAATATTTTTTGGGTTTGAGATTACACATGATATAATAGGAAATTACTAGCAAGTTCTTTAGGTTTGAGATTAATAGTGAATTAATAGTAACTGATTAGCAACAATTTTTTGCGTGTGAGATTACATATGATTTCATAGTAAATTAGTAGTAAATATTTTGGGGGTTGTAATTACGCAGGATTTAATAGTAAATTAGTAGCAAATATTTTTTGGGTTTAAAATTACACATGATATAATAGGAAATTACTAGCAAATTCTTTAGGTTTGAGATTAATAGTGAATTAATAGTAAAAGATTAGCAAAAATTTTTTGCGTTTGAGATTACGTATGATTTCATAGTAAATTAGTAGTAAATATTTTGGGGTTTTTAATTACGCATGATTTAATAGTAAATTAGTAGCAAATATTTTTTGGGTTTGAGATTACACATGATTTAATAGGAAATTACTAGGAAATTCTTTAGGTGTGAGATTAATAGTGAATTAATAGTAAATGATTAGCAAATATTTTTTGCGTTTGAGATTACGTATGATATCATAGTAAATTAGTAGTAAATATTTTGGGGTTTTAAATTACGCAGGATTTAATAGTAAATTAGTCGCAAATATTTTTTGGGTTTGAGATTACACATTATATAATAGGGAATTACTAGCAAATTCTTTAGGTTTGATATTAATAGTGAATTAATGGTAAATGATTAGGAAATATTTTTTGCATTTGAGATTACGTATGATTTCATAGTAAATTAGTAGTAAATATTTTGGGGTTTTAAATTACGCAGGATTTAATAGTAAATTAGTAGCAAATATAATTTGGGTTTGAGATTACACATGATTTACTAGGAAATTACTAGCAAATTCTTTAGGTTTGAGATTAATAGTGAATTAAGTATAAATGATTAGCAAATATTTTTTGCGTTTGAGATTACGTATGATATTATAGTAAATTAGTAGTAAATATTTTGGGGTTTTAAATTACGTAGGATTTAATAGTAAATTAGTAGCAAATATTTTTTGGGTTTGAGATTACACATTATATAATAGGAAATTACTAGGAAATTCTTTAGGTTGAGATTAATAGTGAATTAATAGTAAATGATTAGCAAACATTTTTTATGTTTGAGATTACGTATGATATCATAGTAAATTAGTAGTAAATATTTTGGGGTTTTAAATTACGCAGGGTTTAATTGTAAATTAGTAGCAAGTATTTTTTGGGTTTGAGATTACACATTATATAATAGGAAATTACTAGCAAATTCTTTAGGTTTGATATTAATAGTGAATTAATAGTAAATGATTAGCAAATATTTTTTGCGTTTGAGATTACGTATGATTTCATAGTAAATTAGTAGTAAATATTTTGGGGTTTTAAATTACGCAGGATTTCATAGTAAATTAGTAGCAAATATAATTTGGGTTTGAGATTACACATGATTTAATAGGAAATTACTAGCAAATTGTTTAGGTTTGAGATTATTAGTGAATTAACAGTAAATGGTTAGCAAATATTTTTTGCGTTTGAGATTACATATGATTTCATAGTAAATTAGTAGTAAATATTTTGGGGTTTTAAATTACGCAGGGTTTATTAGTAAATCAGTAGCAAATATTTTTTGGGTTTGAGATTACACATGATATAATAGGAAATTACTAGCAAATTCTTTAGGTTTGAGATTAATAGTGAATTAATAGTAAATGATTAGCAAATATTTTTTGCGTTTGAGATTACGTATGATTTCATAGTAAATTAGTAGTAAATATTTTGGGGTTTTAAATTACGCAGGATTTCATAGTAAATTAGTAGCAAATATAATTTGGGTTTGAGATTACACATGATTTAATAGGAAATTACTAGCAAATTCTTTAGGTTTGAGATTATTAGTGAATTAATAGTAAATGATTAGCAAATATTTTTTGCGTTTGAGATTACATATGATTTCATAGTAAATTAGTAGTAAATATTTTGGGGTTTTAAATTACGCAGGATTTAATAGTAAATTAGTAGCAAATATTTTTTGGGTTTGAGATTACTCATGATATAATAGGAAATTACGAGCAAATACTTTAGGTTTGAGATTAATAGTTAATTAATAGTAAATGATTAGCAAATATTTTTTGCGTTTGAGATTACGTATGATTTCATAGTAAATTAGTAGTAAATATTTTGGGGTTTTAAATTACGCAGGATTTAATAGTAAATTAGTAGCAAATATTTTTTGGGTTTGAGATTACACATGATATAATAGGAAATTACTAACAAATTCTTTAGGTTTGAGATTAATAGTGAATTAATAGTAAATGATTAGCAAATATTTTTTGCGTTTGAGATTACGTATGATTTCATAGTAAATTAGTAGTAAATATTTTGGGGTTTTAAATTACGCAGGATTTCATAGTAAATTAGTAGCAAATATAATTTGGGTTTGAGATTACACATGATTTAATAGGAAATTACTAGCAAATTCTTTAGGTTTGAGATTATTAGTGAATTAATAGTAAATGATTAGCAAATATTTTTTGCGTTTGAGATTACATATGATTTCATAGTAAATTAGTAGTAAATATTTTGGGGTTTTAAATTACGCAGGATTTAATAGTAAATTAGTAGCAAATATTTTTTGGGTTTGAGATTACACATGATATAATAGGAAATTACTAGCAAGTTCTTTAGGTTTGAGATTAATAGTGAATTAATAGTAACTGATTAGCAACAATTTTTTGCGTGTGAGATTACATATGATTTCATAGTAAATTAGTAGTAAATATTTTGGGGGTTGTAATTACGCAGGATTTAATAGTAAATTAGTAGCAAATATTTTTTGGGTTTAAAATTACACATGATATAATAGGAAATTACTAGCAAATTCTTTAGGTTTGAGATTAATAGTGAATTAATAGTAAAAGATTAGCAAAAAATTTTTGCGTTTGAGATTACGTATGATTTCATAGTAAATTAGTAGTAAATATTTTGGGGTTTTTAATTACGCAGGATTTAATAGTAAATTAGTAGCAAATATTTTTTGGGTTTGAGATTACACATGATTTAATAGGAAATTACTAGGAAATTCTTTAGGTGTGAGATTAATAGTGAATTAATAGTAAATGATTAGCAAATATTTTTTGCGTTTGAGATTACGTATGATATCATAGTAAATTAGTAGTAAATATTTTGGGGTTTTAAATTACGCAGGATTTAATAGTAAATTAGTCGCAAATATTTTTTGGGTTTGAGATTACACATTATATAATAGGGAATTACTAGCAAATTCTTTAGGTTTGATATTAATAGTGAATTAATGGTAAATGATTAGGAAATATTTTTTGCATTTGAGATTACGTATGATTTCATAGTAAATTAGTAGTAAATATTTTGGGGTTTTAAATTACGCAGGATTTAATAGTAAATTAGTAGCAAATATAATTTGGGTTTGAGATTACACATGATTTACTAGGAAATTACTAGCAAATTCTTTAGGTTTGAGATTAATAGTGAATTAAGTATAAATGATGAGCAAATATTTTTTGCGTTTGAGATTACGTATGATATTATAGTAAATTAGTAGTAAATATTTTGGGGTTTTAAATTACGTAGGATTTAATAGTAAATTAGTAGCAAATATTTTTTTGGTTTGAGATTACACATTATATAATAGGAAATTACTAGGAAATTCTTTAGGTTGAGATTAATAGTGAATTAATAGTAAATGATTAGCAAATATTTTTTATGTTTGAGATTACGTATGATATCATAGTAAATTAGTAGTAAATATTTTGGGGTTTTAAATTACGCAGGGTTTAATTGTAAATTAGTAGCAAGTATTTTTTGGGTTTGAGATTACACATTATATAATAGGAAATTACTAGCAAATTCTTTAGGTTTGATATTAATAGTGAATTAATAGTAAATGATTAGCAAATATTTTTTGCGTTTGAGATTACGTATGATTTCATAGTAAATTAGTAGTAAATATTTTGGGGTTTTAAATTACGCAGGATTTCATAGTAAATTAGTAGCAAATATAATTTGGGTTTGAGATTACACATGATTTAATAGGAAATTACTAGCAAATTGTTTAGGTTTGAGATTATTAGTGAATTAACAGTAAATGGTTAGCAAATATTTTTTGCGTTTGAGATTACATATGATTTCATAGTAAATTAGTTGTAAATATTTTGGGGTTTTAAATTACGCAGGGTTTATTAGTAAATCAGTAGCAAATATTTTTTGGGTTTGAGATTACACATGATATAATAGGAAATTACTAGCAAATTCTTTAGGTTTGAGATTAATAGTGAATTAATAGTAAATGATTAGCAAATATTTTTTGCGTTTGAGATTACGTATGATTTCATAGTAAATTAGTAGTAAATATTTTGGGGTTTTAAATTACGCAGGATTTCATAGTAAATTAGTAGCAAATATAATTTGGGTTTGAGATTACACATGATTTAATAGGAAATTACTAGCAAATTCTTTAGGTTTGAGATTATTAGTGAATTAATAGTAAATGATTAGCAAATATTTTTTGCGTTTGAGATTACATATGATTTCATAGTAAATTAGTAGTAAATATTTTGGGGTTTTAAATTACGCAGGATTTAATAGTAAATTAGTAGCAAATATTTTTTGGGTTTGAGATTACTCATGATATAATAGGAAATTACGAGCAAATACTTTAGGTTTGAGATTAATAGTTAATTAATAGTAAATGATTAGCAAATATTTTTTGCGTTTGAGATTACGTATGATTTCATAGTAAATTAGTAGTAAATATTTTGGGGTTTTAAATTACGCAGGATTTAATAGTAAATTAGTAGCAAATATTTTTTGGGTTTGAGATTACACATGATATAATAGGAAATTACTAGCAAATTCTTTAGGTTTGAGATTAATAGTGAATTAATAGTAAATGATTAGCAAATATTTTTTGCGTTTGAGATTACGTATGATTTCATAGTAAATTAGTAGTAAATATTTTGGGGTTTTAAATTACGCAGGATTTCATAGTAAATTAGTAGCAAATATAATTTGGGTTTGAGATTACACATGATTTAATAGGAAATTACTAGCAAATTCTTTAGGTTTGAGATTATTAGTGAATTAATAGTAAATGATTAGCAAATATTTTTTGCGTTTGAGATTACATATGATTTCATAGTAAATTAGTAGTAAATATTTTGGGGTTTTAAATTACGCAGGATTTAATAGTAAATTAGTAGCAAATATTTTTTGGGTTTGAGATTACTCATGATATAATAGGAAATTACGAGCAAATACTTTAGGTTTGAGATTAATAGTTAATTAATAGTAAATGATTAGCAAATATTTTTTGCGTTTGAGATTACGTATGATTTCATAGTAAATTAGTAGTAAATATTTTGGGGTTTTAAATTACGCAGGATTTAATAGTAAATTAGTAGCAAATATTTTTTGGGTTTGAGATTACACATGATATAATAGGAAATTACTAGCAAATTCTTTAGGTTTGAGATTAATAGTGAATTAATAGTAAATGATTAGCAAATATTTTTTGCGTTTGAGATTACGTATGATTTCATAGTAAATTAGTAGTAAATATTTTGGGGTTTTAAATTACGCAGGATTAAATAGTAAATTAGTAGCAAATATTTTTTGGGTTTGAGATTACACATGATATAATAGGAAATTACTAGCAAATTCTTTAGGTTTGAGATTAATAGTGAATTAATAGTAAATGATTAGCAAATATTTTTTTCGTTTGAGATTACGTATGATTTCATAGTAAATTAGTAGTAAATATTTTGGGGTTTTAAATTACACATGATTTAATAGTAAATTAGTAGCAAATATAATTTGGGTTTGAGATTACACATGATTTAATAGGAAATTACTAGCAAATTCTTTAGGTTTGAGATTAATAGTGAATTAATAGTAAATGATTAGCAAATATGTTTTCCGTTTGAGATTACATATGATTTCAAAGTAAATTAGTAGTAAATATATTGGGGTTTTAAATTACGCAGGATTTAATAGTAAATAATTAGAAAATATTTTTTGGGTTTGAGATTACACATGATATAATAGGAAATTACTAGCAAATTCTTTAGGTTTGAGATTAATAGTGAATTAATAGTAAATGATTAGCAAATATTTTTTGCGTTTGAGATTACGTATGATTTCATAGTAAATTAGTAGTAAATATTTTGGTGTTTTAAATTACGCAGGATTTTGTAGTAAATTAGTAGCAAATATGTTTTGGGTTTGAGATTACACATGATATAATAGGAAATTACTAGCAAATTCTTTAGATTTGAGATTAATAGTGAATGAATAGTAAATGATCACACCAATATTTTTTGCGTTTGAGATTACGTATGATTTCATAGTAAATTAGTAGTAAATATTTTGGGGTTTTAAATTACGCAGGATTAAATAGTAAATTAGTAGCAAATATGTTTTGGGTTTGAGATTACACATGATATAATAGGAAATTACTAGCAAATTCTTTAGATTTGAGATTAATAGTGAATTAATAGTAAATGATCACACAAATATTTTTTGCGTTTGAGATTACGCATGATTTCATAGTAAATTAGTAGTAAATATTTTGGGGTTTTAAATTACGCAGGATTTAATAGTAAATTAGTAGCAAATATTTTTTGGGTTTGAGATTACACATGATATAATAGGAAATTACTAGCAAATTCTTTAGGCTTGAGATTAATAGTGAATTAATAGTAAATGATTAGCAAATATTTTTTGCGTTTGAGATTACGTATGATTTCATAGTAAATTAGTAGTAAATATTTTGGGATGTTAAATTACACATGAGTTAATAGTAAATTAGTAGCAAATATTATTTGGGTTTGAGATTACACATGATGTTATAGGAAATTACTTGCAACTTCTTTAGGTTTGAGATTAATAGTGAATTAATAGTAAATGATTAGCAAATATTTTTTGCGTTTGAGATTACGTATGATTTCATAGTAAATTAGTAGTAAATATTTTGGGGTTTTAAATTACGCAGGATTTAATAGTAAATTAGTAGCAAATATGTTTTGGGTTTGAGATTACACATGATATAATAGGAAATTACTAGCAAATTCTTTAGGTTTGAGATTAATAGTGAATTAATAGTAAATGATTAGCAAATATTTTTTGCGTTTGAGATTACGTATGATTTCATAGTAAATTAGTAGTAAATATTTTGGGGTTTTAAATTACGCAGGATTTAATAGTAAATTAGTAGCAAATATTTTTTGGGTTTGAGATTACACATGATATAATAGGAAATTACTAGCAAATTCTTTAGGTTTGAGATTAATAGTGAATTAATAGTAAATGATTAGCAAATATTTTTTGCGTTTGAGATTACGTATGATTTCATAGTAAATTAGTAGTAAATATTTTGGGGTTTTAAATTACGCAGGATTAAATAGTAAATTAGTAGCAAATATTTTTTGGGTTTGAGATTACACATGATATAATAGGAAATTACTAGCAAATTCTTTAGGTTTGAGATTAATAGTGAATTAATAGTAAATGATTAGCAAATATTTTTTTCGTTTGAGATTACGTATGATTTCATAGTAAATTAGTAGTAAATATTTTGGGGTTTTAAATTACACATGATTTAATAGTAAATTAGTAGCAAATATAATTTGGGTTTGAGATTACACATGATTTAATAGGAAATTACTAGCAAATTCTTTAGGTTTGAGATTAATAGTGAATTAATAGTAAATGATTAGCAAATATTTTTTTCGTTTGAGATTACGTATGATTTCATAGTAAATTAGTAGTAAATATTTTGGGGTTTTAAATTACACATGATTTAATAGTAAATTAGTAGCAAATATAATTTGGGTTTGAGATTACACATGATTTAATAGGAAATTACTAGCAAATTCTTTAGGTTTGAGATTAATAGTGAATTAATAGTAAATGATTAGCAAATATTTTTTTCGTTTGAGATTACGTATGATTTCATAGTAAATTAGTAGTAAATATTTTGGGGTTTTAAATTACACATGATTTAATAGTAAATTAGTAGCAAATATAATTTGGGTTTGAGATTACACATGATATAATAGGAAATTACTAGCAAATTCTTTAGGTGTGAGATTAATAGTGAATTAATAGTAAATGATTAGCAAATATTTTTTGCGTTTGAGATTACGTATGATTTCATAGTAAATTAGTAGTAAATATTTTGGGGTTTTAAATTACGGAGGATTAAATAGTAAATTAGTAGCAAATATGTTTTGGGTTTGAGATTACACATGATATAATAGGAAATTACTAGCAAATTCTTTAGATTTGAGATTAATAGTGAATTAATAGTAAATGATCACACAAATATTTTTTGCGTTTGAGATTACGTATGATTTCATAGTAAATTAGTAGTAAATATTTTGGGGTTTTAAATTACGAAGGATTTAATAGTAAATTAGTAGCAAATATTTTTTGGGTTTGAGATTACACATGATATAATAGGAAATTACTAGCAAATTCTTTAGGTTTGAGATTAATAGTGAATTAATAGTAAATGATTAGCAAATATGTTTTCCGTTTGAGATTACATATGATTTCAAAGTAAATTAGTAGTAAATATATTGGGGTTTTAAATTACGCAGGATTTAATAGTAAATAATTCGCAAATATTTTTTGGGTTTGAGATTACACATGATATAATAGGAAATTACTAGCAAATTCTTTAGGTTTGAGATTAATGGTGAATTAATAGTAAATGATTAGCAAATATTTTTTGCGTTTGAGATTACGTATGATTTCATAGTAAATTAGTAGTAAATATTTTGGGGTTTTAAATTACACATAATTTAATAGTAAATTAGTAGCAAATATAATTTGGGTTTGAGATTACACATGATATAATAGGAAATTACTAGCAAATTCTTTAGGTTTGAGATTAATAGTGAAAATAGTAAATGATTAGCAAATATTTTTTGCGTTTGAGATTACGTATGATTTCAAGTAAATTAGTAGTAAATATTTTGGGGGTTTAAATTACGCAGGATTTAATAGTATATAATTAGCAAATATTTTTTGGGTTTGAGATTACACATGATATAATAGGAAATTACTAGCAAATTCTTTAGGTGTGAGATTAATAGTGAATTAATAGTAAATGATTAGCAAATATTTTTTGCGTTTGAGATTACGTATGATTTCATAGTAAATTAGTAGTAAATATTTTGGGGTTTTAAATTACGCAGGATTAAATTGTAAATTAGTAGCAAATATGTTTTGGGTTTGAGATTACACATGATATAATAGGAAATTACTAGCAAATTCTTTAGATTTGAGATTAATAGTGAATTAATAGTAAATGATCACACAAATATTTTTTGCGTTTGAGATTACGTATGATTTCATAGTAAATTAGTAGTAAATATTTTGGGGTTTTAAATTACGCAGGATTTAATAGTAAATTAGTAGCAAATATTTTTTGGGTTTGAGATTACACATGATATAATAGGAAATTACTAGCAAATTCTTTAGGTTTGAGATTAATAGTGAATTAATAGTAAATGATTAGCAAATATGTTTTCCGTTTGAGATTACATATGATTTCAAAGTAAATTAGTAGTAAATATATTGAGGTTTTAAATTACGCAGGATTTAATAGTAAATAATTAGCAAATATTTTTTGGGTTTGAGATTACACATGATATAATAGGAAATTAATAGCAAATTCTTTAGGTTTGAGATTAATGGTGAATTAATAGTAAATGATTAGCAAATATTTTTTGCGTTTGAGATTACGTATGATTTCATAGTAAATTAGTAGTAAATATTTTGGTGTTTTAAATTACGCAGGATTTAATAGTAAATTAGTAGCAAATATGTTTTGGGTTTAAGATTACACATGATATAATAGGAAATTACTAGCAAATTCTTTAGATTTGAGATTAATAGTGAATGAATAGTAAATGATCACACCAATATTTTTTGCGTTTGAGATTACGTATGATTTCATAGTAAATTAGTAGTAAATATTTTGGTGTTTTAAATTACGCAGGATTTAATAGTAAATTAGTAGCAAATATGTTTTGGGTTTGAGATTACACATGATATAATAGGAAATTACTAGCAAATTCTTTAGGTTTGAGATTAATAGTGAATTAATAGTAAATGATTAGCAAATATGTTTTCCGTTTGAGATTACATATGATTTCAAAGTAAATTAGTAGTAAATATTTTGGGGTTTTAAATTACGCAGGATTTAATAGTAAATTAGTAGCAAATATTTGTTGGGTTTGAGATTACACATGATATAATAGGAAATTACTAGCAAATCCTTTAGGTTTGAGATTAATAGTGAATTAATAGTAAATGATTAGCAAATATTTTTTGGGTTTGAGATTACGTATGATTTCATAGTAAATTAGTAGTAAATATTTTGGGGTGTTAAATTACACATGAGTTAATAGTAAATTAGTAGCAAATATTTTTTGGGTTTTAGATTACACATGATGTTATAGGAAATTACTTGCAACTTCTTTAGGTTTGAGATTAATAGTGAATTAATAGTAAATGATTAGCAAATATTTTTTGCGTTTGAGATTACGTATGATTTCATAGTAAATTAGTAGTAAATATTTTGGGGTTTTAAATTACGCAGGATTTAATAGTAAATTAGTAGCAAATATTTTTTCGGTTTGAGATTACACATGATATAATAGGAAATTACTAGCAAATTCTTTAGGTTTGAGATTAATAGTGAATTAATAGTAAATGATTAGCAAATATTTTTTGCGTTTGAGATTACGTATGATTTCATAGTAAATTAGTAGTAAATATTTTGGGGTTTTAAATTACGCAGGATTTAATAGTAAATTAGTAGCAAATATGTTTTGGGTTTGAGATTACACATGATATAATAGGAAATTACTAGCAAATTCTTTAGGTTTGAGATTAATAGTGAATTAATAGTAAATGATTAGCAAATATTTTTTTCGTTTGAGATTACGTATGATTTCATAGTAAATTAGTAGTAAATATTTTGGGGTTTTAAATTACGCAGGATTTAATAGTAAATTAGTAGCAAATATTTTTTCGGTTTGAGATTACACATGATATAATAGGAAATTACTAGCAAATTCTTTAGGTTTGAGATTAATAGTGAATTAATAGTAAATGATTAGCAAATATTTTTTGCGTTATAGATTACGTATGATTTCATAGTAAATTAGTAGTAAATATTTTGGGGTTTTAAATTACGCAGGATTTAATAGTAAATTAGTAGCAAATATTTTTTGGGTTTGAGATTACACATGATATAATAGGAAATTACTAGCAAATTCTTTAGGTTTGAGATTAATAGTGAATTAATAGTAAATGATTAGCAAATATTTTTTGCGTTTGAGATTACGTATGATTTCATAGTAAATTAGTAGTAAATATTTTGGGGTTTTAAATTACGCAGGATTAAATAGTAAATTAGTAGCAAATATGTTTTGGGTTTGAGATTACACATGATATAATAGGAAATTATTAGCAAATTCTTTAGATTTGAGATTAATAGTGAATTAATAGTAAATGATTAGCAAATATTTTTTGCGTTTGAGATTACGTATGATTTCATAGTAAATTAGTAGTAAATATTTTGGGGTTTTAAATTACGCAGGATTTAATAGTAAATTAGTAGCAAATATTTTTTCGGTTTGAGATTACACATGATATAATAGGAAATTACTAGCAAATTCTTTAGGTTTGAGATTAATAGTGAATTAATAGTAAATGATTAGCAAATATTTTTTGCGTTTGAGATTACGTATGATTTCATAGTAAATTAGTAGTAAATATTTTGGGGTTTTAAATTACGCAGGATTTAATAGTAAATTAGTAGCAAATATTTTTTCGGTTTGAGATTACACATGATATAATAGGAAATTACTAGCAAATTCTTTAGGTTTGAGATTAATAGTGAATTAATAGTAAATGATTAGCAAATATGTTTTCCGTTTGAGATTACATATGATTTCAAAGTAAATTAGTAGTAAATATTTTGGGGTTTTAAATTACGCAGGATTTGATAGTAAATTAGTAGCAAATATTTGTTGGGTTTGAGATTACACATGATATAATAGGAAATTACTAGCAAATCCTTTAGGTTTGAGATTAATAGTGAATTAATAGTAAATGATTAGCAAATATTTTTTGGGTTTGAGATTACGTATGATTTCATAGTAAATTAGTAGTAAATATTTTGGGGTGTTAAATTACTCATGAGTTAATAGTAAATTAGTAGCAAATATTTTTTGGGTTTGAGATTACACATGATGTTATAGGAAATTACTAGCAAATTCTTTAGATTTGAGATTAATAGTGAATGAATAGTAAATGATCACACCAATATTTTTTGCGTTTGAGATTACGTATGATTTAATAGTAAATTAGTAGTAAATGTTTTGGGGTTTTAAATTACGCAGGATTTAATAGTAAATTAGTAGCAAATATAATTTGGGTTTGAGATTACACATGATATAATAGGAAATTACTAGCAAATTCTTTAGGTGTGAGATTAATAGTGAATTAATAGTAAATGATTAGCAAATATTTTTTGCGTTTGAGATTACGTATGATTTCATAGTAAATTAGTAGTAAATATTTTGGGGTTTTAAATTACGCAGGATTAAATAGTAAATTAGTAGCAAATATGTTTTGGGTTTGAGATTACACATGATATAATAGGAAATTACTAGCAAATTCTTTAGATTTGAGATTAATAGTGAATTAATAGTAAATGATCACACAAATATTTTTTGCGTTTGAGATTACGTATGATTTCATAGTAAATTAGTAGTAAATATTTTGGGGTTTTAAATTACGCAGGATTTAATAGTAAATTATTAGCAAATATTTTTTGGGTTTGAGATTACACATGATATAATAGGAAATTACTAGCAAATTCTTTAGGTTTGAGATTAATAGTGAATTAATAGTAAATGATTAGCAAATATTTTTTGCGTTTGAGATTACGTAAGATTTCATAGTAAATTAGTAGTAAATATTTTGGGGTTTTAAATTACGCAGGATTTAATAGTAAATTAGTAGCAAATATTTTTTCGGTTTGAGATTACACATGATATAATAGGAAATTACTAGCAAATTCTTTAGGTTTGAGATTAATAGTGAAAATAGTAAATGATTAGCAAATATTTTTTGCGTTTGAGATTACGTATGATTTCAAGTAAATTAGTAGTAAATATTTTGGGGGTTTAAATTACGCAGGATTTAATAGTATATAATTAGCAAATATTTTTTGGGTTTGAGATTACACATGATATAATAGGAAATTACTAGCAAATTCTTTAGGTGTGAGATTAATAGTGAATTAATAGTAAATGATTAGCAAATATTTTTTGCGTTTGAGATTACGTATGATTTCATAGTAAATTAGTAGTAAATATTTTGGGGTTTTAAATTACGCAGGATTAAATAGTAAATTAGTAGCAAATATGTTTTGGGTTTGAGATTACACATGATATAATAGGAAATTACTAGCAAATTCTTTAGGTTTGAGATTAATAGTGAATTAATAGTAAATGATTAGCAAATATGTTTTCCGTTTGAGATTACATATGATTTCAAAGTAAATTAGTAGTAAATATATTGGGGTTTTAAATTACGCAGGATTTAATAGTAAAAAATTAGCAAATATTTTTTGGGTTTGAGATTACACATGATATAATAGGAAATTACTAGCAAATTCTTTAGGTTTGAGATTAATAGTGAATTAATAGTAAATGATTAGCAAATATTTTTTGCGTTTGAGATTACGTATGATTTCATAGTAAATTAGTAGTAAATATTTTGGTGTTTTAAATTACGCAGGATTTAATCGTAAATTAGTAGCAAATATGTTTTGGGTTTGAGATTACACATGATATAATAGGAAATTACTAGCAAATTCTTTAGATTTGAGATTAATAGTGAATGAATAGTAAATGATCACACCAATATTTTTTGCGTTTGAGATTACGTATGATTTAATAGTAAATTAGTAGTAAATGTTTTGGGGTTTTAAATTACGCAGGATTTAATAGTAAATTAGTAGCAAATATAATTTGGGTTTGAGATTACACATGATATAATAGGAAATTACTAGCAAATTCTTTAGGCTTGAGATTAATAGTGAATTAATAGTAAATGATTAGCAAATATTTTTTGCGTTTGAGATTACGTATGATTTCATAGTAAATTAGTAGTAAATATTTTGGGGTGTTAAATTACACATGAGTTAATAGTAAATTAGTAGCAAATATTTTTTGTGTTTGAGATTACACATGATATAATAGGAAATTACTAGCAAATTCTTTAGGTTTGAGATTAATAGTGAATTAATAGTAAATGATTAGCAAATATGTTTTCCGTTTGAGATTACATATGATTTCAAAGTAAATTAGTAGTAAATATTTTGGTGTTTTAAATTACGTAGGATTTAATAGTAAATTAGTAGCAAATATTTGTTGGGTTTGAGATTACACATGATATAATAGGAAATTACTAGCAAATCCTTTAGGTTTGAGATTAATAGTGAATTAATAGTAAATGATTAGCAAATATTTTTTGGGTTTGAGATTACGTATGATTTCATAGTAAATTAGTAGTAAATATTTTGGGGTGTTAAATTACACATGAGTTAATAGTAAATTAGTAGCAAATATTTTTTGGGTTTGAGATTACACATGATGTTATAGGAAATTACTTGCAACTTCTTTAGGTTTGAGATTAATAGTGAATTAATAGTAAATGATTAGCAAATATTTTTTGCGTTTGAGATTACGTATGATTTCATAGTAAATTAGTAGTAAATATTTTGGGGTTTTAAATTACGCAGGATTTAATAGTAAATTAGTAGCAAATATTTTTTCGGTTTGAGATTACACATGATATAATAGGAAATTACTAGCAAATTCTTTAGGTTTGAGATTAATAGTGAATTAATAGTAAATGATTAGCAAATATGTTTTCCGTTTGAGATTACATATGATTTCAAAGTAAATTAGTAGTAAATATTTTGGGGTTTTAAATTACGCAGGATTTGATAGTAAATTAGTAGCAAATATTTGTTGGGTTTGAGATTACACATGATATAATAGGAAATTACTAGCAAATCCTTTAGGTTTGAGATTAATAGTGAATTAATAGTAAATGATTAGCAAATATTTTTTGGGTTTGAGATTACGTATGATTTCATAGTAAATTAGTAGTAAATATTTTGGGGTGTTAAATTACACATGAGTTAATAGTAAATAAGTAGCAAATATTTTTTGGGTTTGAGATTACACATGATGTTATAGGAAATTACTAGCAAATTCTTTAGATTTGAGATTAATAGTGAATGAATAGTAAATGATCACACCAATATTTTTTGCGTTTGAGATTACGTATGATTTAATAGTAAATTAGTAGTAAATGTTTTGGGGTTTTAAATTACGCAGGATTTAATAGTAAATTAGTAGCAAATATAATTTGGGTTTGAGATTACACATGATATAATAGGAAATTACTAGCAAATTCTTTAGGCTTGAGATTAATAGTGAATTAATAGTAAATGATTAGCAAATATTTTTTGCGTTTGAGATTACGTATGATTTCATAGTAAATTAGTAGTAAATATTTTGGGGTGTTAAATTACACATGAGTTAATAGTAAATTAGTAGCAAATATTTTTTGGGTTTGAGATTACACATGATATAATAGGAAATTACTAGCACATTCTTTAGGTTTTAGATTAATAGTGAATTAATAGTAAATGATTAGCAAATATGTTTTCCGTTTGAGATTACATATGATTTCAAAGTAAATTAGTAGTAAATATTTTGGGGTTTTTAATTACGCAGGATTTAATAGTAAATTAGTAGCAAATATTTGTTGGGTTTGAGATTACACATGATATAATAGGAAATTACTAGCAAATCCTTTAGGTTTGAGATTAATAGTGAATTAATAGTAAATGATTAGCAAATATTTTTTGGGTTTGAGATTACGTATGATTTCATAGTAAATTAGTAGTAAATATTTTGGGGTGTTAAATTACACATGAGTTAATAGTAAATTAGTAGCAAATATTTTTTGGGTTTGAGATTACACATGATGTTATAGGAAATTACTTGCAACTTCTTTAGGTTTGAGATTAATAGTGAATTAATAGTAAATGATTAGCAAATATTTTTTGCGTTTGAGATTACGTATGATTTCATAGTAAATTAGTAGTAAATATTTTGGGGTTTTAAATTACGCAGGATTTAATAGTAAATTAGTAGCAAATATTTTTTCGGTTTGAGATTACACATGATATAATAGGAAATTACTAGCAAATTCTTTAGGTTTGAGATTAATAGTGAATTAATAGTAAATGATTAGCAAATATTTTTTGCGTTTGAGATTACGTATGATTTCATAGTAAATTAGTAGTAAATATTTTGGGGTTTTAAATTACGCAGGATTTAAACGTAAATTAGTAGCAAATATTTTTTCGGTTTGAGATTACACATGATATAATAGGAAATTACTAGCAAATTCTTTAGGTTTGAGATTAATAGTGAATTAATAGTAAATGATTAGCAAATATTTTTTGCGTTTGAGATTACGTATTATTTCATAGTAAATTAGTAGTAAATATTTTGGGGTTTTAAATTACGCAGGATTTAATAGTAAATTAGTAGCAAATATTTTTTGGGTTTGAGATTACACATGATATAATAGGAAATTACTAGCAAATTCTTTAGGTTTGAGATTAATAGTGAATTAATAGTAAATGATTAGCAAATATGTTTTCCGTTTGAGATTACATATGATTTCAAAGTAAATTAGTAGTAAATATTTTGGGGTTTTAAATTACGCAGCATTTAATAGTAAATTAGTAGCAAATATTTGTTGGGTTTGAGATTACACATGATATAATAGGAAATTACTAGCAAATCCTTTAGGTTTGAGATTAATAGTGAATTAATAGTAAATGATTAGCAAATATTTTTTGGGTTTGAGATTACGTATGATTTCATAGTAAATTAGTAGTAAATATTTTGGGGTGTTAAATTACACATGAGTTAATAGTAAATTAGTAGCAAATATTTTTTGGGTTTGAGATTACACATGATGTTATAGGAAATTACTTGCAACTTCTTTAGGTTTGAGATTAATAGTGAATTAATAGTAAATGATTAGCAAATATTTTTTGCGTTTGAGATTACGTATGATTTCATAGTAAATTAGTAGTAAATATTTTGGGGTTTTAAATTACGCAGGATTTAATAGTAAATTAGTAGCAAATATTTTTTCGGTTTGAGATTACACATGATATAATAGGAAATTACTAGCAAATTCTTTAGGTTTGAGATTAATAGTGAATTAATAGTAAATGATTAGCAAATATTTTTTGCGTTTGAGATTACGTATGATTTCATAGTAAATTAGTAGTAAATATTTTGGGGTTTTAAATTACGCAGGATTTAATAGTAAATTAGTAGCAAATATTTTTTGGGTTTGAGATTACACATGATATAATAGGAAATTACTAGCAAATTCTTTAGGTTTGAGATTAATAGTGAATTAATAGTAAATGATTAGCAAATATGTTTTCCGTTTGAGATTACATATGATTTCAAAGTAAATTAGTAGTAAATATTTTGGGGTTTTAAATTACGCAGGATTTAATAGTAAATTAGTAGCAAATATTTGTTGGGTTTGAGATTACACATGATATAATAGGAAATTACTAGCAAATCCTTTAGGTTTGAGATTAATAGTGAATTAATAGTAAATGATTAGCAAATATTTTTTGGGTTTGAGATTACGTATGATTTCATAGTAAATTAGTAGTAAATATTTTGGGGTGTTTAATTACACATGAGTTAATAGTAAATTAGTAGCAAATATTTTTTGGGTTTGAGATTACACATGATGTTATAGGAAATTACTTGCAACTTCTTTAGGTTTGAGATTAATAGTGAATTAATAGTAAATGATTAGCAAATATTTTTTGCGTTTGAGATTACGTATGATTTCATAGTAAATTAGTAGTAAATATTTTGGGGTTTTAAATTACGCAGGATTTAATAGTAAATTAGTAGCAAATATTTTTTCGGTTTGAGATTACACATGATATAATAGGAAATTACTAGCAAATTCTTTAGGCTTGAGATTAATAGTGAATTAATAGTAAATGATTAGCAAATATTTTTTGCGTTTGAGATTACGTATGATTTCATAGTAAATTAGTAGTAAATATTTTGGGGTGTTAAATTACACATGAGTTAATAGTAAATTAGTAGCAAATATTTTTTGGGTTTGAGATTACACATGATATAATAGGAAATTACTAGCAAATTCTTTAGGTTTGAGATTAATAGTGAATTAATAGTAAATGATTAGCAAATTTTTTTCGTTTGAGATTACGTATGATTTCATAGTAAATTAGTAGTAAATATTTTGGGGTTTTAAATTACGCAGGATTTAATAGTAAATTAGTAGCAAATATGTTTTGGGTTTGAGATTACACATGATATAATAGGAAATTACTAGCAAATTCTTTAGGTTTGAGATTAATAGTGAATTAATAGTAAATGATTAGCAAATATTTTTTGCGTTTGAGATTACGTATGATTTCATAGTAAATTAGTAGTAAATATTTTGGGGTTTTAAATTACGCAGGATTTAATAGTAAATTAGTAGCAAATATTTTTTGGGTGTGAGATTACACATGATATAATAGGAAATTACTAGCAAATTCTTTAGGTTTGAGATTAATAGTGAATTAATAGTAAATGATTAGCAAATATTTTTTGCGTTTGAGATTACGTATGATTTCATAGTAAATTAGTAGTAAATATTTTGGGGTGTTAAATTACACATGAGTTAATAGTAAATTAGTAGCAAATATTTTTTGGGTTTGAGATTACACATGATATAATAGGAAATTACTAGCAAATTCTTTAGGTTTGAGATTAATAGTGAATTAATAGTAAATGATTAGCAAATATTTTTTGCGTTTGAGATTACGTATGATTTCATAGTAAATTAGTAGTAAATATTTTGGGGTGTTAAATTACACATGAGTTAATAGTAAATTAGTAGCAAATATTTTTTGGGTTTGAGATTACACATGATGTTATAGGAAATTACTTGCAACTTCTTTAGGTTTGAGATTAATAGTGAATTAATAGTAAATGATTAGCAAATATTTTTTGCGTTTGAGATTACGTATGATTTCATAGTAAATTAGTAGTAAATATTTTGGGGTTTTAAATTACGCAGGATTTAATAGTAAATTAGTAGCAAATATTTTTTCGGTTTGAGATTACACATGATATAATAGGAAATTACTAGCAAATTCTTTAGGCTTGAGATTAATAGTGAATTAATAGTAAATGATTAGCAAATATTTTTTGCGTTTGAGATTACGTATGATTTCATAGTAAATTAGTAGTAAATATTTTGGGGTGTTAAATTACACATGAGTTAATAGTAAATTAGTAGCAAATATTTTTTGGGTTTGAGATTACACATGATATAATAGGAAATTACTAGCAAATTCTTTAGGTTTGAGATTAATAGTGAATTAATAGTAAATGATTAGCAAATTTTTTTCGTTTGAGATTACGTATGATTTCATAGTAAATTAGTAGTAAATATTTTGGGGTTTTAAATTACGCAGGATTTAATAGTAAATTAGTAGCAAATATGTTTTGGGTTTGAGATTACACATGATATAATAGGAAATTACTAGCAAATTCTTTAGGTTTGAGATTAATAGTGAATTAATAGTAAATGATTAGCAAATATTTTTTGCGTTTGAGATTACGTATGATTTCATAGTAAATTAGTAGTAAATATTTTGGGGTTTTAAATTACGCAGGATTTAATAGTAAATTAGTAGCAAATATGTTTTGGGTTTGAGATTACACATGATATAATAGGAAATTACTAGCAAATTCTTTAGGTTTGAGATTAATAGTGAATTAATAGTAAATGATTAGCAAATATTTTTTGCGTTTGAGATTACGTATGATTTCATAGTAAATTAGGAGTAAATATTTTGGGGTGTTAAATTACACATGAGTTAATAGTAAATTAGTAGCAAATATTTTTTGGGTTTGAGATTACACATGATATAATAGGAAATTACTAGCAAATTCTTTAGGTTTGAGATTAATAGTGAATTAATAGTAAATGATTAGCAAATATTTTTTGCGTTTGAGATTACGTATGATTTCATAGTAAATTAGTAGTAAATATTTTGGGGTGTTAAATTACACATGAGTTAATAGTAAATTAGTAGCAAATATAATTTGGGTTTGAGATTACACATGATATAATAGGAAATTACTAGCAAATTCTTTAGGTTTGAGATTAATAGTGAATTAACAGTAAATGATTAGCAAATATTTTTTTCGTTTGAGATTACGTATGATTTCATAGTAAATTAGTAGTAAATATTTTGGGGTGTTAAATTACGCAGGATTTAATAGTAAATTAGTAGCAAATATGTTTTGGGTTTGAGATTACACATGATATAATAGGAAATTACTAGCAAATTCGTTAGGTTTGAGATTAATAGTGAATTAATAGTAAATGATTAGCAAATTTTTTTCGTTTGAGATTACGTATGATTTCATAGTAAATTAGTAGTAAATATTTTGGGGTTTTAAATTACGCAGGATTTAATAGTAAATTAGTAGCAAATATGTTTTGGGTTTGAGATTACACATGATATAATAGGAAATTACTAGCAAATTCTTTAGGTTTGAGATTAGTAGTGAATTAATAGTAAATGATTAGCAAATATTTTTTGCGTTTGAGATTACGTATGATTTCATAGTAAATTAGTAGTAAATATTTTGGGGTTTTAAATTACGCAGGATTTAATAGTAAATTAGTAGCAAATATTTTTTGGGTTTGAGATTACACATGATATAATAGGAAATTACTAGCAAATTCTTTAGGTTTGAGATTAATAGTGAATTAATAGTAAATGATTAGCAAATATTTTTTTCGTTTGAGATTACGTATGATTTCATAGTAAATTAGTAGTAAATATTTTGGGGTTTTAAATTACACATGATTTAATAGTAAATTAGTAGCAAATATAATTTGGGTTTGAGATTACACATGATTTAATAGGAAATTACTAGCAAATTCTTTAGGTTTGAGATTAATAGTGAATTAATAGTAAATGATTAGCAAATATTTTTTTCGTTTGAGATTACGTATGATTTCATAGTAAATTAGTAGTAAATATTTTGGGGTTTTAAATTACGCAGGATTTAATAGTAAATTAGTAGCAAATATTTTTTGGGTGTGAGATTACACATGATATAATAGGAAATTACTAGCAAATTCTTTAGGTTTGAGATTAATAGTGAAAATAGTAAATGATTAGCAAATATTTTTTGCGTTTGAGATTACGTATGATTTCAAGTAAATTAGTAGTAAATATTTTGGAGGTTTAAATTACGCAGGATTTAATAGTAAATTAGTAGCAAATATTTTTTGGGTGTGAGATTACACATGATATAATAGGAAATTACTAGCAAATTCTTTTGGTTTGAGATTAATAGTGAAAATAGTAAATGATTAGCAAATATTTTTTGCGTTTGAGATTACGTATGATTTCAAGTAAATAAGTAGTAAATATTTTGGGGGTTTAAATTACGCAGGATTTAATAGTATATAATTAGCAAATATTTTTTGGGTTTGAGATTACACATGATATAATAGGAAATTACTAGCAAATTCTTTAGGTGTGAGAATTATAGTGAATTAATAGTAAATGATTAGCAAATATTTTTTGCGTTTGAGATTACGTATGATTTCATAGTAAATTAGTAGTAAATATTTTGGGGTTTTAAATTACGCAGGATTAAATAGTAAATTAGTAGCAAATATGTTTTGGGTTTGAGATTACACATGATATAATAGGAAATTACTAGCAAATTCTTTAGATTTGAGATTAATAGTGAATTAATAGTAAATGATTAGCAAATATTTTTTGCGTTTGAGATTACGTATGATTTCATAGTAAATTAGTAGTAAATATTTTGGGGTTTTAAATTACGCAGGATTTAATAGTAAATTAGTAGCAAATATTTTTTGGGTTTGAGATTACACATGATATAATAGGAAATTACTAGCAAATTCTTTAGGTTTGAGATTAATAGTGAATTAATAGTAAATGATAAGCAAATATGTTTTCCGTTTGAGATTACATATGATTTCAAAGTAAATTAGTAGTAAATATATTGGGGTTTTAAATTACGCAGGATTTAATAGTAAATTAGTAGCATATATTTTTTGGGTTTGAGATTACACATGATATAATAAGAAATTACTAGCAAATTCTTTAGGTTTGAGATTAATAGTGAATTAATAGTAAATGATTAGCAAATATTTTTTGCGTTTGAGATTACGTATGATTTCATAGTAAATTAGTAGTAAATATTTTGGTGTTTTAAATTACGCAGGATTTAATCGTAAATTAGTAGCAAATATGTTTTGGGTTTGAGATTACACATGATATAATAGGAAATTACTAGCAAATTCTTTAGATTTGAGATTAATAGTGAATGAATAGTAAATGATCACACCAATATTTTTTGCGTTTGAGATTACGTATGATTTAATAGTAAATTAGTAGTAAATGTTTTGGGGTTTTAAATTACGCAGGATTTAATAGTAAATTAGTAGCAAATATAATTTGGGTTTGAGATTACACATGATATAATAGGAAATTACTAGCAAATTATTTAGGCTTGAGATTAATAGTGAATTAATAGTAAATGATTAGCAAATATTTTTTGCGTTTGAGATTACGTATGATTTCATAGTAAATTAGTAGTAAATATTTTGGGGTTTTAAATTACGCAGGATTTAATAGTAAATTAGTAGCAAATATTTTTTCGGTTTGAGATTACACATGATATAATAGGAAATTACTAGCAAATTCTTTAGGTTTGAGATTAATAGTGAATTAATAGTAAATGATTAGCAAATATTTTTTGCGTTTGAGATTACGTATGATTTCATATTAAATTAGTAGTAAATATTTTGGGGTGTTAAATTACACATGAGTTAATAGTAAATTAGTAGCAAATATTTTTTGGGTTTGAGATTACACATGATATAATAGGAAATTACTAGCACATTCTTTAGGTTTTAGATTAATAGTGAATTAATAGTAAATGATTAGCAAATATGTTTTCCGTTTGAGATTACATATGATTTCAAAGTAAATTAGTAGTAAATATTTTGGGGTTTTTAATTACGCAGGATTTAATAGTAAATTAGTAGCAAATATTTGTTGGGTTTGAGATTACACATGATATAATAGGAAATTACTAGCAAATCCTTTAGGTTTGAGATTAATAGTGAATTAATAGTAAATGATTAGCAAATATTTTTTGGGTTTGAGATTACGTATGATTTCATAGTAAATTAGTAGTAAATATTTTGGGGTGTTAAATTACACATGAGTTAATAGTAAATTAGTAGCAAATATTTTTTGGGTTTGAGATTACACATGATGTTATAGGAAATTACTTGCAACTTCTTTAGGTTTGAGATTAATAGTGAATTAATAGTAAATGATTAGCAAATATTTTTTGCGTTTGAGATTACGTATGATTTCATAGTAAATTAGTAGTAAATATTTTGGGGTTTTAAATTACGCAGGATTTAATAGTAAATTAGTAGCAAATATTTTTTCGGTTTGAGATTACACATGATATAATAGGAAATTACTAGCAAATTCTTTAGGTTTGAGATTAATAGTGAATTAATAGTAAATGATTAGCAAATATTTTTTGCGTTTGAGATTACGTATGATTTCATAGTAAATTAGTAGTAAATATTTTGGGGTTTTAAATTACGCAGGATTTAAACGTAAATTAGTAGCAAATATTTTTTCGGTTTGAGATTACACATGATATAATAGGAAATTACTAGCAAATTCTTTAGGTTTGAGATTAATAGTGAATTAATAGTAAATGATTAGCAAATATTTTTTGCGTTTGAGATTACGTATTATTTCATAGTAAATTAGTAGTAAATATTTTGGGGTTTTAAATTACGCAGGATTTAATAGTAAATTAGTAGCAAATATTTTTTGGGTTTGAGATTACACATGATATAATAGGAAATTACTAGCAAATTCTTTAGGTTTGAGATTAATAGTGAATTAATAGTAAATGATTAGCAAATATGTTTTCCGTTTGAGATTACATATGATTTCAAAGTAAATTAGTAGTAAATATTTTGGGGTTTTAAATTACGCAGGATTTAATAGTAAATTAGTAGCAAATATTTGTTGGGTTTGAGATTACACATGATATAATAGGAAATTACTAGCAAATCCTTTAGGTTTGAGATTAATAGTGAATTAATAGTAAATGATTAGCAAATATTTTTTGCGTTTGAGATTACGTATGATTTCATAGTAAATTAGTAGTAAATATTTTGGAGTGTTAAATTACACATGAGTTAATAGTAAATTAGTAGCAAATATTTTTTGGGTTTGAGATTACACATGATGTTATAGGAAATTACTTGCAACTTCTTTAGGTTTGAGATTAATAGTGAATTAATAGTAAATGATTAGCAAATATTTTTTGCGTTTGAGATTACGTATGATTTCATAGTAAATTAGTAGTAAATATTTTGGGGTTTTAAATTACGCAGGATTTAATAGTAAATTAGTAGCAAATATTTTTTCGGTTTGAGATTACACATGATATAATAGGAAATTACTAGCAAATTCTTTAGGTTTGAGATTAATAGTGAATTAATAGTAAATGATTAGCAAATATTTTTTGCGTTTGAGATTACGTATGATTTCATAGTAAATTAGTAGTAAATATTTTGGGGTTTTAAATTACGCAGGATTTAATAGTAAATTAGTAGCAAATATTTTTTGGGTTTGAGATTACACATGATATAATAGGAAATTACTAGCAAATTCTTTAGGTTTGAGATTAATAGTGAATTAATAGTAAATGATTAGCAAATATGTTTTCCGTTTGAGATTACATATGATTTCAAAGTAAATTAGTAGTAAATATTTTGGGGTTTTAAATTACGCAGGATTTAATAGTAAATTAGTAGCAAATATTTGTTGGGTTTGAGATTACACATGATATAATAGGAAATTACTAGCAAATCCTTTAGGTTTGAGATTAATAGTGAATTAATAGTAAATGATTAGCAAATATTTTTTGGGTTTGAGATTACGTATGATTTCATAGTAAATTAGTAGTAAATATTTTGGGGTGTTTAATTACACATGAGTTAATAGTAAATTAGTAGCAAATATTTTTTGGGTGTGAGATTACACATGATGTTATAGGAAATTACTTGCAACTTCTTTAGGTTTGAGATTAATAGTGAATTAATAGTAAATGATTAGCAAATATTTTTTGCGTTTGAGATTACGTATGATTTCATAGTAAATTAGTAGTAAATATTTTGGGGTTTTAAATTACGCAGGATTTAATAGTAAATTAGTAGCAAATATTTTTTCGGTTTGAGATTACACATGATATAATAGGAAATTACTAGCAAATTCTTTAGGCTTGAGATTAATAGTGAATTAATAGTAAATGATTAGCAAATATTTTTTGCGTTTGAGATTACGTATGATTTCATAGTAAATTAGTAGTAAATATTTTGGGGTGTTAAATTACACATGAGTTAATAGTAAATTAGTAGCAAATATTTTTTGGGTTTGAGATTACACATGATATAATAGGAAATTACTAGCAAATTCTTTAGGTTTGAGATTAATAGTGAATTAATAGTAAATGATTAGCAAATTTTTTTCGTTTGAGATTACGTATGATTTCATAGTAAATTAGTAGTAAATATTTTGGGGTTTTAAATTACGCAGGATTTAATAGTAAATTAGTAGCAAATATGTTTTGGGTTTGAGATTACACATGATATAATAGGAAATTACTAGCAAATTCTTTAGGTTTGAGATTAATAGTGAATTAATAGTAAATGATTAGCAAATATTTTTTGCGTTTGAGATTACGTATGATTTCATAGTAAATTAGTAGTAAATATTTTGGGGTTTTAAATTACGCAGGATTTAATAGTAAATTAGTAGCAAATATTTTTTGGGTGTGAGATTACACATGATATAATAGGAAATTACTAGCAAATTCTTTAGGTTTGAGATTAATAGTGAATTAATAGTAAATGATTAGCAAATATTTTTTGCGTTTGAGATTACGTATGATTTCATAGTAAATTAGTAGTAAATATTTTGGGGTGTTAAATTACACATGAGTTAATAGTAAATTAGTAGCAAATATTTTTTGGGTTTGAGATTACACATGATATAATAGGAAATTACTAGCAAATTCTTTAGGTTTGAGATTAATAGTGAATTAATAGTAAATGATTAGCAAATATTTTTTGCGTTTGAGATTACGTATGATTTCATAGTAAATTAGTAGTAAATATTTTGGGGTGTTAAATTACACATGAGTTAATAGTAAATTAGTAGCAAATATTTTTTGGGTTTGAGATTACACATGATGTTATAGGAAATTACTTGCAACTTCTTTAGGTTTGAGATTAATAGTGAATTAATAGTAAATGATTAGCAAATATTTTTTGCGTTTGAGATTACGTATGATTTCATAGTAAATTAGTAGTAAATATTTTGGGGTTTAAATTACGCAGGATTTAATAGTAAATTAGTAGCAAATATTTTTTCGGTTTGAGATTACACATGATATAATAGGAAATTACTAGCAAATTCTTTAGGCTTGAGATTAATAGTGAATTAATAGTAAATGATTAGCAAATATTTTTTGCGTTTGAGATTACGTATGATTTCATAGTAAATTAGTAGTAAATATTTTGGGGTGTTAAATTACACATGAGTTAATAGTAAATTAGTAGCAAATATTTTTTGGGTTTGAGATTACACATGATATAATAGGAAATTACTAGCAAATTCTTTAGGTTTGAGATTAATAGTGAATTAATAGTAAATGATTAGCAAATTTTTTTCGTTTGAGATTACGTATGATTTCATAGTAAATTAGTAGTAAATATTTTGGGGTTTTAAATTACGCAGGATTTAATAGTAAATTAGTAGCAAATATGTTTTGGGTTTGAGATTACACATGATATAATAGGAAATTACTAGCAAATTCTTTAGGTTTGAGATTAATAGTGAATTAATAGTAAATGATTAGCAAATATTTTTTGCGTTTGAGATTACGTATGATTTCATAGTAAATTAGTAGTAAATATTTTAGGGGTTTTAAATTACGCAGGATTTAATAGTAAATTAGTAGCAAATATGTTTTGGGTTTGAGATTACACATGATATAATAGGAAATTACTAGCAAATTCTTTAGGTTTGAGATTAATAGTGAATTAATAGTAAATGATTAGCAAATATTTTTTGCGTTTGAGATTACGTATGATTTCATAGTAAATTAGTAGTAAATATTTTGGGGTGTTAAATTACACATGAGTTAATAGTAAATTAGTAGCAAATATTTTTTGGGTTTGAGATTACACATGATATAATAGGAAATTACTAGCAAATTCTTTAGGTTTGAGATTAATAGTGAATTAATAGTAAATGATTAGCAAATATTTTTTGCGTTTGAGATTACGTATGATTTCATAGTAAATTAGTAGTAAATATTTTGGGGTGTTAAATTACACATGAGTTAATAGTAAATTAGTAGCAAATATTTTTTGGGTTTGAGATTACACATGATATAATAGGAAATTACTAGCAAATTCTTTAGGTTTGAGATTAATAGTGAATTAACAGTAAATGATTAGCAAATATTTTTTTCGTTTGAGATTACGTATGATTTCATAGTAAATTAGTAGTAAATATTTTGGGGTGTTAAATTACGCAGGATTTAATAGTAAATTAGTAACAAATATGTTTTGGGTTTGAGATTACACATGATATAATAGGAAATTACTAGCAAATTCTTTAGGTTTGAGATTAATAGTGAATTAATAGTAAATGATTAGCAAATTTTTTTCGTTTGAGATTACGTATGATTTCATAGTAAATTAGTAGTAAATATTTTGGGGTTTTAAATTACGCAGGATTTAATAGTAAATTAGTAGCAAATATGTTTTGGGTTTGAGATTACACATGATATAATAGGAAATTACTAGCAAATTCTTTAGGTTTGAGATTAGTAGTGAATTAATAGTAAATGATTAGCAAATATTTTTTGCGTTTGAGATTACGTATGATTTCATAGTAAATTAGTAGTAAATATTTTGGGGTTTTAAATTACGCAGGATTTAATAGTAAATTAGTAGCAAATATTTTTTGGGTTTGAGATTACACATGATATAATAGGAAATTACTAGCAAATTCTTTAGGTTTGAGATTAATAGTGAATTAATAGTAAATGATTAGCAAATATTTTTTTCGTTTGAGATTACGTATGATTTCATAGTAAATTAGTAGTAAATATTTTGGGGTTTTATATTACACATGATTTAATAGTAAATTAGTAGCAAATATAATTTGGGTTTGAGATTACACATGATTTAATAGGAAATTACTAGCAAATTCTTTAGGTTTGAGATTAATAGTGAATTAATAGTAAATGATTAGCAAATATTTTTTTCGTTTGAGATTACGTATGATTTCATAGTAAATTAGTAGTAAATATTTTGGGGTTTTAAATTACCCAGGTTTTAATAGTAAATTAGTAGCAAATATTTTTTGGGTGTGAGATTACACATGATATAATAGGAAATTACTAGCAAATTCTTTAGGTTTGAGATTAATAGTGAAAATAGTAAATGATTAGCAAATATTTTTTGCGTTTGAGATTACGTATGATTTCAAGTAAATTAGTAGTAAATATTTTGGGGTTTTAAATTACGCAGGATTTAATAGTAAATTAGTAGCAAATATTTTTTGGGTGTGAGATTACACATGATATAATAGGAAATTACTAGCAAATTCTTTAGGTTTGAGATTAATAGTGAAAATAGTAAATGATTAGCAAATATTTTTTGCGTTTGAGATTACGTATGATTTCAAGTAAATTAGTAGTAAATATTTTGGAGGTTTAAATTACGCAGGATTTAATAGTAAATTAGTAGCAAATATTTTTTGGGTTTGAGATTACACATGATATAATAGGAAATTACTAGCAAATTCTTTAGGTTTGAGATTAATAGTGAAAATAGTAAATGATTAGCAAATATTTTTTGCGTTTGAGATTACGTATGATTTCAAGTAAATTAGTAGTAAATATTTTGGGGTTTTAAATTACGCAGGATTTAATAGTAAATTAGTAGCAAATATTTTTTGGGTGTGAGATTACACATGATATAATAGGAAATTACTAGCAAATTCTTTAGGTTTGAGATTAATAGTGAAAATAGTAAATGATTAGCAAATATTTTTTGCGTTTGAGATTACGTATGATTTCAAGTAAATTAGTAGTAAATATTTTGGAGGTTTAAATTACGCAGGATTTAATAGTAAATTAGTAGCAAATATTTTTTGGGTTTGAGATTACACATGATATAATAGGAAATTACTAGCAAATTCTTTAGGTTTGAGATTAATAGTGAAAATAGTAAATGATTAGCAAATATTTTTTGCGTTTGAGATTACGTATGATTTCAAGTAAATTAGTAGTAAATATTTTGGGGTTTTAAATTACGCAGGATTTAATAGTAAATTAGTAGCAAATATTTTTTGGGTGTGAGATTACACATGATATAATAGGAAATTACTAGCAAATTCTTTAGGTTTGAGATTAATAGTGAAAATAGTAAATGATTAGCAAATATTTTTTGCGTTTGAGATTACGTATGATTTCAAGTAAATTAGTAGTAAATATTTTGGAGGTTTAAATTACGCAGGATTTAATAGTAAATTAGTAGCAAATATTTTTTGGGTTTGAGATTACACATGATATAATAGGAAATTACTAGCAAATTCTTTAGGTTTGAGATTAATAGTGAAAATAGTAAATGATTAGCAAATATTTTTTGCGTTTGAGATTACGTATGATTTCAAGTAAATTAGTAGTAAATATTTTGGGGTTTTAAATTACGCAGGATTTAATAGTAAATTAGTAGCAAATATTTTTTGGGTGTGAGATTACACATGATATAATAGGAAATTACTAGCAAATTCTTTAGGTTTGAGATTAATAGTGAAAATAGTAAATGATTAGCAAATATTTTTTGCGTTTGAGATTACGTATGATTTCAAGTAAATTAGTAGTAAATATTTTGGAGGTTTAAATTACGCAGGATTTAATAGTAAATTAGTAGCAAATATTTTTTGGGTTTGAGATTACACATGATATAATAGGAAATTACTAGCAAATTCTTTAGGTTTGAGATTAATAGTGAAAATAGTAAATGATTAGCAAATATTTTTTGCGTTTGAGATTACGTATGATTTCAAGTAAATTAGTAGTAAATATTTTGGGGTTTTAAATTACGCAGGATTTAATAGTAAATTAGTAGCAAATATTTTTTGGGTGTGAGATTACACATGATATAATAGGAAATTACTAGCAAATTCTTTAGGTTTGAGATTAATAGTGAAAATAGTAAATGATTAGCAAATATTTTTTGCGTTTGAGATTACGTATGATTTCAAGTAAATTAGTAGTAAATATTTTGGAGGTTTAAATTACGCAGGATTTAATAGTAAATTAGTAGCAAATATTTTTTGGGTTTGAGATTACACATGATATAATAGGAAATTACTAGCAAATTCTTTAGGTTTGAGATTAATAGTGAAAATAGTAAATGATTAGCAAATATTTTTTGCGTTTGAGATTACGTATGATTTCAAGTAAATTAGTAGTAAATATTTTGGGGTTTTAAATTACGCAGGATTTAATAGTAAATTAGTAGCAAATATTTGTTGGGTGTGAGATTACACATGATATAATAGGAAATTACTAGCAAATTCTTTAGGTTTGAGATTAATAGTGAAAATAGTAAATGATTAGCAAATATTTTTTGCGTTTGAGATTACGTATGATTTCAAGTAAATTAGTAGTAAATATTTTGGAGGTTTAAATTACGCAGGATTTAATAGTAAATTAGTAGCAAATATTTTTTGGGTGTGAGATTACACATGATATAATAGGAAATTACTAGCAAATTCTTTAGGTTTGAGATTAATAGTGAAAATAGTAAATGATTAGCAAATATTTTTTGCGTTTGAGATTACGTATGATTTCAAGTAAATAAGTAGTAAATATTTTGGGGGTTTAAATTACGCAGGATTTAATAGTATATAATTAGCAAATATTTTTTGGGTTTGAGATTACACATGATATAATAGGAAATTACTAGCAAATTCTTTAGGTGTGAGATTAATAGTGAATTAATAGTAAATGATTAGCAAATATTTTTTGCGTTTGAGATTACGTATGATTTCATAGTAAATTAGTAGTAAATATTTTGGGGTTTTAAATTACGCAGGATTAAATAGTAAATTAGTAGCAAATATGTTTTGGGTTTGAGATTACACATGATATAATAGGAAATTACTAGCAAATTCTTTAGATTTGAGATTAATAGTGAATTAATAGTAAATGATTAGCAAATATTTTTTGCGTTTGAGATTACGTATGATTTCATAGTAAATTAGTAGTAAATATTTTGGGGTTTTAAATTACGCAGGATTTAATAGTAAATTAGTAGCAAATATTTTTTTGGGTTTGAGATTACACATGATATAATAGGAAATTACTAGCAAATTCTTTAGGTTTGAGATTAATAGTGAATTAATAGTAAATGATTAGCAAATATGTTTTCCGTTTGAGATTACATAGGATTTCAAAGTAAAATAGTAGTAAATATATTGGGGTTTTAAATTACGCAGGATTTAATAGTAAATAATTAGCATATATTTTTTGGGTTTGAGATTACACATGATATAATAAGAAATTACTAGCAAATTCTTTAGGTTTGAGATTAATAGTGAATGAATAGTAAATGATCACACCAATATTTTTTGCGTTTGAGATTACGTATGATTTAATAGTAAATTAGTAGTAAATGTTTTGGGGTTTTAAATTACGCAGGATTTAATAGTAAATTAGTAGCAAATATAATTTGGGTTTGAGATTACACATGATATAATAGGAAATTACTAGCAAATTATTTAGGCTTGAGATTAATAGTGAATTAATAGTAAATGATTAGCAAATATTTTTTGCGTTTGAGATTACGTATGATTTCATAGTAAATTAGTAGTAAATATTTTGGGGTTTTAAATTACGCAGGATTTAATAGTAAATTAGTAGCAAATATTTTTTCGGTTTGAGATTACACATGATATAATAGGAAATTACTAGCAAATTCTTTAGGTTTGAGATTAATAGTGAATTAATAGTAAATGATTAGCAAATATTTTTTGCGTTTGAGATTACGTATGATTTCATAGTAAATTAGTAGTAAATATTTTGGGGTTTTAAATTACGCAGGATTTAATAGTAAATTAGTAGCAAATATTTTTTGGGTTTGAGATTACACATGATATAATAGGAAATTACTAGCAAATTCTTTAGGTTTGAGATTAATAGTGAATTAATAGTAAATGATTAGCAAATATGTTTTCCGTTTGAGATTACATATGATTTCAAAGTAAATTAGTAGTAAATATTTTGGGGTTTTAAATTACGCAGGATTTAATAGTAAATTAGTAGCAAATATTTGTTGGGTTTGAGATTACACATGATATAATAGGAAATTACTAGCAAATCCTTTAGGTTTGAGATTAATAGTGAATTAATAGTAAATGATTAGCAAATATTTTTTGGGTTTGAGATTACGTATGATTTCATAGTAAATTAGTAGTAAATATTTGGGGGTGTTAAATTACACATGAGTTAATAGTAAATTAGTAGCAAATATTTTTTGGGTTTGAGATTACACATGATGTTATAGGAAATTACTTGCAACTTCTTTAGGTTTGAGATTAATAGTGAATTAATAGTAAATGATTAGCAAATATTTTTTGCGTTTGAGATTACGTATGATTTCATAGTAAATTAGTAGTAAATATATTGGGGTTTTACATTACGCAGGATTTAATAGTAAATTAGTAGCAAATATTTTTTCGGTTTGAGATTACACATGATATAATAGGAAATTACTAGCAAATTCTTTAGACTTGAGATTAATAGTGAATTAATAGTAAATGATTAGCAAATATTTTTTGCGTTTGAGATTACGTATGATTTCATAGTAAATTAGTAGTAAATATTTTGGGGTGTTAAATTACACATGAGTTCATAGTAAATTAGTAGCAAATATTTTTTGGGTTTGAGATTACACATGATTTAATAGGAAATTACTAGCAAATTCTTTAGGTTTGAGATTAATAGTGAATTAACAGTAAATGATTAGCAAATATTTTTTTCGTTTGAGATTACGTATGATTTCATAGTAAATTAGTAGTAAATATTTTGGGGTGTTAAATTACGCAGGATTTAATAGTAAATTAGTAGCAAATATGTTTTGGGTTTGAGATTACACATGATATAATAGGAAATTACTAGCAAATTCTTTAGGTTTGAGATTAATAGTGAATTAATAGTAAATGATTAGCAAATTTTTTTCGTTTGAGATTACGTATGATTTCATAGTAAATTAGTAGTAAATATTTTGGGGTTTTAAATTACGCAGGATTTAATAGTAAATTAGTAGCAAATATGTTTTGGGTTTGAGATTACACATGATATAATAGGAAATTACTAGCAAATTCTTTAGGTTTGAGATTAATAGTGAATTAATAGTAAATGATTAGCAAATATTTTTTGCGTTTGAGATTACGTATGATTTCATAGTAAATTAGTAGTAAATATTTTGGGGTTTTAAATTACGCAGGATTTAATAGTAAATTAGTAGCAAATATTTTTTGGGTTTGAGATTACACATGATATAATAGGAAATTACTAGCAAATTCTTTAGGTTTGAGATTAATAGTGAATTAATAGTAAATGATTAGCAAATATTTTTTTCGTTTGAGATTACGTATGATTTCATAGTAAATTAGTAGTAAATATTTTGGGGTTTTAAATTACACATGATTTAATAGTAAATTAGTAGCAAATATAATTTGGGTTTGAGATTACACATGATTTAATAGGAAATTACTAGCAAATTCTTTAGGTTTGAGATTAATAGTGAATTAATAGTAAATGATTAGCAAATATTTTTTTCGTTTGAGATTACGTATGATTTCATAGTAAATTAGTAGTAAATATTTTGGGGTTTTAAATTACGCAGGATTTAATAGTAAATTAGTAGCAAATATTTTTTGGGTGTGAGATTACACATGATATAATAGGAAATTACTAGCAAATTCTTTAGGTTTGAGATTAATAGTGAAAATAGTAAATGATTAGCAAATATTTTTTGCGTTTGAGATTACGTATGATTTCAAGTAAATTAGTAGTAAATATTTTGGGGTTTTAAATTACGCAGGATTTAATAGTAAATTAGTAGCAAATATTTTTTGGGTGTGAGATTACACATGATATAATAGGAAATTACTAGCAAATTCTTTAGGTTTGAGATTAATAGTGAAAATAGTAAATGATTAGCAAATATTTTTTGCGTTTGAGATTACGTATGATTTCAAGTAAATTAGTAGTAAATATTTTGGGGGTTTAAATTACGCAGGATTTAATAGTATATAATTAGCAAATATTTTTTGGGTTTGAGATTACACATGATATAATAGGAAATTACTAGCAAATTCTTTAGGTGTGAGATTAATAGTGAATTAATAGTAAATGATTAGCAAATATTTTTTGCGTTTGAGATTACGTATGATTTCATAGTAAATTAGTAGTAAATATTTTGGGGTTTTAAATTACGCAGGATTAAATAGTAAATTAGTAGCAAATATGTTTTGGGTTTGAGATTACACATGATATAATAGGAAATTACTAGCAAATTCTTTAGATTTGAGATTAATAGTGAATTAATAGTAAATGATTAGCAAATATTTTTTGCGTTTGAGATTACGTATGATTTAATAGTAAATTAGTAGTAAATATTTTGGGGTTTTAAATTACGCAGGATTTAATAGTAAATTAGTAGCAAATATTTTTTGGGTTTGAGATTACACATGATATAATAGGAAATTACTAGCAAATTCTTTAGGTTTGAGATTAATAGTGAATTAATAGTAAATGATTAGCAAATATGTTTTCCGTTTGAGATTACATATGATTTCAAAGTAAATTAGTAGTAAATATTTTGGGGTTTTAAATTACGCAGGATTTAATAGTAAATTAGTAGCAAATATTTGTTGGGTTTGAGATTACACATGATATAATAGGAAATTACTAGCAAATCCTTTAGGTTTGAGATTAATAGTGAATTAATAGTAAATGATTAGCAAATATTTTTTGGGTTTGAGATTACGTATGATTTCATAGTAAATTAGTAGTAAATATTTTGGGGTGTTAAATTACACATGAGTTAATAGTAAATTAGTAGCAAATATTTTTTGGGTTTGAGATTACACATGATGTTATAGGAAATTACTTGCAACTTCTTTAGGTTTGAGATTAATAGTGAATTAATAGTAAATGATTAGCAAATATTTTTTGCGTTTGAGATTACGTATGATTTCATAGTAAATTAGTAGTAAATGTTTTGGGGTTTTAAATTACGCAGGATTTAATAGTAAATTAGTAGCAAATATAATTTGGGTTTGAGATTACACATGATATAATAGGAAATTACTAGCAAATTCTTTAGGCTTGAGATTAATAGTGAATTAATAGTAAATGATTAGCAAATATTTTTTGCGTTTGAGATTACGTATGATTTCATAGTAAATTAGTAGTAAATATTTTGGGGTGTTAAATTACACATGAGTTAATAGTAAATTAGTAGCAAATATTTTTTGGGTTTGAGATTACACATGATATAAAGGGAAATTACTAGCAAATTCTTTAGGTTTGAGATTAATAGTGAATTAATAGTAAATGATTAGCAAATATGTTTTCCGTTTGAGATTACATATGATTTCAAAGTAAATTAGTAGTAAATATTTTGGGGTTTTAAATTACGCAGGATTTAATAGTAAATTAGTAGCAAATATTTGTTGGGTTTGAGATTACACATGATATAATAGGAAATTACTAGCAAATCCTTTAGGTTTGAGATTAATAGTGAATTAATAGTAAATGATTAGCAAATATTTTTTGGGTTTGAGATTACGTATGATTTCATAGTAAATTAGTAGTAAATATTTTGGGGTGTTAAATTACACATGAGTTAATAGTAAATTAGTAGCAAATATTTTTTGGGTTTGAGATTACACATGATGTTATAGGAAATTACTTGCAACTTCTTTAGGTTTGAGATTAATAGTGAATTAATAGTAAATGATTAGCAAATATTTTTTGCGTTTGAGATTACGTATGATTTCATAGTAAATTAGTAGTAAATATTTTGGGGTTTTAAATTACGCAGGATTTAAAAGTAAATTAGTAGCAAATATTTTTTCGGTTTGAGATTACACATGATATAATAGGAAATTACTAGCAAATTCTTTAGGTTTGAGATTAATAGTGAATTAATAGTAAATGATTAGCAAATATTTTTTGCGTTTGAGATTACGTATGATTTCATAGTAAATTAGTAGTAAATATTTTGGGGTTTTAAATTACGCAGGATTTAATAGTAAATTAGTAGCAAATATGTTTTGGGTTTGAGATTACACATGATATAATAGGAAATTACTAGCAAATTCTTTAGGTTTGAGATTAATAGTGAATTAATAGTAAATGATTAGCAAATGTTTTTTGCGTTTGAGATTACGTATGATTTCATAGTAAATTAGTAGTAAATATTTTGGGGTTTTAAATTACGCAGGATTTAATAGTAAATTAGTAGCAAATATTTTTTGGGTTTGAGATTACACATGATATAATAGGAAATTACTAGCAAATTCTTTAGGTTTGAGATTAATAGTGAATTAATAGTAAATGATTAGCAAATATTTTTTTCGTTTGAGATTACGTATGATTTCATAGTAAATTAGTAGTAAATATTTTGGGGTTTTAAATTACGCAGGATTTAATAGTAAATTAGTAGCAAATATTTTTTGGGTTTGAGATTACACATGATATAATAGGAAATTACTAGCAAATTCTTTAGTTGTGAGATTAATAGTGAATTAATAGTAAATGATTAGCAAATATTTTTTGCGTTTGAGATTACGTATGATTTCATAGTAAATTAGTAGTAAATATTTTGGGGTTTTAATTACGCAGGATTAAATAGTAAATTAGTAGCAAATATGTTTTGGGTTTGAGATTACACATGATATAATAGGAAATTACTAGCAAATTCTTTAGATTTGAGATTAATAGTGAATGAATAGTAAATGATCACACCAATATTTTTTGCGTTTGAGATTACGTATGATTTAATAGTAAATTAGTAGTAAATGTTTTGGTGTTTTAAATTACGCAGGATTTAATAGTAAATTAGTAGCAAATATAATTTGGGTTTGAGATTACACATGATATAATAGGAAATTACTAGCAAATTCTTTAGGCTTGAGATTAATAGTGAATTAATAGTAAATGATTAGCAAATATTTTTTGCGTTTGAGATTACGTATGATTTCATAGTAAATTAGTAGTAAATATTTTGGGGTGTTAAATTACACATGAGTTAATAGTAAATTAGTAGCAAATATTTTTTGGGTTTGAGATTACACATGATATAATAGGAAATTACTAGCAAATTCTTTAGGTTTGAGATTAATAGTGAATTAATAGTAAATGATTAGCAAATATGTTTTCCGTTTGAGATTACGTATGATTTCATAGTAAATTAGTAGTAAATATTTTGGGGTTTTAAATTACGCAGGATTTAATAGTAAATTAGTAGCAAATATTTTTTCGGTTTGAGATTACACATGATATAATAGGAAATTACTAGCAAATTCTTTAGGTTTGAGATTAATAGTGAATTAATAGTAAATGATTAGCAAATATTTTTTGCGTTTGAGATTACGTATGATTTCATAGTAAATTAGTAGTAAATATTTTGGGGTTTTAAATTACGCAGGATTTAATAGTAAATTAGTAGCAAATATGTTTTGGGTTTGAGATTACACATGATATAATAGGAAATTACTAGCAAATTCTTTAGGTTTGAGATTAATAGTGAATTAATAGTAAATGATTAGCAAATGTTTTTTGCGTTTGAGATTACGTATGATTTCATAGTAAATTAGTAGTAAATATTTTGGGGTTTTAAATTACGCAGGATTTAATAGTAAATTAGTAGCAAATATTTTTTGGGGTTGAGATTACACATGATATAATAGGAAATTACTAGCAAATTCTTTAGGTTTGAGATTAATAGTGAATTAATAGTAAATGATTAGCAAATATTTTTTTCGTTTGAGATTACGTATGATTTCATAGTAAATTAGTAGTAAATATTTTGGGGTTTTAAATTACGCAGGATTTAATAGTAAATTAGTAGCAAATATTTTTTGGGTTTGAGATTACACATGATATAATAGGAAATTACTAGCAAATTCTTTAGTTGTGAGATTAATAGTGAATTAATAGTAAATGATTAGCAAATATTTTTTGCGTTTGAGATTACGTATGATTTCATAGTAAATTAGTAGTAAATATTTTGGGGTTTTAATTACGCAGGATTAAATAGTAAATTAGTAGCAAATATGTTTTGGGTTTGAGATTACACATGATATAATAGGAAATTACTAGCAAATTCTTTAGATTTGAGATTAATAGTGAATGAATAGTAAATGATCACACCAATATTTTTTGCGTTTGAGATTACGTATGATTTAATAGTAAATTAGTAGTAAATGTTTTGGTGTTTTAAATTACGCAGGATTTAATAGTAAATTAGTAGCAAATATAATTTGGGTTTGAGATTACACATGATATAATAGGAAATTACTAGCAAATTCTTTAGGCTTGAGATTAATAGTGAATTAATAGTAAATGATTAGCAAATATTTTTTGCGTTTGAGATTACGTATGATTTCATAGTAAATTAGTAGTAAATATTTTGGGGTGTTAAATTACACATGAGTCAATAGTAAATTAGTAGCAAATATTTTTTGGGTTTGAGATTACACATGATATAATAGGAAATTACTAGCAAATTCTTTAGGTTTGAGATTAATAGTGAATTAATAGTAAATGATTAGCAAATATGTTTTCCGTTTGAGATTACATATGATTTCAAAGTAAATTAGTAGTAAATATTTTGGGGTTTTAAATTACGCAGGATTTAATAGTAAATTAGTAGCAAATATTTGTTGGGTTTGAGATTACACATGATTTCATAGGAAATTACTAGCAAATCCTTTAGGTTTGAGATTAATAGTGAATTAATAGTAAATGATTAGCAAATATTTTTTGCGTTTGAGATTACGTATGATTTAATAGTAAATTAGTAGTAAATATTTTCGGGTTTTAAATTACGCAGGATTTAATAGTAAATTAGTAGCAAATATAATTTGGGTTTGAGATTACACATGATATAATAGGAAATTACTAGTAAATTCTTTAGGCTTGAGATTAATAGTGAATTAATAGTAAATGATTAGCAAATATTTTTTGCGTTTGAGATTACGTATGATTTCATAGTAAATTAGTAGTAAATATTTTGGGGTGTTAAATTACACATGAGTTAATAGTAAATTAGTAGCAAATATTTTTTTGGTTTGAGATTACACATGATGTTATAGGAAATTACTTGCAAATTCTTAAGGTTTGAGATTAATAGTGAATTAATAGTAAATGATTAGCAAATATTTTTTGCGTTTGAGATTACGTATGATTTCATAGTAAATTAGTAGTAAATATTTTGGGGTTTTAAATTACGCAGGATTTAATAGTAAATTAGTAGCAAATATTTTTTGGGTTTGAGATTACACATGATATAATGGGAAATTACTAGCAAATTCTTTAGATTTGAAATTAATAGTGAATTAATAATAAATGATCACACAAATATTTTTTGCGTTTGAGGTTACGTATGATTTCATAGTAAATTAGTAGTAAATATTTTGGGGTTTTAAATTACGCAGGATTTAATAGTAAATTAGTAGCAAATATTTTTTGGGTTTGAGATTACACATGATTTAATAGGAAATTACTAGCAAATTCTTTAGGTTTGAGATTAATAGTGAATTAATAGTAAATGATTAGCAAATATTTTTTGCGTTTGAGATTACGTATGATTTCATAGTAAATTAGTAGTAAATATTTTGGGGTTTTAAATTACGCAGGATTTAATAGTAAATTAGTAGCAAATATTTTTTGGGTTTGAGATTACACATGATATAATAGGAAATTACTAGCAAATTCTTTAGATTTGAAATTAATAGTGAATTAATAGTAAATGATCACACAAATATTTTTTGCGTTTGAGGTTACGTATGATTTCATAGTAAATTAGTAGTAAATATTTTGGGGTTTTAAATTACGCAGGATTTAATAGTAAATTAGTAGCAAATATTTTTTGGGTTTGAGATTACACATGATATAATAGGAAATTACTAGCAAATTCTTTAGGTTTGAGATTAATAGTGAATTAATAGTAAATGATTAGCAAATATTTTTTGCGTTTGAGATTACGTATGATTTCATAGTAAATTAGAAGTAAATATTTTGGGGTTTTAAATTACGCAGGATTTAATAGTAAATTAGTAGCAAATATGTTTTGGGTTTGAGATTACACATGATATAATAGGAAATTACTAGCAAATTCTTTAGGTTTGAGATTAATAGTGAATTAATAGTAAATGATTAGCAAATATTTTTTGCGTTTGCGATTACGTATGATTTCACAGTAAATTAGTAGTAAATATTTTGGGGTTTTAAATTACGCAGGATTAAATAGTAAATTAGTAGCAAATATGTTTTGGGTTTGAGATTACACATGATATAATAGGAAATTACTAGCAAATTCTTTAGGTTTGAGATTAATAGTGAATTAATAGTAAATGATCACACCAATATTTTTTGCGTTTGAGATTACGTATGATTTCATAGTAAATTAGTAGTAAATATTTTGGGGTTTTAAATTACGCAGGATTTAATAGTAAATAATTAGCAAATATTTTTTGGGTTTGAGATTACACATGATATAATAGCAAATTACTAGCAAATTCTTTAGGTTTGAGATTAATAGTGAATTAATAGTAAATGATCACACAAATATTTTTTGCGTTTGAGATTACGTATGATTTCATAGTAAATTAGTAGTAAATATTTTGGGGTTTTAAATTACGCAGGATTTAATAGTAAATTAGTAGCAAATATTTTTTGGGTTTGAGATTACACATGATATAATAGGAAATTACTAGCAAATTCTTTATGTTTGAGATTAATAGTGAATTAATAGTAAATGATTAGCAAATATTTTTTGCGTTTGAGATTACGTATGATTTCATAGTAAATTAGTAGTAAATATTTTGGGGTTTTAAATTACGCAGGATTTAATAGTAAATTAGTAGCAAATATTTGTTGGGTTTGAGATTACACATGATATAATAGGAAATTACCAGCAAATCCTTTAGGTTTGAGATTAATAGTGAATTAATAGTAAATGATTAGCAAATATTTTTTGCGTTTGAGATTACGTATGATTTAATAGTAAATATGTAGTAAATATTTTGGGGTTTTAGATTACGCAGGATTTAATAGTAAATTAGTAGCAAATATAATTTGGGTTTGAGATTACACATGATATAATAGCAAATTACTAGCAAATTCTTTAGGCTTGAGATTAATAGTGAATTAATAGTAAATGATTAGCAAATATTTTTTGCGTTTGAGATTACGTATGATTTCATAGTAAATTAGTAGTAAATATTTTGGGGTGTTAAATTACACATGAGTTAATAGTAAATTAGTAGCAAATATTTTTTGGGTTTGAGATTACACATGATATGATAGGAAATTACTTGCAAATTCTTTAGGTTTGAAATTAATAGTGAATTAATAGTAAATGATTAGCAAATATTTTTTGCGTTTGAGATTACGTATGATTTCATAGTAAATTAGTAGTAAATATTTTGGGGTTTTAAATTACGCAGGATTTAATAGTAAATAAGTAGCAAATATTTTTTGGGTTAGAGATTACACATGATATAATAGGAAATTACTAGCAAATTCTTTAGGTTTGAGATTAATAGTGAATTAATAGTAAATGATTAGCAAATATTTTTTGCGTTTGAGATTACGTATGATTTCAAAGTAAATTAGTAGTAAATATTTTGGGGTTTTAAATTACGCAGGATTTAATAGTAAATAATACGCAAATATTTTTTGGGTTTGAGATTACACATGATATAATAGGAAATTACTAGCCAATTCTTTAGGTTTGAGATTAATAGTGAATTAATAGTAAATGATTAGCAAATATTTTTTGCGTTTGAGATTACGTATGATTTCATAGTAAATTAGTAGTAAATATTTTGGGGTTTTAAATTACGCAGGATTTAATAGTAAATTAGTAGCAAATATAATTTGGGTTTGAGATTACACATGATATAATAGCAAATTACTAGCAAATTCTTTAGGTTTGAGATTAATAGTGAATTAATAGTAAATGATTAGCAAATATTTTTTGCGTTTGAGATTACGTATGATTTCATAGTAAATTAGTAGTAAATATTTTGGGGTTTTAAATTACACATGATTTAATAGTAAATTAGTAGCAAATATTTTTTGGGTTTGAGATTACACATGATATTATAGGAAATTACTTGCAAATTCTTTAGGTTTGAGAGTAATAGTGAATTAATAGTAAATGATTAGCAAATATTTTTTGCGTTTGAGATTACGTATGATTTCATAGTAAATTAGTAGTAAATATTTTGGGGTTTTAAATTACGCAGGATTTAATAGTAAATTAGTAGCAAATATTTTTTGGGTTTGAGATTACACATGATATAATAGGAAATTACTAGCAAATTCTTTAGGTTTGAGATTAATAGTGAATTAACAGTAAATGATTAGCAAATATTTTTTTCGTTTGAGATTACATATGATTTCAAAGTAAATTAGTAGTAAATATTTTGGGGTTTTAAATTACGCAGGATTTAATAGTAAATAATTAGCGAATATTTTTTGGGTTTGAGATTACACATGATATAATAGGAAATTACTAGCAAATTCTTTAGGTTTGAGATTAATAGTGAATTAATAGTAAATGATTAGCAAATATTTTTTGCGTTTGAGATTACGTATGATTTCATAGTAAATTAGTAGTAAATATTTTGGGGTTTTAAATTACACATGATTTAATAGTAAATTAGTAGCAAATATTTTTTGGGTTTGAGATTACACATGATATTATAGGAAATTACTTGCAAATTCTTTAGGTTTGAGAGTAATAGTGAATTAATAGTAAATGATTAGCAAATATTTTTTGCGTTTGAGATTACGTATGATTTCATAGTAAATTAGTAGTAAATATTTTGGGATTTTAAATTACGCAGGATTTAATAGTAAATTAGTAGCAAATATTTTTTGGGTTTGAGATTACACATGATATAATAGGAAATTACTAGCAAATTCTTTAGGTTTGAGATTAATAGTGAATTAACAGTAAATGATTAGCAAATATTTTTTGCGTTTGAGATTACATATGATTTCAAAGTAAATTAGTAGTAAATATTTTGGGGTTTTAAATTACGCAGGATTTAATAGTAAATAATTAGCAAATATTTTTTGGGTTTGAGATTACACATGATATAATAGGAAATTACTAGCAAATTCTTTAGGTTTGAGAGTAATAGTGAATTAATAGTAAATGATTAGCAAATATTTTTTGCGTTTGAGATTACGTATGATTTCATAGTAAATTAGTAGTAAATATTTTGGGGTTTTAAATTACGCAGGATTTAATAGTAAATTAGTAGCAAATATGTTTTGGGTTTGAGATTACACATGATATAATAGGAAATTACTAGCAAATTCTTTAGGTTTGAGATTAATAGTGAATTAATAGTAAATGATTAGCAAATATTTTTTGCGTTTGCGATTACGTATGATTTCACAGTAAATTAGTAGTAAATATTTTGGGGTTTTAAATTACGCAGGATTTAATAGTAAATTAGTAGCAAATATGTTTTGGGTTTGAGATTACACATGATATAATAGGAAATTACTAGCAAATTCTTTAGGTTTGAGATTAATAGTGAATTAATAGTAAATGATTAGCAAATATTTTTTGCGTTTGAGATTACGTATGATTTCATAGTAAATTAGTAGTAAATATTTTGGGGTTTTAAATTACGCAGGATTTAATAGTAAATTAGTAGCAAATATTTTTTGGGTTTGAGATTACACATGATATAATAGGAAATTACTAGCAAATTCTTTAGGTTTGAGATTAATAGTGAATTAATAGTAAATGATTAGCAAATATTTTTTGCGTTTGAGATTACGTATGATTTCATAGTAAATTAGTAGTAAATATTTTGGGGTTTTAAATTACGCAGGATTTAATAGTAAATTAGTAGCAAATATGTTTTGGGTTTGAGATTACACATGATATAATAGGAAATTACTAGCAAATTCTTTAGGTTTGAGATTAATAGTGAATTAATAGTAAATGATTAGCAAATATTTTTTGCGTTTGCGATTACGTATGATTTCACAGTAAATTAGTAGTAAATATTTTGGGGTTTTAAATTACGCAGGATTTAATAGTAAATTAGTAGCAAATATGTTTTGGGTTTGAGATTACACATGATATAATAGGAAATTACTAGCAAATTCTTTAGGTTTGAGATTAATAGTGAATTAATAGTAAATGATCACACCAATATTTTTTGCGTTTGAGATTACGTATGATTTCATAGTAAATTAGTAGTAAATATTTTGGGGTTTTAAATTACGCAGGATTTAATAGTAAATAATTAGCAAATATTTTTTGGGTTTGAGATTACACATGATATAATAGCAAATTACTAGCAAATTCTTTAGGTTTGAGATTAATAGTGAATTAATAGTAAATGATCACACAAATATTTTTTGCGTTTGAGATTACGTATGATTTCATAGTAAATTAGTAGTAAATATTTTGGGGGTTTAAATTACGCAGGATTTAATAGTAAATTAGTAGCAAATATTTTTTGGGTTTGAGATTACACATGATATAATAGGAAATTACTAGCAAATTCTTTATGTTTGAGATTAATAGTGAATTAATAGTAAATGATTAGCAAATATTTTTTGCGTTTGAGATTACGTATGATTTCAAAGTAAATTAGTAGTAAATATTTTGGGGTTTTAAATTACGCAGGATTTAATAGTAAATAATACGCAAATATTTTTTGGGTTTGAGATTACACATGATATAATAGGAAATTACTAGCCAATTCTTTAGGTTTGAGATTAATAGTGAATTAATAGTAAATGATTAGCAAATATTTTTTGCGTTTGAGATTACGTATGATTTCATAGTAAATTAGTAGTAAATATTTTGGGGTTTTAAATTACGCAGGATTAAATAGTAAATTAGTAGCAAATATAATTTGGGTTTGAGATTACACATGATATAATAGGAAATTACTAGCAAATTCTTTAGGTTTGAGATTAATAGTGAATTAATAGTAAATGATTAGCAAATATTTTTTGCGTTTGAGATTACGTATGATTTCATAGTAAATTAGTAGTAAATATTTTGGGGTTTTAAATTACACATGATTTAATAGTAAATTAGTAGCAAATATTTTTTGGGTTTGAGATTACACATGATATTATAGGAAATTACTTGCAAATTCTTTAGGTTTGAGAGTAATAGTGAATTAATAGTAAATGATTAGCAAATATTTTTTGCGTTTGAGATTACGTATGATTTCATAGTAAATTAGTAGTAAATATTTTGGGATTTTAAATTACGCAGGATTTAATAGTAAATTAGTAGCAAATATTTTTTGGGTTTGAGATTACACATGATATAATAGGAAATTACTAGCAAATTCTTTAGGTTTGAGATTAATAGTGAATTAACAGTAAATGATTAGCAAATATTTTTTGCGTTTGAGATTACATATGATTTCAAAGTAAATTAGTAGTAAATATTTTGGGGTTTTAAATTACGCAGGATTTAATAGTAAATAATTAGCAAATATTTTTTGGGTTTGAGATTACACATGATATAATAGGAAATTACTAGCAAATTCTTTAGGTTTTAGATTAATAGTGAATTAATAGTAAATGATTAGCAAATATTTTTTGCGTTTGAGATTACGTATGATTTCATAGTAAATTAGTAGTAAATATTTTGGGGGTTTAAATTACGCAGGATTTAATAGTAAATTAGTAGCAAATATTTTTTGGGTTTGAGATTACACATGATATAATAGGAAATTACTAGCAAATTCTTTAGGTTTGAGATTAATAGTGAATTAATAGTAAATGATTAGCAAATATTTTTTGCGTTTGAGATTACGTATGATTTCATAGTAAATTATAGTAAATATTTTGGGGTTTTAAATTACACATGATTTAATAGTAAATTAGTAGCAAATATTTTTTGGGTTTGAGATTACACATGATATAATAGGAAATTACTAGCAAATTCTTTAGGTTTGAGATTAATAGTGAATTAATAGTAAATGATTAGCAAATATTTTTTGCGTTTGAGATTACGTATGATTTCATAGTAAATTAGTAGTAAATATTTTGGGGTTTTAAATTACGCAGGATTTAATAGTAAATTAGTAGCAAATATGTTTTGGGTTTGAGATTACACATGATATAATAGGAAATTACTAGCAAATTCTTTAGGTTTGAGATTAATAGTGAATTAATAGTAAATGATTAGCAAATATTTTTTGCGTTTGAGATTACGTATGATTTCATAGTAAATTAGTAGTAAATATTTTGGGGTTTTAAATTACGCAGGATTTAATAGTAAATTAGTAGCAAATATTTTTTGGGTTTGAGATTACACATGATATAATAGGAAATTACTAGCAAATTCTTTAGGTTTGAGATTAATAGTGAATTAATAGTAAATGATTAGCAAATATTTTTTGCGTTTGAGATTACGTATGATTTCATAGTAAATTAGTAGTAAATATTTTGGGGTTTTAAATTACGCAGGATTTAATAGTAAATTAGTAGCAAATATGTTTTGGGTTTGAGATTACACATGATATAATAGGAAATTACTAGCAAATTCTTTAGGTTTGAGATTAATAGTGAATTAATAGTAAATGATTAGCAAATATTTTTTGCGTTTGCGATTACGTATGATTTCACAGTAAATTAGTAGTAAATATTTTGGGGTTTTAAATTACGCAGGATTTAATAGTAAATTAGTAGCAAATATGTTTTGGGTTTGAGATTACACATTATATAATAGGAAATTACTAGCAAATTCTTTAGGTTTGAGATTAATAGTGAATTAATAGTAAATGATCACACCAATATTTTTTGCGTTTGAGATTACGTATGATTTCATAGTAAATTAGTAGTAAATATTTTGGGGTTTTAAATTACGCAGGATTTAATAGTAAATAATTAGCAAATATTTTTTGGGTTTGAGATTACACATGATATAATAGCAAATTACTAGCAAATTCTTTAGGTTTGAGATTAATAGTGAATTAATAGTAAATGATTAGCAAATATTTTTTGCGTTTGAGATTACGTATGATTTCATAGTAAATTAGTAGTAAATATTTTGGGGTTTTAAATTACGCAGGATTTAATAGTAAATTAGTAGCAAATATTTTTTGGGTTTGAGATTACACATGATATAATAGGAAATTACTAGCAAATTCTTTAGGTTTGAGATTAATAGTGAATTAATAGTAAATGATTAGCAAATATGTTTTGCGTTTGAGATTACATATGATTTCAAAGTAAATTAGTAGTAAATATTTTGGGGTTTTAAATTACGCAGGATTTAATAGTAAATAATTAGCAAATATTTTTTGCGTTTGAGATTACGTATGATTTCAAATAAATTAGTAGTAAATATTTTCGGGTTTTAAATTACGCAGGATTTAATAGTAAATTAGTAGCAAATATTTTTTGGGTTTGAGATAACACATGATATAATAGGAAATTACTAGCACATTCTTTAGATTTTAGATTAATAGTGAATTAATAGTAAATGATCACACAAATATTTTTTGCGTTTGAGATTACGTATGATTTCATAGTAAATTAGTAGTAAATATTTTGGGGTTTTAAATTACGCAGGATTTAATAGTACATTAGTAGCAAATATTTTTTGGGTTTGAGATTACACATGATATAATAGGAAATTACTAGCCAATTCTTTAGGTTTGAGATTAATAGTGAATTAATAGTAAATGATTAGCAAATATTTTTTGCGTTTGAGATTACGTATGATTTCATAGTAAATTAGTAGTAAATATTTTGGGGTTTTAAATTACGCAGGATTTAATAGTAAATTAGTAGCAAATATTTTTTGGGTTTGAGATTACACATGATATAATAGGAAATTACTAGCAAATTCTTTAGGTTTGAGATTAATAGTGAATTAATAGTAAATGATTAGCAAATATTTTTTGCGTTTGAGATTACGTATTATTTAATAGTAAATTAGTAGTAAATATTTGGGGTTTAAGATTACGCAGGATTTAATAGTAAATTAGTAGCAAATATTTTTTGGGTTTGAGATTACACATGATATAATAGGAAATTACTAGCAAATCCTTTAGGTTTGAGATTAATAGTGAATTAATAGTAAATGATTAGCAAATATTTTTTGCGTTTGAGATTACGTATGATTTAATAGTAAATCAGTAGTAAATATTTTGGGGTTTTAGATTACGCAGGATTTAATAGTAAATTAGTAGCAAATATAATTTGGGTTTGAGATTACACATGATATAATAGGAAATTACTAGCAAATTCTTTAGGCTTGAGATTAATAGTGAATTAATAGTAAATGATTAGCAAATATTTTTTGCGTTTGAGATTACGTATGATTTCATAGTAAATTAATAGTAAATATTTTGGTGTGTTAAATTACACATGAGTTAATAGTAAATTAGTAGCAAATATTTTTTGGGTTTGTGATTACACATGATATTATAGGAAATTACTTGCAAATTCTTTAGGTTTGAGATTAATAGTGAATTAATAGTAAATGATTAGCAAATATTTTTTGCGTTTGAGATTACGTATGATTTCATAGTAAATTAGTAGTAAATATTTTGGGGGTTTAAATTACGCAGGATTTAATAGTAAATTAGTAGCAAATATTTTTTGGGTTTGAGATTACACATGATATAATAGGAAATTACTAGCAAATTCTTTAGGTTTGAGATTAATAGTGAATTAATAGTAAATGATTAGCAAATATTTTTTGCGTTTGAGATTACGTATGATTTCATAGTAAATTATAGTAAATATTTTGGGGTTTTAAATTACACATGATTTAATAGTAAATTAGTAGCAAATATTTTTTGGGTTTGAGATTACACATGATATAATAGGAAATTACTAGCAAATTCTTTAGGTTTGAGATTAATAGTGAATTAATAGTAAATGATTAGCAAATATTTTTTGCGTTTGAGATTACGTATGATTTCATAGTAAATTAGTAGTAAATATTTTGGGGTTTTAAATTACGCAGGATTTAATAGTAAATTAGTAGCAAATATGTTTTGGGTTTGAGATTACACATGATATAATAGGAAATTACTAGCAAATTCTTTAGGTTTGAGATTAATAGTGAATTAATAGTAAATGATTAGCAAATATTTTTTGCGTTTGAGATTACGTATGATTTCATAGTAAATTAGTAGTAAATATTTTGGGGTTTTAAATTACGCAGGATTTAATAGTAAATTAGTAGCAAATATTTTTTGGGTTTGAGATTACACATGATATAATAGGAAATTACTAGCAAATTCTTTAGGTTTGAGATTAATAGTGAATTAATAGTAAATGATTAGCAAATATTTTTTGCGTTTGAGATTACGTATGATTTCATAGTAAATTAGTAGTAAATATTTTGGGGTTTTAAATTACGCAGGATTTAATAGTAAATTAGTAGCAAATATGTTTTGGGTTTGAGATTACACATGATATAATAGGAAATTACTAGCAAATTCTTTAGGTTTGAGATTAATAGTGAATTAATAGTAAATGATTAGCAAATATTTTTTGCGTTTGCGATTACGTATGATTTCACAGTAAATTAGTAGTAAATATTTTGGGGTTTTAAATTACGCAGGATTTAATAGTAAATTAGTAGCAAATATGTTTTGGGTTTGAGATTACACATTATATAATAGGAAATTACTAGCAAATTCTTTAGGTTTGAGATTAATAGTGAATTAATAGTAAATGATCACACCAATATTTTTTGCGTTTGAGATTACGTATGATTTCATAGTAAATTAGTAGTAAATATTTTGGGGTTTTAAATTACGCAGGATTTAATAGTAAATAATTAGCAAATATTTTTTGGGTTTGAGATTACACATGATATAATAGCAAATTACTAGCAAATTCTTTAGGTTTGAGATTAATAGTGAATTAATAGTAAATGATTAGCAAATATTTTTTGCGTTTGAGATTACGTATGATTTCATAGTAAATTAGTAGTAAATATTTTGGGGTTTTAAATTACGCAGGATTTAATAGTAAATTAGTAGCAAATATTTTTTGGGTTTGAGATTACACATGATATAATAGGAAATTACTAGCAAATTCTTTAGGTTTGAGATTAATAGTGAATTAATAGTAAATGATTAGCAAATATGTTTTGCGTTTGAGATTACATATGATTTCAAAGTAAATTAGTAGTAAATATTTTGGGGTTTTAAATTACGCAGGATTTAATAGTAAATAATTAGCAAATATTTTTTGCGTTTGAGATTACGTATGATTTCAAATAAATTAGTAGTAAATATTTTCGGGTTTTAAATTACGCAGGATTTAATAGTAAATTAGTAGCAAATATTTTTTGGGTTTGAGATAACACATGATATAATAGGAAATTACTAGCACATTCTTTAGATTTTAGATTAATAGTGAATTAATAGTAAATGATCACACAAATATTTTTTGCGTTTGAGATTACGTATGATTTCATAGTAAATTAGTAGTAAATATTTTGGGGTTTTAAATTACGCAGGATTTAATAGTACATTAGTAGCAAATATTTTTTGGGTTTGAGATTACACATGATATAATAGGAAATTACTAGCCAATTCTTTAGGTTTGAGATTAATAGTGAATTAATAGTAAATGATTAGCAAATATTTTTTGCGTTTGAGATTACGTATGATTTCATAGTAAATTAGTAGTAAATATTTTGGGGTTTTAAATTACGCAGGATTTAATAGTAAATTAGTAGCAAATATTTTTTGGGTTTGAGATTACACATGATATAATAGGAAATTACTAGCAAATTCTTTAGGTTTGAGATTAATAGTGAATTAATAGTAAATGATTAGCAAATATTTTTTGCGTTTGAGATTACGTATTATTTAATAGTAAATTAGTAGTAAATATTTGGGGTTTAAGATTACGCAGGATTTAATAGTAAATTAGTAGCAAATATTTTTTGGGTTTGAGATTACACATGATATAATAGGAAATTACTAGCAAATCCTTTAGGTTTGAGATTAATAGTGAATTAATAGTAAATGATTAGCAAATATTTTTTGCGTTTGAGATTACGTATGATTTAATAGTAAATCAGTAGTAAATATTTTGGGGTTTTAGATTACGCAGGATTTAATAGTAAATTAGTAGCAAATATAATTTGGGTTTGAGATTACACATGATATAATAGGAAATTACTAGCAAATTCTTTAGGCTTGAGATTAATAGTGAATTAATAGTAAATGATTAGCAAATATTTTTTGCGTTTGAGATTACGTATGATTTCATAGTAAATTAATAGTAAATATTTTGGTGTGTTAAATTACACATGAGTTAATAGTAAATTAGTAGCAAATATTTTTTGGGTTTGTGATTACACATGATATTATAGGAAATTACTTGCAAATTCTTTAGGTTTGAGATTAATAGTGAATTAATAGTAAATGATTAGCAAATATTTTTTGCGTTTGAGATTACGTATGATTTCATAGTAAATTAGTAGTAAATATTTTGGGGGTTTAAATTACGCAGGATTTAATAGTAAATTAGTAGCAAATATTTTTTGGGTTTGAGATTACACATGATATAATAGGAAATTACTAGCAAATTCTTTAGGTTTGAGATTAATAGTGAATTAATAGTAAATGATTAGCAAATATTTTTTGCGTTTGAGATTACGTATGATTTCAAAGTAAATTAGTAGTAAATATTTTGGGGTTTTAAATTACGCAGGATTTAATAGTAAATTAGTAGCAAATATTTTTTGGGTTTGAGATTACACATGATATAATAGGAAATTACTAGCCAATTCTTTAGGTTTGAGATTAATAGTGAATTAATAGTAAATGATTAGCAAATATTTTTTGCGTTTGAGATTACGTATGATTTCATAGTAAATTAGTAGTAAATATTTTGGGGTTTTAAATTACGCAGGATTTAATAGTAAATTAGTAGCAAATATAATTTGGGTTTGAGATTACACATGATATAATAGGAAATTACTAGCAAATTCTTTAGGTTTGAGATTAATAGTGAATTAATAGTAAATGATTAGCTAATATTTTTTGCGTTTGAGATTACGTATGATTTCATAGTAAATTAGTAGTAAATATTTTGGGGTTTTAAATTACACATGATTTAATAGTAAATTAGTAGCAAATATAATTTGGGTTTGAGATTACACATGATATTATAGGAAATTACTTGCAAATTCTTTAGGTTTGAGATTAATAGTGAATTAATAGTAAATGATTAGCAAATATTTTTTGCGTTTGAGATTACGTATGATTTCATAGTAAATTAGTAGTAAATATTTTGGGGTTTTAAATTACGTAGGATTTAATAGTAAATTAGTAGCAAATATAATTTGGGTTTGAGATTACACATGATATAATAGGAAATTACTAGCAAATTCTTTAGGTTTGAGATTAATAGTGAATTAATAGTAAATGATTAGCAAATATTTTTTGCGTTTGAGATTACGTATGATTTCATAGTAAATTAGTAGTAAATATTTTGGGGTTTTAAATTACACATGATTTAATAGTAAATTAGTAGCAAATATTTTTTGGGTTTGAGATTACACATGATATTATAGGAAATTACTTGCAAATTCTTTAGGTTTGAGAGTAATAGTGAATTAATAGTAAATGATTAGCAAATATTTTTTGCGTTTGAGATTACGTATTATTTCATAGTAAATTAGTAGTAAATATTTTGGGGTTTTAAATTACGCAGGATTTAATAGTAAATTAGTAGCAAATATAATTTGGGTTTGAGATTACACATGATATAATAGGAAATTACTAGCAAATTCTTTAGGTTTGAGATTAATAGTGAATTAATAGTAAATGATTAGCAAATGTTTTTTGCGTTTGAGATTACGTATGATTTCATAGTAAATTAGTAGTAAATATTTTGGGGTTTTTTAATTACGCAGGATTTAATAGTAAATTAGTAGCAAATATAATTTGGGTTTGAGATTACACATGATATTATAGGAAATTACTTGCAAATTCTTTAGGTTTGAGAGTAATAGTGAATTAATAGTAAATGATTAGCAAATATTTTTTGCGTTTGAGATTACGTATGATTTCATAGTAAATTAGTAGTAAATATTTTGGGGTTTTAAATTACGCAGGATTTAATAGTAAATTAGTAGCAAATATAATTTGGGTTTGAGATTACACATGATATAATAGGAAATTACTAGCAAATTCTTTAGGTTTGAGATTAATAGTGAATTAATAGTAAATGATTAGCAAATATTTTTTGCGTTTGAGATTACGTATGATTTCATAGTAAATTAGTAGTAAATATTTTGGGGTTTTAAATTACACATGATTTAATAGTAAATTAGTAGCAAATATTTTTTGGGTTTGAGATTACACATGATATTATAGGAAATTACTTGCAAATTCTTTAGGTTTGAGAGTAATAGTGAATTAATAGTAAATGATTAGCAAATATTTTTTGCGTTTGAGATTACGTATGATTTCATAGTAAATTAGTAGTAAATATTTTGGGGGTTTAAATTACGCAGGATTTAATAGTAAATTAGTAGCAAATATTTTTTGGGTTTGAGATTACACATGATAAAATAGGAAATTACTAGCAAATTCTTTAGGTTTGAGATTAATAGTGAATTAATAGTAAATGATTAGCAAATATTTTTTGCGTTTGAGATTACGTATGATTTCAAAGTAAATTAGTAGTAAATATTTTGGGGTTTTAAATTACGCAGGATTTAATAGTAAATAATTAGCAAATATTTTTTGGGTTTGAGATTACACATGATATAATAGGAAATTACTAGCCAATTCTTTAGGTTTGAGATTAATAGTGAATTAATAGTAAATGATTAGCAAATATTTTTTGCGTTTGAGATTACGTATGATTTCAGAGTAAATTAGTAGTAAATATTTTGGGGTTTTAAATTACGCAGGATTTAATAGTAAATTAGTAGCAAATATTTTTTGGGTTTGAGATTACACATGATATAATAGGAAATTACTAGCAAATTCTTTAGGTTTGAGATTAATAGTGAATTAATAGTAAATGATTAGCAAATATTTTTTGCGTTTGAGATTACGTATGATTTCATAGTAAATTAGTAGTAAATATTTTGGGGTTTTAAATTACGCAGGATTTAATAGTAAATTAGTAGCAAATATAATTTGGGTTTGAGATTACACATGATATAATAGGAAATTACTAGCAAATCCTTTAGGTTTGATTTTAATAGTGAATTAATAGTAAATGATTAGCAAATATTTTTTGCGTTTGAGATTACGTATTATTTAATAGTAAATTAGTAGTAAATATTTGGGGTTTAAGATTACGCAGGATTTAATAGTAAATTAGTAGCAAATATTTTTTGGGTTTGAGATTACACATGATATAATAGGAAATTACTAGCAAATCCTTTAGGTTTGAGATTAATAGTGAATTAATAGTAAATGGTTAGCAAATATTTTTTGCGTTTGAGATTACGTATGATTTAATAGTAAATCAGTAGTAAATATTTTGGGGTTTTAGATTACGCAGGATTTAATAGTAAATTAGTAGCAAATATAATTTGGGTTTGAGATTACACATGATATAATAGGAAATTACTAGCAAATTCTTTAGGCTTGAGATTAATAATGAATTAATAGTAAATGATTAGCAAATATTTTTTGCGTTTGAGATTACGTATGATTTCATAGTAAATTAGTAGTAAATATTTTGGGGTGTTAAATTACACATGAGTTAATAGTAAATTAGTAGCAAATATTTTTTGGGTTTGAGATTACACATGATATTATAGGAAATTACTTGCAAATTCTTTAGGTTTGAGATTAATAGTGAATTAATAGTAAATGATTAGCAAATATTTTTTGCGTTTGAGATTACGTATTATTTCATAGTAAATTAGTAGTAAATATTTTGGGGTTTTAAATTACGCAGGATTTAATAGTAAATTAGTAGCAAATATTTTTTGGGTTTGAGATTACACATGATATAATAGGAAATTACTAGCAAATTCTTTAGGTTTGAGATTAATAGTGAATTAATAGTAAATGATTAGCAAATATTTTTTGCGTTTGAGATTACGTATGATTTCATAGTAAATTAGTAGTAAATATTTTGGGGTTTTAAATTACGCAGGATTTAATAGTAAATTAGTAGCAAATATTTTTTGGGTTTGAGATTACACATGATATAATAGGAAATTACTAGCAAATTCTTTAGGTTTGAGATTAATAGTGAATTAATAGTAAATGATTAGCAAATATTTTTTGCGTTTGAGATTACGTATGATTTCAAAGTAAATTAGTAGTAAATATTTTGGGTTTTTTTTTTTTTTTTTTTTTTTTTTTTTTTTTTCTTTACAAAGGCATCACCACATTATCAAGGCCCAGAGGCCACTCAAAGATAAGGGTTAAAGAGTGTACAGTAGAAATTGGTCAATATAGTAATCATTAGTAATGAAAATTTGGTAAATTTAATAACTTATATGGAACGGCTCATCAAGAACTTATTTACTTTAGACTTGAACACAACCATATTGTAGTCAGCCGGAAAGCAGGAAAACGGAAGACAATTCCACAGGCGTGCAGTTCTAAGAAAGAAGCTTTGTTCATGGAATCTACGTTTAGGTTTAGCCACAGATAAAGAGTGGGGGAAATTATTGATAGTGTTTACAGCTAGACGAGTGTTTCTTGTGAAAGTTTGGCGAGGGGGGACCAAAGATTGAAGCTCAGTTGAACACTTTCCATGAAAATAACGATACATCAGAGACAAACTCGCAACATCTCTTCTGTGAGATAGAGGTTGTAAGGAGGAGAAAAGGACATCTCCTACGAGGCTACGAAGTCTATTTTGAACTCTATCAAGGCAGGACAAGTCCTTTCTAGCAGCTCCTGCCCAGATGTGGCAACAGTATTCCATCCTTGGACGTACCTGGCTCTTATATAGGTAGAGAATAGCATCAGCAGTGAGATATCTACTGGATCGATAGAAAGATCCCACCATTTTTCCAGCGGCCTTGGCAACAGATTTGATATACGTGTTCCATTTAAGATCAGGAGTAATGGTCAAGCCCAGAAGCTTGTCAAAACTTGAGGCCTCCTGAAGACGAGAGCCATTCATTTCAATTGATGACAAATGTGAATTAGAATGTTGATGATGTAAAGAGAGAAGCTTGGTTTTAGATGCATTAAAAGTAACCAGCCACTCCTTTCCCCATTGTACTACGTGCTCAAGATCAGAGGAGAGAGAATTGGAGAGAACTTGCTCGTTTACTGTCTTAGATGTGGTACCATAAATGGTAGTGTCGTCAGCATAAATGTCTACAAATGATGTAAGGATATGATTTGGAAGATCATTAATGTAGATCAGGAAAAGAGTTGGGCCCAGGATGGATCCCTGAGGGACACCGGCATTAATACTGTGAGCTTCTGATTTTTGCCCCTCAACTACTACTCTTATGAACCTATCAGAAAGAAATGATTTAATAATTGAGAAGACTTTTCCAGCTATACCATAGCTAGCGATCTTATGAAGTAAACCTTTATGCCATACCCTATCAAAGGCTTTAGATATGTCAAGAGCAATTGCTCTAGAAAGATTGCCACCGTCGAGAGATTTGCTAATCCTATGCGATATAACTGTAATGACATCTGCTGTAGATCTAGCAGAACGGAAACCATATTGAGTGTCACTAAGAAGGTTATTTTTGTTGAGATGTTTGATTACTTCTGTATTTAACACAGATTCTAGCAACTTAGTCATGACGCACAGGAGACTTATTGGCCTGTACTGAGAGGGGGATGAGCGATCACCTGAATTCTTAAATACAGGGCATACTGATGAGGTTTTCCAGGGAGATGGGAAACTATTCTCCTTAAGACAACGTTTAAACAGTTTTGTAAGTATGGGCGCTAATTCAGGTTGAAGTTTTTTGAGTACTATAATTGGAATACCATCAGGGCCAGTTGCTTTACTCGAATCAAGGTTTTTGATTAGCTTGGCAACATCACGTACAGATATACGTATATCACATAGCGTGTTTTCTGATACAGGAGGAAATATTGGGGGTTGGCGGTCTTGGTCGCAAAGGGTAGAATTTGCTGCAAAGTTCTTGACAAAGAGTTTGGCTTTGTCTGATGCTGACGAGATTACCTCAGGTCCATTGATAATAGTTGGGATGGAGCACACGCTTCTGTTCAGGATTCTGTTTGCTATTTGCCAAAACTGGTGGGAACCAAGCCGCTGCTCAGCTACTTTGGACTTAACAGATTGAGCATACAACTCTCTTGCGTTCCTTATTACTTTCTTACAATGGTTGCTGGCAGTCCTGAAAACGGCTTTAGTTTCCATACATCTATTACGTTTGAAGCAGTGGAAAAAGTGATTTCTGTGCGCAATGGCAGCAGCACATTCTGGAGAGAACCATGGCTGGCTGTTAGGTTTTTTCTGAAACTTTTTAGAGGGTATGAAATGGTCAATACCTACAATTAACCATTCAGTTAGGTCTAATACTATAGAGGACACATCCTTTTTAAACATGGAATGCAGAGGTAGATCAGATATAAATGTACGGAAGCTATCCCAGTCAGCCTTAGTGTATCGATATACTGTACGATGAAGAGGTACATCTGGGGACTTATTACATTTCATTTTTATCTTAATTGATACAACAGAGTGGTCGGAAGATCCAAGAGGCGACAGAACAGAAACTGAACATAGTTCAGGGCAAGTTGTGAGAAAAAGGTCTAGTAGGCTCGCATACTGGCCATCATTATCGGGCACACGGGTAGGTTCCTGAACAATCTGAGTGAGGTCATAGGCAATGGAGAAATCATGACAGAACCTCCCCTCATCATCGGTCTTGTTTGAGTGGGTCAACCATTCAACGTTGTGAACATTGAAGTCTCCACATACGTGAATGTTAGCTGAAGGATAAGTAGAAAGGACTTGGTCAATTTTCTCAGATATGCTTTGAAAGATAGTAACTCCACTGTTGTGGGGGCGATAGAGAGTAAATATAAATGCAGTAGTGTGAGCTAAAGCAACCCGGAAGCACATATAGGGTAAGTTAGGATCTTCCCTGGAGATGTCCCTCCCACATGGAAAGCTATCTTTAATATAGGCACATATTCCATGCCCATGGCGATCTTGGGGGTCAGATTTAGAAGTTAAGTTAGAGTATCCTGAAATTGCAAACTCATCTAGGGAAATAGCCTGTCCAATGCCAGTTTCACTTAAAAATAAAAGGTCTGGTTTAGTCTCCTGTAATTGGGTTTCAACCTCTGGAAGGTTAGAACGAAGACCCCTGATGTTGGAGAAGGAGACATGGTAGTAGGGGTCTACGTTGGAAGTTGGGGAACCGGGTTTAATCGTGTATTTTTTCTTGAAACTTGTCATGATGAAATTTTGGAATTTGTGGACTAGGTCGACAGATTTACTTAGAGCAGGACAGAGAGGGGAAATTAAGAGAGAAAAAGAAACGAAGAATTTTTTATTATTTTTTATTTGTAGTTAATGATAAGGTAAAGCCGTAACAATTACCCACTAGTATGGCATCGAGAGGCCCCACCAGAAGCTACTGCATGGTCCAGAATCCATTCACCAAATGGCAATACAGCAGCCCCAGTAGTTTGCACCTGCTGATAGGACAGCCTCCTTAGTGGTTAATCCAAGGTTCGGGTCCCTGACTATCAGGCGGATAACGTCAGCCCAGACAAAACGTTTACCTCCAGCACCCTTACTAGTGACATGGCTACAAGGATAGACATAGAAACAGAAAATTTCCGCCATCTCAGCCAACTGTTCGCAAAAATACTGCCAACCTAGAAATTAAATTTTTTAAATTACGCAGGATTTAATAGTAAATAATACGCAAATATTTTTTGGGTTTGAGATTACACATGATATAATAGGAAATTACTAGCCAATTCTTTAGGTTTGAGATTAATAGTGAATTAATAGTAAATGATTAGCAAATATTTTTTGCGTTTGAGATTACGTATGATTTCATAGTAAATTAGTAGTAAATATTTTGGGGTTTTAAATTACGCAGGATTTAATAGTAAATTAGTAGCAAATATAATTTGGGTTTGAGATTACACATGATATAATAGGAAATTACTAGCAAATTCTTTAGGTTTGAGATTAATAGTGAATTAATAGTAAATGATTAGCAAATATTTTTTGCGTTTGAGATTACGTATGATTTCATAGTAAATTAGTAGTAAATATTTTGGGGTTTTAAATTACACATGATTTAATAGTAAATTAGTAGCAAATATTTTTTGGGTTTGAGATTACACATGATATTATAGGAAATTACTTGCAAATTCTTTAGGTTTGAGAGTAATAGTGAATTAATAGTAAATGATTAGCAAATATTTTTTGCGTTTGAGATTACGTATGATTTCATAGTAAATTAGTAGTAAATATTTTGGGGTTTTAAATTACGCAGGATTTAATAGTAAATTAGTAGCAAATATTTTTTGGGTTTGAGATTACACATGATATAATAGGAAATTAGTAGCAAATTCTTTAGGTTTGAGATTAATAGTGAATTAACAGTAAATGATTAGCAAATATTTTTTGCGTTTGAGATTACATATGATTTCAAAGTAAATTAGTAGTAAATATTTTGGGGTTTTAAATTACGCAGGATTTAATAGTAAATAATAAGCAAATATTTTTTGGGTTTGAGATTACACATGATATAATAGGAAATTACTAGCAAATTCTTTAGGTTTGAGATTAATAGTGAATTAACAGTAAATGATTAGCAAATATTTTTTGCGTTTGAGATTACATATGATTTCAAAGTAAATTAGTAGTAAATATTTTGGGGTTTTAAATTACGCAGGATTTAATAGTAAATAATTAGCAAATATTTTTTGGGTTTGAGATTACACATGATATAATAGGAAATTACTAGCAAATTCTTTAGGTTTGAGATTAATAGTGAATTAATAGTAAATGATTAGCAAATATTTTTTGCGTTTGAGATTACGTATGATTTCATAGTAAATTAGTAGTAAATATTTTGGGGGTTTAAATTACGCAAGATTTAATAGTAAATTAGTAGCAAATATTTTTTGGGTTTGAGATTACACATGATATAATAGGAAATTACTAGCAAATTCTTTAGGTTTGAGATTAATAGTGAATTAATAGTAAATGATTAGCAAATATTTTTTGCGTTTGAGATTACGTATGATTTCAAAGTAAATTAGTAGTAAATATTTTGGGGTTTTAAATTACGCAGGATTTAATAGTAAATAATTAGCAAATATTTTTTGGGTTTGAGATTACACATGATATAATAAGAAATTACTAGCCAATTCTTTAGGTTTGAGATTAATAGTGAATTAATAGTAAATGATTAGCAAATATTTTTTGCGTTTGAGATTACGTATGATTTCATAGTAAATTAGTAGTAAATATTTTTGGGTTTTAAATTACGCAGGATTTAATAGTAAATTAGTAGCAAATATAATTTGGGTTTGAGATTACACATGATATAATAGGAAATTACTAGCAAATCCTTTAGGTTTGAGATTAATAGTGAATTAATAGTAAATGATTAGCAAATATTTTTTGCATTTGAGATTACGTATGATTTCATAGTAAATTAGTAGTAAATATTTTGGGGTTTTAAATTACGCAGGATTTAATAGTAAATTAGTAGCAAATATTTTTTGGGTTTGAGATTACACATGATATAATAGGAAATTACTAGCAAATTCTTTAGGTTTGAGATTAATAGTGAATTAACAGTAAATGATTAGCAAATATTTTTTGCGTTTGAGATTACATATGATTTCAAAGTAAATTAGTAGTAAATATTTTGGGGTTTTAAATTACGCAGGATTTAATAGGAAATAATTAGCAAATATTTTTTGGGTTTGAGATTACACATGATATAATAGGAAATTACTAGCAAATTCTTTAGGTTTGAGATTAATAGTGAATTAACAGTAAATGATTAGCAAATATTTTTTGCGTTTGAGATTACATATGATTTCAAAGTAAATTAGTAGTAAATATTTTGGGGTTTTAAATTACGCAGGATTTAATAGTAAATAATTAGCAAATATTTTTTGGGTTTGAGATTACACATGATATAATAGGAAATTACTAGCAAATTCTTTAGGTTTGAGATTAATAGTGAATTAATAGTAAATGATTAGCAAATATTTTTTGCGTTTGAGATTACGTATGATTTCATAGTAAATTAGTAGTAAATATTTTGGGGTTTTAAATTACGCAGGATTTAATAGTAAATTAGTAGCAAATATAATTTGGGTTTGAGATTACACATGATATAATAGGAAATTACTAGCAAATCCTTTAGGTTTGAGATTAATAGTGAATTAATAGTAAATGATTAGCAAATATTTTTTTCGTTTGAGATTACGTATGATTTCATAGTAAATTAGTAGTAAATATTTTGGGGTTTTAAATTACACATGATTTAATTGTAAATTAGTAGCACATATTTTTTGGGTTTGAGATTACACATGATATAATAGGAAATTACTAGCAAATTCTTTAGGTTTGAGATTAATAGTGAATTAATAGTAAATGATTAGCAAATATTTTTTGCGTTTGAGATTACGTATGATTTCATAGTAAATTAGTAGTAAATATTTTTTGGGTTTGAGATTACACATGATATAATAGGAAATTACTAGCAAATTCTTTAGGTTTGAGATGTATAGTGAATTAATAGTGAATGATTAGCAAATATTTTTTGCGTTTGAGATTACGGATGATTTCATAGTAAATTAGTAGTAAATATTTTGGGGTTTTAAATTACGCAGGATTTAATAGTTAATTAGTAGCAAATATAATTTGGGTTTGAGATTACACATGATATAATAGGAAATTACTAGCAAATCCTTTAGGTTTGAGTTTAATAGTGAATTAATAGTAAATGATTAGCAAATATTTTTTGCGTTTGAGATTACGTATGATTTAATAGTAAATTAGTAGTAAATATTTTGGGGTTTTAGATTACGCAGGATTTAATAGTAAATTAGTAGCAAATATAATTTGGGTTTGAGATTACACATTATATAATAGGAAATTACTAGCAAATTCTTTAGGTTTGAGATTAATAGTGAATTAATAGTAAATGATTAGCAAATATTTTTTGCGTTTGAGATTACGTATGATTTCATAGTAAATTAGTAGTAAATATTTTGGGGTTTTAAATTACGCAAGATTTAATAGTAAATTAGTAGCAAATATTTTTTGGGTTTGAGATTACACATGATATAATAGGAAATTACTAGCAAATTCTTTAGGTTTGAGATTAATAGTGAATTAACAGTAAATGATTAGCAAATATTTTTTGCGTTTGAGATTACATATGATTTCAAAGTAAATTAGTAGTAAATATTTTGGATTTTTAAATTACGCAGGATTTAATAGTAAATAAGTAGCAAATATTTTTTGGGTTTGAGATTACACATGATATAATAGGAAATTACTAGCAAATTCTTTAGGTTTGAGATTAATAGTGAATTAATAGTAAATGATTAGCAAATATTTTTTGCGTTTGAGATTACGTATGATTTCATAGTAAATTAGTAGTAAATATTTTGGGGTTTTAAATTACGCAGGATTTAATAGTAAATCAGTACCAAATATTTTTGGGGTTTGAGATTACACATGATATAATAGGAAATTACTAGCAAATTCTTTAGGCTTGAGATTAATAGTGAATTAATAGTAAATGATTAGCAAATATTTTTTGCGTTTGAGATTACGTATGATTTCAAAGTAAATTAGTAGTAAATATTTTGGGGTTTTAAATTACGCAGGATTTAATAGTAAATAATTAGCAAATATTTTTTGGGTTTGAGATTACACATGATATAATAGGAAATTACTAGCCAATTCTTTAGGTTTGAGATTAATAGTGAATTAATAGTAAATGATTAGCAAATATTTTTTGCGTTTGAGATTACGTATGATTTCATAGTAAATTAGTAGTAAATATTTTGGGGTTTTAAATTACGCAGGATTTAATAGTAAATTAGTAGCAAATATAATTTGGGTTTGAGATTACACATGATATAATAGGAAATTACTAGCAAATTCTTTAGGTTTGAGATTAATAGTGAATTAATAGTAAATGATTAGCAAATATTTTTTGCGTTTGAGATTACGTATGATTTCATAGTAAATTAGTAGTAAATATTTTGGGGTTTTAAATTACGCAGGATTTAATAGTAAATTAGTAGCAAATATAATTTGGGTTTGAGATTACACATGATATAATAGGAAATTACTAGCAAATTCTTTAGGTTTGAGATTAATAGTGAATTAATAGTAAATGATTAGCAAATATTTTTTGCGTTTGAGATTACGTATGATTTCATAGTAAATTAGTAGTAAATATTTTGGGGTTTTAAATTACGCAGGATTTAATAGTAAATTAGTAGCAAATATAATTTGGGTTTGAGATTACACATGATATAATAGGAAATTACTAGCAAATTCTTTAGGTTTGAGATTAATAGTGAATTAATAGTAAATGATTAGCAAATATTTTTTGCGTTTGAGATTACGTATGATGTCATAGTAAATTAGTAGTAAATATTTTGGGGTTTTAAATTACACATGATTTAATAGTAAATTAGTAGCCAATATTTTTTGGGTTTGAGATTACACATGATATTATAGGAAATTACTTTCAAATTCTTTAGGTTTGAGATTAATAGTGATTTAATAGTAAATTATTAGCAAATATTTTTTGCGTTGGAGATTACGTATGATTTCAAAGTAAATTAGTAGTAAATATTTTGGGGTTTAAAATTACGCAGGATTTAATAGTAAATAATTAGCAAATATTTTTTGGGTTTGAGATTACACATAATATAATAGGAAATTACTAGCCAATTCTTTAGGTTTGAGATTAATAGTGAATTAATAGTAAATGATTAGCAAATATTTTTTGCGTTTGAGATTACGTATGATTTCATAGAAAATTAGTAGTAAATATTTTGGGGTTTTAAATTACACATGATTTAATAGTAAATTAGTAGCAAATATTTTTTGGGTTTGAGATTAAACATGATATTATAGGAAATTCCTTGCAAATTCTTTAGGTTTGAGATTAATAGTGAATTAATAGTAAATGATTAGCAAATATTTTTTGCGTTTGAGATTACGTATGATTTCATAGTAAATTAGTAGTAAATATTTTGGGGTTTTAAATTACACATGATTTAATAGTAAATTAGTAGCAAATATTTTTTGGGTTTGAGATTAAACATGATATTATAGGAAATTACTTGCAAATTCTTTAGGTTTGAGATAATTAGTGAATTAATAGTAAATGATTAGCAAATATTTTTTGCGTTTGAGGTTACGTATGATTTCATAGTAAATTAGTAGTAAATATTTTGGGGTTTTAAATTACGCAGGATTTAATAGTAAATTAGTAGCAAATATTTTTTGGGTTTGAGATTACACATGATACAATAGGAAATTTCTAGCAAATGCTTTAGGTTTTAGATTAATAGTGAATTAATAGTAAATGATTAGCAAATATTTTTTGCGTTTGAGATTACGTATGATTTCAAAGTAAATTAGTAGTAAATATTTTGGGGTTTTAAATAACGCAGGATTTAATAGTAAATAATTAGCAAATATTTTTTGGGTTTGAGATTACACATGATATGATAGGAAATTACAAGCAAATTCTTTAGGTTTGAGATTAATAGTGAATTAATAGTAAATGATTAGCAAATATTTTTTGCGTTTGAGATTACGTATGATTTCATAGTAAATTAGTAGTAAATATTTTGGGGTTTTAAATTACGCAGGATTTAATAGTAAATTAGTAGCAAATATTTTTTGGGTTTGAGATTACACATGATATAATAGGAAATTACTAGCAAATCCTTTAGGTTTGAGATTATTAGTGAATTAATAGTAAATGATTAGCAAATATTTTTTGCGTTTGAGATTACGTATGATTTCATAGTAAATTAGTAGTAAATATTTTGGGGTTTTAGATTACGCAGGATTTAATAGTAAATTAGAAGCAAATATAATTTGGGTTTGAGATTACACATGATATAATAGGAAATTACTAGCAAATCCTTTAGGTTTGAGATTAATAGTGAATTAATAGTAAATGATTAGCAAATATTTTTTGCGTTTGAGATTACGTATGATTTAATAGTAAATTAGTAGTAAATATTTTGGGGTTTTAAATTACGCAGGATTTAATAGTAAATTAGTAGCAAATATAATTTGGGTTTGAGATTACACATGATATAATAGGAAATTACTAGAAAATTCTTTAGGTTTCAGATTAATAGTGAATTAATAGTAAATGATTAGCAAATATTTGTTGCGTTTGAGATTACGTATGATTTCATAGTAAATTAGTAGTAAATATTTTGGGGTTTTAAAGTACGCAGGATTTAATAGTAAATTAGTAGCAAATTTTTTTGGTTTGAGATTACACATGATATAATAGGAAATTACTAGCAAATCCTTTAGGTTTGAGATTATTAGTGAATTAATAGTAAATGATTAGCAAATATTTTTTGCGTTTGAGATTACGTATGATTTCATAGTAAATTAGTAGTAAATATTTTGGGGTTTTAGATTACGCAGGATTTAATAGTAAATTAGAAGCAAATATAATTTGGGTTTGAGATTACACATGATATAATAGGAAATTACTAGCAAATCCTTTAGGTTTGAGATTAATAGTGAATTAATAGTAAATGATTAGCAAATATTTTTTGCGTTTGAGATTACGTATGATTTAATAGTAAATTAGTAGTAAATATTTTGGGGTTTTAAATCACGCAGGATTTAATAGTAAATTAGTAGCAAATATTTTTTGGGTTTGAGATTACACAGTATATAATAGGAAATTACTAGCAAATTCTTTAGGTTTGAGATTAATAGTGAATTAATAGTAAATGATCAGCAAATACTTTTTGCGTTTGAGATTACGTATGATTTCAAAGTAAATTAGTAGTAAATATTTTGGGGTTTTAAATAACGCAGGATTTAATAGTAAATAATAAGCAAATATTTTTTGGGTTTGAGATTACACATGATATGATAGGAAATTACTAGCAAATTCTTTAGGTTTGAGATTAATAGTGAATTAATAGTAAATGATTAGCAAATATTTTTTGCGTTTGAGATTACGTATGATTTCATAGTAAATTAGTAGTAAATATTTTGGGGTTTTAAATTACGCAGGATTTAATAGTAAATTAGTAGCAAATATGTGTTGGGTTTGAGATTACACATGATATAATAGGAAATTACTAGCAAATCCTTTAGGTTTGAGATTATTAGTGAATTAATAGTAAATGATTAGCAAATATTTTTTGCGTTTCAGATTACGTATGATTTCATAGTAAATTAGTAGTAAATATTTTGGGGTTTTAAATTACGGAGGATTTAATAGTAAATTAGTAGCAAATATTTTTTGGGTTTGAGATTACACATGATATAATAGGAAATTACTAGCAAATTCTTTAGGTTTGAGATTAATAGTGAATTAATAGTAAATGATTAGCAAATATTTGTTGCGTTTGAGATTACGTATGATTTCATAGTAAATTAGTAGTAAATATTTTGGGGTTTTAAATTACGCAGGATTTAATAGTAAATTAGTAGCAAATATTTTTTGGGTTTGAGATTACACATGATATAATAGGAAATTACTAGCAAATTGTTTAGGTTTGAGATTAATAGTGAATTAATAGTAAATGATTAGCAAATATTTTTTGCGTTTGAGATTACATATGATTTCAAAGTAAATTAGTAGTAAATATTTTGGGGTTTTAAATTACGCAGGATTTAATAGTAAATAATTAGCAAATATTTTTTGGGTTTGAGATTACACATGATATAATAGGAAATTACTAGCAAATGGTTTAGGTTTGAGATTAATAGTGAATTAATAGTAAATGATTAGCAAATATTTTTTGCGTTTGAGATTACGTATGATTTCATAGTAAATTAGTAGTAAATATTTTGGGGTTCTAAATTACGCAGGATTTAATAGTAAATTAGTAGCAAATATGTGTTGGGTTTGAGATTACACATGATATAATAGGAAATTACTAGAAAATTCTTTAGGTTTGAGATTAATAGTGAATTAATAGTAAATGATCACACAAATATTTTTTGCGTTTGAGATTACGTATGATTTCATAGTAAATTAGTAGTAAATATTTTGGGGTTTTAAATTACGGAGGATTTAATAGTAAATTAGTAGCAAATATTTTTTGGGTTTGAGATTACACATGATATAATAGGAAATTACTAGCAAATTCTTTAGGTTTGAGATTAATAGTGAATTAACAGTAAATGATTAGCAAATATTTTTTGCGTTTGAGATTACATATGATTTCAAAGTAAATTAGTAGTAAATATTTTGGGGTTTTAAATTACGCAGGATTTAATAGTAAATAATTAGCAAATATTTTGTGGGTTTGAGATTACACATGATATAATAGGAAATTACTAGCAAATTCTTTAGGTTTGAGATTAATAGTGAATTAATAGTAAATGATTAGCAAATATTTTTTGCGTTTGAGATTACGTATGATTTCATAGTAAATTAGTAGTAAATATTTTGGGGTTTTAAATTACGCAGGATTTAATAGTAAATTAGTAGCAAATATGTGTTGGGTTTGAGATTACACATGATATAATAGGAAATTACTAGAAAATTCTTTAGGTTTTAGATTAATAGTGAATTAATAGTAAATGATCACACAAATATTTTTTGCGTTTGAGATTACGTATGATTTCATAGTAAATTAGTAGAAAATATTTTGGGGTTTTAAATTACGGAGGATTTAATAGTAAATTAGTAGCAAATATTTTTTGGGTTTGAGATTACACATGATATAATAGGAAATTACTAGCAAATTCTTTAGGTTTGAGATTAATAGTGAATTAATAGTAAATGATTAGCAAATATTTTTTGCGTTTGAGATTACGTATGATTTCATAGTAAATTAGTAGTAAATATTTTGGGGTTTTAAATTACGCAGGATTTAATAGTAAATTAGTAGCAAATATAATTTGGGTTTGAGATTACACATGATATAATAGGAAATTACTAGCAAATTCTTTAGGTTTGAGATTAATAGTGAATTAATAGTAAATGATTAGCAAATATTTTTTGCGTTTGAGATTACGTATGATTTCATAGTAAATTAGTAGTAAATATTTTGGGGTTTTAAATTACACATGATTTAATAGTAAATTAGTAGCAAATATTTTTTGGGTTTGAGATTACACATGATATTATAGGAAATTACTTGCAAATTCTTTAGGTTTGAGATTAATAGTGAATTAATAGTAAATGATTAGCAAATATTTTTTGCGTTTGAGATTACGTATGATTTCATAGTAAATTAGTAGTAAATATTTTGGGGTTTTAAATTACACAAGATTTAATAGTAAATTAGTAGCAAATATTTTTTGGGTTTGAGATTAAACATGATATTATAGGAAATTACTTGCAAATTCTTTAGGTTTGAGATTAATAGTGAATTAATAGTAAATGATTAGCAAATATTTTTTGCGTTTGAGATTACGTATGATTTCATAGTAAATTAGTAGTAAATATTTTGGGGTTTTAAATTACGCAGGATTTAATAGTCAATTAGTAGCAAATATTTTTTGGGTTTGAGATTACACATGATATAATAGGAAATTACTAGCAAATTCTTTAGGTTTGAGATTAATAGTGAATTAACAGTAAATGATTAGCAAATATTTTTTGCGTTTGAGATTACATATTATTTCAAAGTAAATTAGTAGTAAATATTTTGGGGTGTTAAATTACGCAGGATTTAATAGTAAATAATTAGCAAATATTTTTTGGGTTTGAGATTACACATGATATAATAGGAAATTACTAGCAAATTCTTTAGGTTTGAGATTAATAGTGAATTAATAGTAAATGATTAGCAAATATTTTTTGCGTTTGAGATTACGTATGATTTCATAGTAAATTAGTAGTAAATATTTTGGGGTTTTAAATAACGCAGGATTTAATAGAAAATTAGTAGCAAAAATGTGTTGGGTTTGAGATTACACATGATATAATAGGAAATTACTAGAAAATTCTTTAGGTTTGAGATTAATAGTGAATTAATAGTAAATGATTAGCAAATATTTTTTGCGTTTGAGATTACGTATGATTTCATAGTAAATTAGTAGTAAATATTTTGGGGTTTTAAATTACGGAGGATTTAATAGTAAATTAGTAGCAAATATTTTTTGGGTTTGAGATTACACATGATATAATAGGAAATTACTAGCAAATTCTTTAGGTTTGAGATTAATAGTGAATTAATAGTAAATGATTAGCAAATATTTGTTGCGTTTGAGATTACGTATGATTTCATAGTAAATTAGTAGTAAATATTTTGGGGTTTTAAATTACGCAGGATTTAATAGTAAATTAGTAGCAAATATTTTTTGGGTTTGAGATTACACATGATATAATAGGAAATTACTAGCAAATTCTTTAGGTTTGAGATTAATAGTGAATTAACAGTAAATGATTAGCAAGTATTTTTTGCGTTTGAGATTACTTATGATTTCAAAGTAAATTAGTAGTAAATATTTTGGGGTTTTAAATTACGCAGGATTTAATAGTAAATTAGTAGCAAATATTTTTTGGGTTTGAGATTACACATGATATAATAGGAAATTACTAGCAAATCCTTTAGGTTTGAGATTATTAGTGAATTAATAGTAAATGATCACACAAATATTTTGTGCGTTTGAGATTACGTATGATTTCATAGTAAATTAGTAGTAAATATTTTGGGGTTTTAAATTACGGAGGATTTAATAGTAAATTAGTAGCAAATATTTTTTGGGTTTGAGATTACACATGATATAATAGGAAATTACTAGCAAATTCTTTAGGTTTGAGATTAATAGTGAATTAATAGTAAATGATTAGCAAATATTTGTTGCGTTTGAGATTACGTATGATTTCATAGTAAATTAGTAGTAAATATTTTGGGGTTTTAAATTACGCAGGATTTAATAGTAAATTAGTAGCAAATATTTTTTGGGTTTGAGATTACACATGATATAATAGGAAATTACTAGCAAATTGTTTAGGTTTGAGATTAATAGTGAATTAACAGTAAATGATTAGCAAATATTTTTTGCGTTTGAGATTACATATGATTTCAAAGTAAATTAGTAGTAAATATTTTGGGGTTTTTAATTACGCAGGATTTAATAGTAAATAATTAGCAAATATTTTTTGGGTTTGAGATTACACATGATATAATAGGAAATTACTAGCAAATTGTTTAGGTTTGAGATTAATAGTGAATTAATAGTAAATGATTAGCAAATATTTTTTGCGTTTGAGATTACGTATGATTTCATAGTAAATTAGTAGTAAATATTTTGGGGTTTTAAATTACGCAGGATTTAATAGTACATTAGTAGCAAATATGTGTTGGGTTTGAGATTACACATGATATAATAGGAAATTACTAGAAAATTCTTTAGGTTTGAGATTAATAGTGAATTAATAGTAAATGATCACACAAATATTTTTTGCGTTTGAGATTACGTATGATTTCATAGTAAATTAGTAGTAAATATTTTGGGGTTTTAAATTACGGAGGATTTAATAGTAAATTAGTAGCAAATATTTTTTGGGTTTGAGATTACACATGATATAATAGGAAATTACTAGCAAATTCTTTAGGTTTGAGATTAATAGTGAATTAATAGTAAATGATTAGCAAATATTTTTTGCGTTTGAGATTACGTATGATTTCATAGTAAATTAGTAGTAAATATTTTGGGGTTTTAAATTACGCAGGATTTAATAGTAAATTAGTAGCAAATATTTTTTGGGTTTGAGATTACACAGTATATAATAGGAAATTACTAGCAAATTCTTTAGGTTTGAGATTAATAGTGAATTAATAGTAAATGATTAGCAAATATTTTTTGCGTTTGAGATTACGTATGATTTCAAAGTAAATTAGTAGTAAATATTTTGGGGTTTTAAATAACGCAGGATTTAATAGTAAATAATTAGCAAATATTTTTTGGGTTTGAGATTACACATGATATGATAGGAAATTACTAGCAAATTCTTAAGTTTGAGATTAATAGTGAATTAATAGTAAATGATTAGCAAATATTTTTTGCGTTTGAGATTACGTATGATTTCATAGTAAATTAGTAGTAAATATTTTGGGGTTTTAAATTACGCAGGATTTAATAGTAAATTAGTAGCAAATATTTTTTGGGTTTGAGATTACACATGATATAATAGGAAATTACTAGCAAATCCTTTAGGTTTGAGATTATTAGTAAATTAATAGTAAATGATCACACAAATATTTTGTGCGTTTGAGATTACGTATGATTTCATAGTAAATTAGTAGTAAATATTTTGGGGTTTTAAATTACACATGATTTAATAGTAAATTAGTAGCAAATATTTTTTGGGTTTGAGATTACACATGATATAATAGGAAATTACTAGAAAATTCTTTAGGTTTGAGATTAATAGTGAATTAATAGTAAATGATTAGCAAATATTTGTTGCGTTTGAGATTACGTATGATTTCATAGTAAATTAGTAGTAAATATTTTGGGGTTTTAAATTACGCAGGATTTAATAGTAAATTAGTAGCAAATATTTTTTGGGTTTGAGATTACACATGATATAATAGGAAATTACTAGCAAATTGTTTAGGTTTGAGATTAATAGTGAATTAACAGTAAATGATTAGCAAATATTTTTTGCGTTTGAGATTACATATGATTTCAAAGTAAATTAGTAGTAAATATTTTGGGGTTTTAAATTACGCAGGATTTAATAGTAAATAAATAGCAAATATTTTTTGGGTTTGAGATTACACATGATATAATAGGAAATTACTAGCAAATTGTTTAGGTTTGAGATTAATAGTGAATTAATAGTAAATGATTAGCAAATATTTTTTGCGTTTGAGATTACGTATGATTTCATAGTAAATTAGTAGTAAATATTTTGGGGTTTTAAATTACGCAGGATTTAATAGTAAATTAGTAGCAAATATGTGTTGGGTTTGAGATTACACATGATATAATAGGAAATTACTAGAAAATTCTTTAGGTTTGAGATTAATAGTGAATTAATAGTAAATGATCACACAAATATTTTTTGCGTTTGAGATTACGTATGATTTCATAGTAAATTAATAGTAAATAATTTGGGGTTTTAAATTACGGAGGATTTAATAGTAAATTAGTAGCAAATATTTTTTGGGTTTGAGATTACACATGATATAATAGGAAATTACTAGCAAATTCTTTAGGTTTGAGATTAATAGTGAATTAATAGTAAATGATTAGCAAATATTTGTTGCGTTTGAGATTACGTATGATTTCATAGTAAATTAGTAGTAAATATTTTGGGGTTTTAAATTACGCAGGATTTAATAGTAAATTAGTAGCAAATATTTTTTGGGTTTGAGATTACACAGTATATAATAGGAAATTACTAGCAAATTCTTTAGGTTTGAGATTAATAGTGAATTAATAGTAAATGATTAGCAAATATTTTTTGCGTTTGAGATTACGTATGATTTCAAAGTAAATTAGTAGTAAATATTTTGGGGTTTTAAATAACGCAGGATTTAATAGTAAATAATTAGCAAATATTTTTTGGGTTTGAGATTACACATGATATGATAGGAAATTACAAGCAAATTCTTTAGGTTTGAGATTAATAGTCAATTAATAGTAAATGATTAGCAAATATTTTTTGCGTTTGAGATTACGTATGATTTCATAGTAAATTAGTAGTAAATATTTTGGGGTTTTAAATTACGCAGGATTTAATAGTAAATTAGTAGCAAATATTTTTTGGGTTTGAGATTACACATGATATAATAGGAAATTACTAGCAAATCCTTTAGGTTTGAGATTATTAGAGAATTAATAGTAAATGATTAGCAAATATTTTTTGCGTTTGAGATTACGTATGATTTCATAGTAAATTAGTAGTAAATATTTTGGGGTTTTAGATTACGCAGGATTTAATAGTAAATTAGAAGCAAATATAATTTGGGTTTGAGATTACACATGATATAATAGGAAATTACTAGCAAATCCTTTAGGTTTGAGATTAATAGTGAATTAATAGTAAATTATTAGCAAATATTTTTTGCGTTTGAGATTACGTATGATTTAATAGTAAATTAGTAGTAAATATTTTGGGGTTTTAAATTACGCAGGATTTAATAGTAAATTAGTAGCAAATATAATTTGGGTTTGAGATTACACATGATTTAATAGGAAATTACTAGAAAATTCTTTAGGTTTGAGATTAATAGTGAATTAATAGTAAATGATTAGCAAATATTTTTTGCGTTTGAGATTACGTATGATTTCATAGTAAATTAGTAGTAAATATTTTGGGGTTTTAAATTACGCAGGATTTAATAGTAAATTAGTAGCAAATATTTTTTGGGTTTGAGATTACACATGATATAATAGGAAATTACTAGCAAATTCTTTAGGTTTGAGATTAATAGTGAATTAACAGTAAATGATTAGCAAATATTTTTTGCGTTTGAGATTACATATGATTTCAAAGTAAATTAGTAGTAAATATTTTGGGGTTTTAAATTACGCAGGATTTAATAGTAAATAATTAGGAAATATTTTTTGGGTTTGAGATTACACATGATATAATAGGAAATTACTAGCAAATTGTTTAGGTTTGAGATTAATAGTGAATTAATAGTAAATGATTAGCAAATATTTTTTGCATTTGAGATTACGTATGATTTCATAGTAAATTAGTAGTAAATATTTTGGGGTTTTAAATTACGCAGGATTTAATAGTAAATTAGTAGCAAATATGTGTTGGGTTTGAGATTACACATGATATAATAGGAAATTACTAGAAAATTCTTTAGGTTTGAGATTAATAGTGAATTAATAGTAAATGATCACACAAATATTTTTTGCGTTTGAGATTACGTATGATTTCATAGTAAATTAGTAGTAAATATTTTGGGGTTTTAAATTACGGAGGATTTAATAGTAAATTAGTAGCAAATATTTTTTGGGTTTGAGATTACACATGATATAATAGGAAATTACTAGCAAATTCTTTAGGTTTGAGATTAATAGTGAATTAATAGTAAATGATTAGCAAATATGTTTTGCGTTTGACATTACGTATGATTTCATAGTAAATTAGTAGTAAATATTTTGGGGTGTACATTACACATGATTTAATAGTAAATTAGAAGCAAATATTATTTAGGGTTTGAGGTTACACATGATTTAATAGGAAATTACTAGCAAATTCTTCAGGTTGGAGATTAATAGTGAATTAATAGTAAATGATTAGCAAATATGTTTTGCGTTTGAGATTACGTATGATTTCATAGTAAATTAGTAGTAAATATTGTGGGGTTTTAAATTACACATGATTTAATAGTAAATTAGTAGCAAATATAATTTGGGTTTGAGATTACACATGATTTAATAGGAAATTACTAGCAAATTCTTTAGGTTTGAGATTAATAGTGAATTAATAGTAAATGATTAGCAAATATTTTTTGCGTTTGAGATTACGTATGATTTCATAGTAAATTAGTAGTAAATATTTTGGGGTTTTAAATTACACATGATTGTATAGAAAATTAGAAGCAAATATAATTTGGGTGTGAGATTACACATGATTTAATAGGAAATTACTGGCAAATTCTTTAGGTTTGAGATTAATAGTGAATTAATAGTAAATGATTAGCAAATATATTTTGCGTTTGAGATTATGTATGATTTAATAGTAAATTAGTTGTAAATATTTTGGGGTTTTAAATTACACATGATTGTATAGAAAATTAGAAGCAAATATAATTTGGGTTTGAGATTACACATGATTTAATAGGAAATTACTAGCAAATTCTTTAGGTTTGAGATTAATAGTGAATTAATAGTAAATGATTAGCAAATATTTTTTGCGTTTGAGATTATATATGATTTCATAGTAAATTAGTAGTAAATATTTTGGGGTTTTAAATTACACATGATTTAATAGAGAATTAGAAGCAAATATAATTTGGGTTTGAGATTACACATGATTTAATAGGAAATTACTAGCAAATACTTTAGGTTTGAGATGAATAGTGAATTAATAGTAAATGATTAGCAAATATTTTTTGCGTTTGAGATTACGTATGATTTCATAGTAAATTAGTAGTAAATATTTTGGGGTTTTAAATTACACATGATTTAATAGTAAATTAGAAGCAAATATAATTTGGGTTTGAGATTACACATGATTTAATAGGAAATTACTAGCAAATTCTTTAGGTTTGAGATTAATAGTGAATTAATAGTAAATGATTAGCAAATATTTTTTGCGTTTGAGATTACGTATGATTTCATAGTAAATTAGTAGTAAATATTTTGGGGTTTTAAATTACACATGATTTAATAGTAAATTAGTAGGAAATATAAATTGGGTTTTAGATTACACATGATTTAATAGGAAATTACTAGCAAATTCTTTAGGTTTGAGATTAATAGTGAATTAATAGTAAATGATTAGCAAATATTTTTTGCGTTTGAGATTATGTATGATTTCATAGTAAATTAGTAGTAAATATTTTGGGGTTTTAAATTAAACATGATTTAATAGTAAATTAGAAGCAAATATAATTTGGGTTTGAGATTACACATGATTTAATAGGAAATTACTAGCAAATTCTTTAGGTTTGAGATTAATAGTGAATTAATAGTAAATGATTAGCAAATATGTTTTGCGTTTGACATTACGTATGATTTCATAGTAAATTAGTAGTAAATATTTTGGGGTTTACATTACACATGATTTAATAGTAAATTAGAAGCAAATATTATTTTGGGTTTGAGGTTACACATGATTTAATAGGAAATTACTAGCAAATTCTTCAGGTTGGAGATTAATAGTGAATTAATAGTAAATGATTAGCAAATATTTTTTGCGTTTGAGATTACGTATGATTTCATAGTAAATTAGTAGTAAATATTTTGGGGTTTTAAATAACACATGATTTAATAGTAAATTAGTAGCAAATATAATTTGGGTTTGAGATTACACATGATTTCATAGGAAATTACTCGCAAATTCTTTAGGTTTGAGATTAATAGTGAATTAATAGTAAATGATTAGCAAATATTTTTTGCGTTTGAGATTACGTATGATTTCATAGTAAATTAGTAGTAAATATTTTGGGGTTTTAAATTACACATGATTTAATAGTAAATTAGAAGCAAATATAATTTCGGTGTGAGATTACACATGATTTAATAGGAAATTACTAGCAAATTCTTTAGGTTTGAGATTAATAGTGAATTAATAGTAAATGATTAGCAAATATATTTTGCGTTTGAGATTATGTATGATTTCATAGTAAATTAGTAGTAAATATTTTGGGGTTTTAAATTACACATGATTGTATAGAAAATTAGAAGCAAATATAATTTGGGTTTGAGATTACACATGATTTAATAGGAAATTACTAGCAAATTCTTTAGGTTTGAGATTAATAGTGAATTAATAGTAAATGATTAGCAAATATTTTTTGCGTTTGAGATTATATATGATTTCATAGTAAATTAGTAGTAAATATTTTGGGGTTTTAAATTACACATGATTTAATAGTAAATTAGAAGCAAATATTATTTTGGGTTTGAGGTTACACATGATTTAATTGGAAATTACTAGCAAATTCTTCAGGTTGGAGATTAATAGTGAATTAATAGTAAATGATTAGCAAATATGTTTTGCGTTTGAGATTACGTATGATTTCATAGTAAATTAGTAGTAAATATTGTGGGGTTTTAAATTTCACATGATTTAATAGTAAATTAGTAGCAAATATAATTTGGGTTTGAGATTACACATGATTAAAGAGGAAATTACTAGCAAATTCTTTAGGTTTGAGATTAATAGTGAATTAATAGTAAATGATTAGCAAATATTTTTTGCGTTTGAGATTACGTATGATTTCATAGTAAATTAGTAGTAAATATTTTGGGGTTTTAAATTACACATGATTTAATAGTAAATTAGAAGAAAATATAATTTGGGTTTGAGATTACACATGATTAATAGGAAATTACTAGCAAATTCTTTAGGTTTGAGATTAATAGTGAATTAATAGTAAATGATTAGCAAATATTTTTTGCGTTTGAGATTACGTATGATTTCATAGTAAATTAGTAGTAAATATTTTGGGGTTTTAAATTACACATGATTGTATAGAAAATTAGAAGCAAATATAATTTGGGTGTGAGATTACACATGATTTAATTAGAAATTACTAGCAAATTCTTTAGGTTTGAGATTAATAGTGAATTAATAGTAAATGATTAGCAAATATTTTTTGCGTTTGAGATTATGTATGATTTCATAGTAAATTAGTAGTAAATATTTTGGGGTTTTAAATTACACATGATTTAATAGTAAATTAGAAGCAAATATAATTTGGGTTTGAGATTACACATGATTTAATAGGAAATTACTAGCAAATTCTTTAGGTTTGAGATTAATAGTGAATTAATAGTAAATAATAAGCAAATATGTTTTGCGTTTGACATTACGTATGATTTCATAGTAAATTAGTAGTAAATATTTTGGGGTTTTAAATTACACATGATTGTATAGAAAATTAGAAGCAAATATAATTTGGGTGTGAGATTACACATGATTTAATAGGAAATTACTAGCAAATTCTTTAGATTTGAGATTAATAGTGAATTAATAGTAAATGATTAGCAAATATATGTTGCGTTTGAGATTACGTATGATTTCATAGTAAATTAGTAGTAAATATTTTGGGGTTTTAAATTACACATGATTGTATAGAAAATTAGAAGCAAATATAATTTGGGTTTGAGATTACACATGATTTAATAGGAAATTACTAGCAAATTCTTTAGGTTTGAGATTAATAGTGAATTAATAGTAAATGATTAGCAAATATTTTTTGCGTTTGAGATTATATATTATTTCATAGTAAATTAGTAGTAAATATTTTGGGGTTTTAAATTACACATGATTTAATAGAGAATTAGAAGCAAATATAATTTTGGTTAGAGATTACACATGATTTAATAGGAAATTACTAGCAAATTCTTTAGGTTTGAGATGAATAGTGAATTAATAGTAAATGATTAGCAAATATTTTTTGCGTTTGAGATTACGTATGATTTCATAGTAAATTAGTAGTAAATATTTTGGGGTTTTAAATTACACATGATTGTATAGAAAATTAGAAGCAAATATAATTTCGGTGTGAGATTACACATGATTTAATAGGAAATTACTAGCAAATTCTTTAGGTTTGAGATTAATAGTGAATTAATAGTAAATGATAAGCAAATATGTTTTGCGTTTGACATTACGTATGATTTCATAGTAAATTAGTAGAAAATATTTTGGGGTTTTAAATTACACATGATTGTATAGAAAATTAGAAGCAAATATAATTTGGGTGTGAGATTACACATGATTTAATAGGAAATTACTAGCAAATTCTTTAGGTTTGAGATTAATAGTGAATTAATAGTAAATGATTAGCAAATATATGTTGCGTTTGAGATTACGTATGATTTCATAGTAAATTAGTAGTAAATATTTTGGGGTTTTAAATTACACATGATTGTATAGAAAATTAGAAGCAAATATAATTTGGGTTTGAGATTACACATGATTTAATAGGAAATTACTAGCAAATTCTTTAGGTTTGAGATTAATAGTGAATTAATAGTAAATGATTAGCAAATATTTTTTGCGTTTGAGATTATATATTATTTCATAGTAAATTAGTAGTAAATATTTTGGGGTTTTAAATTACACATGATTTAATAGAGAATTAGAAGCAAATATAATTTGGGTTAGAGATTACACATGATTTAATAGGAAATTACTAGCAAATTCTTTAGGTTTGAGATTAATAGTGAATTAATAGTAAATGATTAGCAAATATTTTTTGCGTTTGAGATTACGTATGATTTCATAGTAAATTAGTAGTAAATATTTTGGGGTTTTAATTTACACATGATTTAATAGAGAATTAGAAGCAAATATAATTTGGGTTTGAGATTACACATGATTTAATAGGAAATTACTAGCAAATTCTTTAGGTTTGAGATGAATAGTGAATTAATAGTAAATGATTAGCAAATATTTTTTGCGTTTGAGATTACGTATGATTTCATAGTAAATTAGTAGTAAATATTTTGGGGTTTTAAATTACACATGATTTAATAGTAAATTAGAAGCAAATATAATTTGGGTTTGAGATTACACATGATTTAATAGGAAATTACTAGCAAATTCTTTAGGTTTGAGATTAATAGTGAATTAATAGTAAATGATTAGCAAATATTTTTTGCGTTTGAGATTACGTATGATTTCATAGTAAATTAGTAGTAAATATTTTGGGGTTTTAAATTACACATGATTTAATAGTAAATTAGTAGGAAATATAAATTGGGTTTGAGATTACACATGATTTAATAGGAAATTACTAGCAAATTCTTTAGGTTTGAGATTAATAGTGAATTAATAGTAAATGATTAGCAAATATTTTTTGCGTTTGAGATTATGTATGATTTCATAGTAAATTAGTAGTAAATATTTTGGGGTTTTAAATTAAACATGATTTAATAGTAAATTAGTAGCAAATATAATTTGGGTTTGAGATTACACATGATTTAATAGGAAATTACTAGCAAATTCTTTAGGTTTGAGATTAATAGTGAATTAATAGTAAATGATTAGCAAATATGTTTTGCGTTTGACATTACGTATGATTTCATAGTAAATTAGTAGTAAATATTTTGGGGTTTACATTACACATGATTTAATAGTAAATTAGAAGCAAATATTATTTTGGGTTTGAGGTTACACATGATTTAATAGGAAATTACTAGCAAATTCTTCAGGTTGGAGATTAATAGTGAATTAATAGTAAATGATTAGCAAATATTTTTTGCGTTTGAGATTACGTATGATTTCATAGTAAATTAGTAGTAAATATTTTGGGGTTTTAAATAACACATGATTTAATAGTAAATTAGTAGCAAATATAATTTGGGTTTGAGATTACACATGATTTCATAGGAAATTACTAGCAAATTCTTTAGGTTTGAGATTAATAGTGAATTAATAGTAAATGATTAGCAAATATTTTTTGCGTTTGAGATTACGTATGATTTCATAGTAAATTAGTAGTAAATATTTTGGGGTTTTAAATTACACATGATTTAATAGTAAATTAGAAGCAAATATAATTTGGGTTTGAGATTACACATGATTAATAGGAAATTACTCGCAAATTCTTTAGGTTTGAGATTAATAGTGAATTAATAGTAAATGATTAGCAAATATTTTTTGCGTTTGAGATTACGTATGATTTCATAGTAAATTAGTAGTAAATATTTTGGGGTTTTAAATTACACATGATTGTATAGAAAATTAGAAGCAAATATAATTTCGGTGTGAGATTACACATGATTTAATAGGAAATTACTAGCAAATTCTTTAGGTTTGAGATTAATAGTGAATTAATAGTAAATGATTAGCAAATATATTTTGCGTTTGAGATTATGTATGATTTCATAGTAAATTAGTAGTAAATATTTTGGGGTTTTAAATTACACATGATTGTATAGAAAATTAGAAGCAAATATAATTTGGGTTTGAGATTACACATGATTTAATAGGAAATTACTAGCAAATTCTTTAGGTTTGAGATTAATAGTGAATTAATAGTAAATGATTAGCAAATATTTTTTGCGTTTGAGATTATATATGATTTCATAGTAAATTAGTAGTAAATATTTTGGGGTTTTAAATTACACATGATTTAATAGAGAATTAGAAGCAAATATAATTTGGGTTTGAGATTACACATGATTTAATAGGAAATTACTAGCAAATTCTTTAGGTTTGAGATGAATAGTGAATTAATAGTAAATGATTAGCAAATATTTTTTGCGTTTGAGATTACGTATGATTTCATAGTAAATTAGTAGTAAATATTTTGGGGTTTTAAATTACACATGATTTAATAGTAAATTAGAAGCAAATATAATTTGGGTTTGAGATTACACATGATTTAATAGGAAATTACTAGCAAATTCTTTAGGTTTGAGATTAATAGTGAATTAATAGTAAATGATTAGCAAATATTTTTTGCGTTTGAGATTACGTATGATTTCATAGTAAATTAGTAGTAAATATTTTGGGGTTTTAAATTACACATGATTTAATAGTAAATTAGTAGGAAATATAAATTGGGTTTTAGATTACACATGATTTAATAGGAAATTACTAGCAAATTCTTTAGCTTTGAGATTAATAGTGAATTAATAGTAAATGATTAGCAAATATTTTTTGCGTTTGAGATTATGTATGATTTCATAGTAAATTAGTAGTAAATATTTTGGGGTTTTAAATTACACATGATTTAATAGTAAATTAGAAGCAAATATAATTTGGGTTTGAGATTACACATGATTTAATAGGAAATTACTAGCAAATTCTTTAGGTTTAAGATTAATAGTGAATTAATAGTAAATGATTAGCAAATATGTTTTGCGTTTGAGCTTACGTATGATTTCATAGTAAATTAGTAGTAAATATTTTGGGGTTTACATTACACATGATTTAATAGTAAATTAGAAGCAAATATTATTTTGGGTTTGAGGTTACACATGATTTAATAGGAAATTACTAGCAAATTCTTCAGGTTGGAGATTAATAGTGAATTAATAGTAAATGATTAGCAAATATGTTTTGCGTTTGAGATTACGTATGATTTCATAGTAAATTAGTAGTAAATATTGTGGGGTTTTAAATTTCACATGATTTAATAGTAAATTAGTAGCAAATATAATTTGGGTTTGAGATTACACATGATTAAATAGGAAATTACTAGCAAATTCTTTAGGTTTGAGATTAATAGTGAATTAATAGTAAATGATTAGCAAATATTTTTTGCGTTTGAGATTATGTATGATTTCATAGTAAATTAGTAGTAAATATTTTGGGGTTTTAAATTACACATGATTTAATAGTAAATTAGTAGCAAATATAATTTGGGTTTGAGATTACACATGATTAAATAGGAAATTACTAGCGAATTCGTTAGGTTTGAGATGAATAGTGAATTAATAGTAAATGATTAGCAAATATTTTTTGCGTTTGAGATTACGTATGATTTCATAGTAAATTAGTAGTAAATATTTTAGGGTTTTAAATAAAACATGATTTAATAGTAAATTAGTAGCAAATATAATTTGGGTTTGAGATTATACATGATTTAATAGGAAATTACTAGCAAATTCTTTAGGTTTGAGATTAATAGTGAATTAATAGTAAATGATTAGCAAATATTGTTTGCGTTTGAGATTACGTATGATTTCATAGTAAATTAGTAGTAAATATTTTGGGGTTTTAAATTACACATGATTTAATAGTAAATTAGTAGCAAATATAATTTGGGTTTGAGATTACACATGATTAAATAGAGAAATTACTAGAAAATTCTTTAGGTTTGAGATTAATAGTTAATTAATAGTAAATGATAAGCAAATATTTTTTGCGTTTGAGATTACGTATGATTTCATAGTAAATTAGTAGTAAATATTTTGGGGTTTTAAATTACACATGATTTAATAGTAAATTAGTAGCAAATATAATTTGGGTTTGAGATTACACATGATTAAATAGGAAATTACTAGCAAATTCTTTAGGTTTGAGATTAATAGTGAATTAATAGTAAATGATTAGCAAATATTTTTTGCGTTTGAGATTACGTATGATTTCATAGTCAATTAGTAGTAAATATTTTGGGGTTTTAAATTACACATGATTTAATAGTAAATTAGTAGCAAATATAATTTGGGTTTGAGATTACACATGATTCAATAGAAAATTACTAGCAAATTCTTTAGGTTTGAGATTAATAGTGAATTAATAGTAAATGATTAGCAAATATTTTTTGCGTTTGAGATTACGTATGATTTCATAGTAAATTAGTAGTAAATATTTTGGGGTTTTAAATTACACATTATTTAATAGTAAATTAGTAGCAAATATAATTTGGGTTTGAGATTACACATGATTAAATAGGAAATTACTAGCAAATTCTTTTGGTTTGAGATTAATAGTGAATTAATAGTAAATGATTAGCAAATATTTTTTGCGTTTGAGATTACGTATGATTTCATAGTAAATTAGTAGTAAATATTTTGGGGTTTAAAATTACACATGATTTAATAGTAAATTAGTAGCAAATATAATTTGGGTTTGAGATTACACATGATTAAACAGAAAATTACTAGCGAATTCATTAGGTTTGAGATTAATAGTGAATTAATAGTAAATGATTAGCAAATATTTTTTGCGTTTGAGATTACGTATGATTTCATAGTAAATTAGTAGTAAATATTTTGGGGTTTTAAATTACACATGATTTAATAGTAAATTAGTAGCAAATATAATTTGGGTTTGAGATTACACATGATTAAATAGAAAATTACTAGCAAATTCTTTAGGTTTGAGATTAATAGTGAATTAATAGTAAATGATTAGCAAATATTTTTTGCGTTTGAGATTACGTATGATTTCATAGTAAATTAGTAGTAAATATTTTGGGGTTTTAAATTACACATGATTTAATAGTAAATTAGTAGCAAATATAATTTGGGTTTGAGATTACACATGATTAAATAGGAAATTACTAGAAAATTCTTTAGGTTTGGGATTAATAGTGAATTAATAGTAAATGATAAGCAAATATTTTTTGCGTTTGAGATTACGTATGATTTCATAGTAAATTAGTAGTAAATATTTTGGGGTTTTAAATTACACATGATTTAATAGTAAATTAGTAGCAAATATAATTTGGGTTTGAGATTACACATGATTAAATAGGAAATTACTAGCAAATTCTTTAGGTTTGATATTAATAGTTTTTTAATAGTAAATGATTAGCAAATATTTTTTGCGTTTGAGATTACGTATGATTTCATAGTAAATTAGTAGTAAATATTTTGGGGTTTTAAATTACACATGATTTAATAGTAAATTAGTAGCAAATATAATTTGGGTTTGAGATTACACATGATTAAATAGGAAATTACTAGCAAATTCTTTTGGTTTGAGATTAATAGTGAATTAATAGTAAATGATTAGCAAATATTTTTTGCGTTTGAGATTACGTATGATTTCATAGTAAATTAGTAGTAAATATTTTGGGGTTTTAAATTACACATGATTTAATAGTAAATTAGTAGCAAATATAATTTGGGTTTGAGATTACACATTATTAAACAGAAAATTACTAGCGAATTCATTAGGTTTGAGATTAATAGTGAATTAATAGTAAATGATTAGCAAATATTTTTTGCGTTTGAGATTACGTATGATTTCATAGTAAATTAGTAGTAAATATTTTGGGGTTTTAAATTACACATTATTTAATAGTAAATTAGTAGCAAATATAATTTGGGTTTGAGATTACACATTATTAAATAGGAAATTACTAGCAAATTCTTTTGGTTTGAGATTAATAGTGAATTAATAGTAAATGATTAGCAAATATTTTTTGCGTTTGAGATTATGTATGATTTCATAGTAAATTAGTAGTAAATATTTTGGGGTGTTAAATTACACATGATTTAATAGTAAATTAGTAGCAAATATAATTTTGGTTTGAGATTACACATGATTAAATAGGAACTTACTAGCAAATTCTTTAGGTTTTAGATTAATAGTGAATTAATAGTAAATGATTAGCAAATATTTTTTGCGTTTGAGATTACGTATGATTTCATAGTAAATTAGTAGTAAATATTTTGGGGTTTTAAATTACACATGATTTAATAGTAAATTAGTAGCAAATATAATTTGGGTTTGAGATTACACATGATTCAATAGAAAATTACTAGCAAATTCTTTAGGTTTGAGATTAATAGTGAATTAATAGTAAATGATTAGCAAATATTTTTTGCGTTTGAGATTACGTATGATTTCATAGTAAATTAGTAGTAAATATTTTGGGGTTTTGAATTACACATTATTTTATAGTAAATTAGTAGCAAATATAATTTGGGTTTGAGATTACACATGATTAAATAGGAAATTACTAGCAAATTCTTTTGGTTTGAGATTAATAGTGAATTAATAGTAAATGATTAGCAAATATTTTTTGCGTTTGAGATTACGTATGATTTCATAGTAAATTAGTAGTAAATATTTTGGGGTTTTAAATTACACATGATTTAATAGTAAATTAGTAGCAAATATAATTTGGGTTTGAGATTACACATGATTAAACAGAAAATTACTAGCGAATTCATTAGGTTTGAGATTAATAGTGAATTAATAGTAAATGATTAGCAAATATTTTTTGCGTTTGAGATTACGTATGATTTCATAGTAAATTAGTAGTAAATATTTTGGGGTTTTAAATTACACATTATTTAATAGTAAATTAGTAGCAAATATAATTTGGGTTTGAGATTACACATGATTAAATAGGAAATTACTAGCAAATTCTTTTGGTTTGAGATTAATAGTGAATTAATAGTAAATGATTAGCAAATATTTTTTGCGTTTGAGATTACGTATGATTTCATAGTAAATTAGTAGTAAATATGTTGGGGTTTTAAATTACACATGATTTAATAGTAAATTAGAAGCAAATATAATTTGGGTTTTAGATTACACATGATTTAATAGGAAATTACTAGAAAATTCTTTAGGTTTGAGATTAATAGTGAATTAATAGTAAATGATTAGCAAATATTTTTTGCGTTTGAGATTACGTATGATTTCATAGTAAATTAGTAGTAAATATTTTGGGGTTTTAAATTACACATGATTTAATAGTAAATTAGTAGCAAATATAATTTGGGTTTGAGATTACACATGATTTAATAGGAAATTACTAGCAAATTCTTTAGGTTTGTCAATTAATAGTGAATTAATAGTAAATGATTAGCAAATATTTTTTGCGTTTGAGATTACGTATGATTTCATAGTAAATTAGTAGTAAATATTTTGGGGTTTTAAATTACACATGATTTAATAGTAAATTAGAAGCAAATATAATTTGGGTTTTAGATTACACATGATTTAATAGGAAATTACTAGCAAATTCTTTAGGTTTGAGATTAATAGTGAATTAATAGTAAATGATTAGCAAATATTTTTTGCGTTTGAGATTACGTATGATTTCATAGTAAATTAGTAGTAAATATTTTGGGGTTTTAAATTACACATGATTTAATAGTAAATTAGAAGCAAATATAATTTGGGTGTTAGATTACACATGATTTAATAGGAAATTACTAGCAAATTCTTTAGGTTTGAGATTAATAGTGAATTAATAGTAAATGATTAGCAAATATTTTTTGCGTTTGAGATTACGTATGATTTCATAGTAAATTAGTAGTAAATATTTTGGGGTTTTAAATTACACATGATTTAATAGTAAATTAGTAGCAAATATAATTTGAGTTTGAGATTACACATGATTTCATAGGAAATTACTAGCAAATTATTTAGGTTTGAGATTAATAGGGAATAATAGTAAATGATTAGCAAATATTTTTTGCGTTAAAGATTACGTATGATTTCATAGTAAATTAGTAGTAAATATTTTGGGGTTTTAAATTACACATGATTTAATAGTAAATTAGTAGCAAATATAATTTGGGTTTGAGATTACACATGATTTAATAGGAAATTACTAGCAAATTCTTTAGGTTTGTCAATTAATAGTTAATTAATAGTAAATGATTAGCAAATATTTTTTGCGTTTGAGATTACGTATGATTTCATAGTAAATTAGTAGTAAATATTTTGGGGTTTTAAATTACACATGATTTAATAGTAAATTAGAAGCAAATATAATTTGGGTTTGAGATTACACATTATTTTATAGGAAATTACTAGCAAATTCTTTAGGTTGTAGATTAATAGTGAATTAATAGTAAATGATTAGCAAATATTTTTTGCGTTTGAGATGACGTATGATTTCATAGTAAATTAGTAGTAAATATTTTGGGGTTTTAAATTACACATGATTTAATAGTAAATTAGAAGAAATATTGTTTGGGTTTGAGATTACACATGATTCAATAGAAAATTACTAGCAAATTCTTTAGGTTTGAGATTAATAGTGAATTAATAGTAAATGATTAGCAAATATTTTTTGCGTTTGAGATTACGTATGATTTCATAGTAAATTAGTAGTAAATATTTTGGGGTTTTGAATTACACATTATTTAATAGTAAATTAGTAGCAAATATAATTTGGGTTTGAGATTACACATGATTAAATAGGAAATTACTAGCAAATTCTTTTGGTTTGAGATTAATAGTGAATTAATAGTAAATGATTAGCAAATATTTTTTGCGTTTGAGATTACGTATGATTTCATAGTAAATTAGTAGTAAATATTTTGGGGTTTTAAATTACACATGATTTAATAGTAAATTAGTAGCAAATATAATTTGGGTTTGAGATTACACATGATTAAACAGAAAATTACTAGCGAATTCATTAGGTTTGAGATTAATAGTGAATTAATAGTAAATGATTAGCAAATATTTTTTGCGTTTGAGATTACGTATGATTTCATAGTAAATTAGTAGTAAATATTTTGGGGTTTTAAATTACACATTATTTAATAGTAAATTAGTAGCAAATATAATTTGGGTTTGAGATTACACATGATTAAATAGGAAATTACTAGCAAATTCTTTTGGTTTGAGATTAATAGTGAATTAATAGTAAATGATTAGCAAATATTTTTTGCGTTTGAGATTACGTATGATTTCATAGTAAATTAGTAGTAAATATGTTGGGGTTTTAAATTACACATGATTTAATAGTAAATTAGAAGCAAACATAATTTGGGTTTTAGATTACACATGATTTAATAGGAAATTACTAGCAAATTCTTTAGGTTTGAGATTAATAGTGAATTAATAGTAAATGATTAGCAAATATTTTTTGCGTTTGAGATTACGTATGATTTCATAGTAAATTAGTAGTAAATATTTTGGGGTTTTAAATTACACATGATTTAATAGTAAATTAGTAGCAAATATAATTTGGGTTTTAGATTACACATGATTTTATAGGAAATTACTAGCAAATTCTTTAGGTTTGTCAATTAATAGTGAATTAATAGTAAATGATTAGCAAATATTTTTTGCGTTTGAGATTACGTATGATTTCATAGTAAATTAGTAGTAAATATTTTGGGGTTTTAAATTACACATGATTTAATAGTAAATTAGAAGAAATATTGTTTGGGTTTGAGATTACACATGATTCAATAGAAAATTACTAGCAAATTCTTTAGGTTTGAGATTAATAGTGAATTAATAGTAAATGATTAGCAAATATTTTTTGCGTTTGAGATTACGTATGATTTCATAGTAAATTAGTAGTAAATATTTTGGGGTTTTGAATTACACATTATTTAATAGTAAATTAGTAGCAAATATAATTTGGGTTTGAGATTACACATGATTAAATAGGAAATTACTAGCAAATTCTTTTGGTTTGAGATTAATAGTGAATTAATAGTAAATGATTAGCAAATATTTTTTGCGTTTGAGATTACGTATGATTTCATAGTAAATTAGTAGTAAATATTTTGGGGTTTTAAATTACACATGATTTAATAGTAAATTAGAAGAAATATTGTTTGGGTTTGAGATTACACATGATTCAATAGAAAATTACTAGCAAATTCTTTAGGTTTGAGATTAATAGTGAATTAATAGTAAATGATTAGCAAATATTTTTTGCGTTTGAGATTACGTATGATTTCATAGTAAATTAGTAGTAAATATTTTGGGGTTTTGAATTACACATTATTTAATAGTAAATTAGTAGCAAATATAATTTGGGTTTGAGATTACACATGATTAAATAGGAAATTACTAGCAAATTCTTTTGGTTTGAGATTAATAGTGAATTAATAGTAAATGATTAGCAAATATTTTTTGCGTTTGAGATTACGTATGATTTCATAGTAAATTAGTAGTAAATATTTTGGGGTTTTAAATTACACATGATTTAATAGTAAATTAGTAGCAAATATAATTTGGGTTTGAGATTACACATGATTAAACAGAAAATTACTAGCGAATTCATTAGGTTTGAGATTAATAGTGAATTAATAGTAAATGATTAGCAAATATTTTTTGCGTTTGAGATTACGTATGATTTCATAGTAAATTAGTAGTAAATATTTTGGGGTTTTAAATTACACATTATTTAATAGTAAATTAGTAGCAAATATAATTTGGGTTTGAGATTACACATGATTAAATAGGAAATTACTAGCAAATTCTTTTGGTTTGAGATTAATAGTGAATTAATAGTAAATGATTAGCAAATATTTTTTGCGTTTGAGATTACGTATGATTTCATAGTAAATTAGTAGTAAATATGTTGGGGTTTTAAATTACACATGATTTAATAGTAAATTAGAAGCAAACATAATTTGGGTTTTAGATTACACATGATTTAATAGGAAATTACTAGCAAATTCTTTAGGTTTGAGATTAATAGTGAATTAATAGTAAATGATTAGCAAATATTTTTTGCGTTTGAGATTACGTATGATTTCATAGTAAATTAGTAGTAAATATTTTGGGGTTTTAAATTACACATGATTTAATAGTAAATTAGTAGCAAATATAATTTGGGTTTTAGATTACACATGATTTAATAGGAAATTACTAGCAAATTCTTTAGGTTTGTCAATTAATAGTGAATTAATAGTAAATGATTAGCAAATATTTTTTGCGTTTGAGATTACGTATGATTTCATAGTAAATTAGTAGTAAATATTTTGGGGTTTTAAATTACACATGATTTAATAGTAAATTAGAAGCAAATATAATTTGGGTGTTAGATTACACATGATTTAATAGGAAATTACTAGCAAATTCTTTAGGTTTGAGATTAATAGTGAATTAATAGTAAATGATTAGCAAATATTTTTTGCGTTTGAGATTACGTATGATTTCATAGTAAATTAGTAGTAAATATTTTGGGGTTTTAAATTACACATGATTTAATAGTAAATTAGTAGCAAATATAATTTGAGTTTGAGATTACACATGATTTCATAGGAAATTACTAGCAAATTATTTAGGTTTGAGATTAATAGGGAATAATAGTAAATGATTAGCAAATATTTTTTGCGTTTGAGATTACGTATGATTTCATAGTAAATTAGTAGTAAATATTTTGGGGTTTTAAATTACACATGATTTAATAGTAAATTAGTAGCAAATATAATTTGGGTTTGAGATTACACATGATTTAATAGGAAATTACTAGCAAATTCTTTAGGTTTGTCAATTAATAGTGAATTAATAGTAAATGATTAGCAAATATTTTTTGCGTTTGAGATTACGTATGATTTCATAGTAAATTAGTAGTAAATATTTTGGGGTTTTAAATTACACATGATTTAATAGTAAATTAGAAGCAAATATAATTTGGGTTTGAGATTACACATTATTTTATAGGAAATTACTAGCAAATTCTTTAGGTTGTAGATTAATAGTGAATTAATAGTAAATGATTAGCAAATATTTTTTGCGTTTGAGATGACGTATGATTTCATAGTAAATTAGTAGTAAATATTTTGGGGTTTTAAATTACACATGATTTAATAGTAAATAAGAAGAAATATTGTTTGGGTTTGAGATTACACATGATTTAATACGAAAATACTAGCAAATTCCTTAGGTTTGAGATGAATAGTGAATTAATAGTAAATGATTAGCAAATATTTTTTGCGTTTGAGATTACGTATGATTTCATAGTAAATTAGTAGTAAATATTTTGGGGTTTTAAATTACACATGATTTAATAGTAAATTAGAAGCAAATATAATTTGGGTTTGAGATTACACATTATTAAATAGAGAAATTACTAGAAAATTCTTTAGGTTTGGGATTAATAGTGAATTAATAGTAAATGATAAGCAAATATTTTTTGCGTTTGAGATTACGTATGATTTCATAGTAAATTAGTAGTAAATATTTTGGGGTTTTAAATTACACATGATTTAATAGTAAATTAGTAGCAAATATAATTTGGGTTTGAGATTACACATGATTAAATAGGAAATTACTAGCAAATTCTTTAGGTTTGAGATTAATAGTGAATTAATAGTAAATGATTAGCAAATATTTTTTGCGTTTGAGATTACGTATGATTTCATAGTAAATTAGTAGTAAATATTTTGGGGTTTTAAATTACACATGATTTAATAGTAAATTAGTAGCAAATATAATTTGGGTTTGAGATTACACATGATTCAATAGAAAATTACTAGCAAATTCTTTAGGTTTGAGATTAATAGTGAATTAATAGTAAATGATTAGCAAATATTTTTTGCGTTTGAGATTACGTATGATTTCATAGTAAATTAGTAGTAAATATTTTGGGGTTTTAAATTACACATTATTTAATAGTAAATTAGTAGCAAATATAATTTGGGTTTGAGATTACACATGATTAAATAGGAAATTACTAGCAAATTCTTTTGGTTTGAGATTAATAGTGAATTAATAGTAAATTATTAGCAAATATTTTTTGCGTTGTAGATTACGTATGATTTCATAGTAAATTAGTAGTAAATATTTTGGGGTTTAAAATTACACATGATTTAATAGTAAATTAGTAGCAAATATAATTTGGGTTTGAGATTACACATGATTAAACAGAAAATTACTAGCGAATTCATTAGGTTTGAGATTAATAGTGAATTAATAGTAAATGATTAGCAAATATTTTTTGCGTTTGAGATTACGTATGATTTCATAGTAAATTAGTAGTAAATATTTTGGGGTTTTAAATTACACATGATTAAATAGTAAATTAGTAGCAAATATAATTTGGGTTTGAGATTACACATGATTAAATAGAAAATAACTAGCAAATTCTTTAGGTTTGAGATTAATAGTGAATTAATAGTAAATGATTAGCAAATATTTTTTGCGTTTGAGATTACGTATGATTTCATAGTAAATTAGTAGTAAATATGTTGGGGTTTTAAATTACACATCATTTAATAGTAAATTAGTAGCAAATATAATTTGGGTTTTAGATTACACATGATTTAATACTAAATTACTAGCAAATTCTTTAGGTTTGAGATTAATAGTGAATTAATAGTAAATGATTAGCAAATATTTTTTGCGTTTGAGATTACGTATGATTTCATAGTAAATTAGTAGTAAATATTTTGGGGTTTTAAATTACACATGATTTAATAGTAAATTAGAAGCAAATATAATTTGGGTTTTAGATTACACATGATTTAATAGGAAATTACTAGCAAATTCTTTAGGTTTGAGATTAATAGTGAATTAATAGTAAATGATTAGCAAATATTTTTTGCGTTT